>NC_134711.1:296071040-296400477 GCF_049634645.1 Pelodiscus sinensis | reverse complement strand
GGAGTCCTTAGATCCCAGTCCTCACTCTGATCAGTATTGGCAAGTTTATTTAGGCTTCATTCCCTTTCCAGAGCTGTTCTTTTTACCTTAGGGATAATTTAAATTCTGTAATTTAAATGAAATTTTCTCTGAGCCTTTCCTTTGATGATAGTTTAGATCATGACTTTGGAGATATGACGTGACCACCCCATTAGTAAGACATCTTGCAACATGAAATTCAAATCAAGGATGATCCTAGAGTAAGCCATATGGATTTCATGGAGACTGGAGAAGATTTTGTAAAACCCAGAAAATCTGCTCCCAAGAAAAGGAGGGTCAAAGCTATAGACTTGACCTGATGGACTTATTTTTCTAGGCATATTCAAGGAACAGAAACAAAAGGACCATTATAATTGAATTGTTTCTCGGAAAAGAAATTATGATTAAGGTACTGTAATTGAGGAATTAACTAGGTTATTAAAATTTTAGAGTGCAATATTCAATTAAGATTCAATGTTGCAATAAAAAAGGAGGAAATAAAATATTCAGACCAATTAAGTTACCAGGGAGACAGAAAAGAGAGGACTACACTAAAGATAATTTTAATTGAGATTACAATCCTCTTTTACAGTGAAATGAGAATTGTAGGATGGTTGTTAGACTTCCTAAAGTCTAATTATTCACTTGCTAGAGTCTGCTGAGAATAATATAGACATTGGAGGACTTTAAGGATCTCTAATCTTTATAATCAGAGCATTTTTGTTGTAGAATCTTGTTGTTGAAAATATTACTTTTACTTTTCATTACTTTAACAAAATTTAACCAACTTGTCCCTGAGCATCCACATGTAATATCAAAAACCAAGATATTGTCAAATATTAACTTGGAAAATAATATAGTGGTGATTCTCCAGGACTTTTCACTTTGTGCAGTCACCTGTGCCAAGTGGGTGTAAAATGCTACCAAATTTGAAATGATTTGCACAGGTATGATTCACTATTCAGGTGGAACAGGGGCAAAATAATTGCAATCGAAGATGGAGGACCACCCCTTTGATAGAAAACAGCTATTTGTCACTAAGACAGATGAGTTCCTACACTCAATGAAGGACTCTCGCACCACACTCCGCACTCTGGGGATGTACAGCCCACCTAATAAGAAATACAAGTATACCCCCTACCAAAGGCCAAGGGACTATAATTATAACTATTACAGGTAACACCAAAGACCATATGACAACAGGCCTAAGCAACTCCCTAATAGGAGGAGGGATCAGCAAAATCAGTTCTCCACCGCTCATTCGACCTCACACAAACAACAAATTTGAAGTTTTGGTCTGGTGTCTGAGTGATCACCCCAGAGCTCCAGTGCATTCCAGTGCCACTTTCCATCACCATCTGAGACCCTTCTACCAACAGTGGGCCCAAATCACTACAGACAAATGCATCCTAGAAATTATCAATTCAGGTTACACAATCCCCTTCACATCCATGCCTCCTACCCAACCCGCGACCCTGTTCCTCTTCGGGGACCCATCTTATGAGCCCCTATTATGAGCAGAGGTACAAACGTTACTCACCCTAGGGGCACAAAACCTGTTCCCACAGAATACCAAGGAAGAGGGTTCTACTCCAACTATTTCCTAAGAGTCAAAAAACCAGGAAGATGGAGATCAATCCTGGATCTCAGGAAACTGAGCAAGTTCATGCTCAACACAAAATTCAGGATGGTGACCCTGGCAACTGTCATACCTGCACTGGACAAAGGATACTGGTTCTCAGCCCTCGACCTTCAAGATGCATATTTTCATGTAACCATCCACCCGGCCCACAGGAGATTTCTCAGATTGTCGTAGGTCAAGACCATTACCAATACAAGGTCCTCCCCTTTGGTCTTTCTATGGTCCCTTGAGTGTTTTCAAATACTCTAGTTGTAGTCACAGTCTTCCTCGGAAGACAGAAAGTCGTCATCTTCCCTTACCTCGATGATTGTCTTATCAAGGGCTCTACTCATCAACAAACTGTAATGATGACAACTGCTACCAGTGAATGTTTTTCCTGTCTTGGCCTGCTTATCAATATACAAAAGTCCACCATACAGCCCACACACAAAATTTATGGGGGCACTCCTAGACTTGGTGACAGCAAGAGCCTACCACAAAGATTCAAGGCAATCTGCGACCTCATTCTGGGAGTCAAGCAGACTCCTTTTTCCATGGTCCGGATATGCCTCCAATTATTGGTGCATGTGGCAGCCACAACCTTTGTGGTCCTATTCACAAGACTACGCATGCGCTGCCTACAGCATTGGCTCGCAGTCTCCTACATCCCAACCCGACACAGCCTCATGAAGCACCTCATTCTTCCTCCACCAGTACTGCAGTCTCTCAACTGGTGGACCTCTCCAACCAACATACTTGTCGGCATACCCTTCCACCACCCAGATATCTTAGTAATTATTATGATGGATGCATCACTTATGGGCTGGGGTGCCCATTGTGGCGCAAGGTCAATACAGGGCACTTGGTCCCAGCGGGAAAAACACTTCCATATCAACATTCTAGAGTTCAGGATCATTCGCAATGCATGTACCCATTTCCTTCCCCTGGTAAAGGGCAGAACCATTCGTGTCCTCACGAACAACACACCCTCTGTTCTACATCAACCAACAGGAGTGCCCAATCACACTCACTATGTGCAGAAGCAATCAGATTTTGGAACTGGTGTATCAGGAACCACATAACTCCAACCGACACACATATGCCGGGGCAGCAGATCATGAAGGCCAACAAACTGAGCAGACACTTCTCAGACCAATACGAGTCAGAGCTCAATACCAATATTCTTCTCTCTGTTTTTCGCAAATGGGGTTTCCCAACTATAGACCTATCTACAACACCACTCAACAGTAAATGCCACAAATTCTGCTCCCGTGCAGGACTGGGCAAGAGATCTGAGGGGGATGCCTTCATCATTTGCTGGATGGCTCCCCTACTCTTTCCACCAATTCCTCTTCTTGCCAGGCCGATCAACAAGATCTGATCCAACCAGGCCACCATAATTTTAATGGCCCCCGCGTAGCCAAGACAACTCTGGTTCCCTTACCTACACTACCTATCGATAGATCAACCCATTCCTCTCCCTGCGGTACCGAACCTCTTTACCCAGCACCATGGCAGGACATGCCATCTGAAAGTCAAAACTCTGAAATTCACAGCATGGCTCTCCATGGTTCCAGAATGAAGAAGTTACCTGTTCGGACAGAGTCTAACAGATCCCACTGAACAGTCGATGGCCCTCCATGAGGAGAACCTACCAAAACAAATGGCCACGCTTTCAACAGTGGTACACGACATGCAGTTTATATCCCAATACTGCCCCTATACCTACCGTGCTGGAGTATCTCATGGACCTCAGCAACACAGGTCTCTCCATCAGCTTTATCCCAGTACATCTGGAGGTGGCCATGGCATTCCACAAACCTGTGGATGACTTCTCTCTTTGTGCATCCCATGGTGAAGCGATTTCTCACAGGCCTGCAGAAAACACACCCAAACCTGCGCTCCCCAGAACCTGCCACTGTGGGGCTTGAACTCAGTTCTTGACACGCTCACCTGGCCACTCATCGAGCCACTAGCCACTACATCACCACAATACCTATCCATGAAGGTAGCCTTCTTAGTGGCAATAGCATCAGCAAGATGGGTAGGCGAAATTGCAGCCCCTCATGGCAAACCCACCTTTCACTACCTTTACCAGGGATAAAGTGATACTCAGGTCTCACCCAAAGTTCCTCCCTAAGGTTATATCCAACTTCCACTTAAATGAACCCATTTACTTACCCGCTTATGTTCCTAAACCTCATACCTCCTCCAAGGAGGCCATATTGCACACGTTAGATGCAAAATGAGCGATTGTGTTCTACCTGGATACCAGGGGAACCAGAAGATCAGATAGACTCTTTGTAGCATGGTCTGGACCACATACAGGAACAGCTGTCTCAGCACAGCATCTATTCAAATGGATTGCCAGCTGCATACATACAGCTTATGAACTTCGTGGCAGGCAGCCATCACAGATTATAAGGGCTCACTCCACGTGTACGATGGCCACAACAATGGCCTAACCAACATACCATTAGTGGACATTTGTAGAGCAGCCACATGGTCCTCCCATCACACTTTTGCACAGCATTACACCCTGCAGAAGGGACCAATACCCTCCACATGTGTGGCAGATGCGGTCCTCCTTTCCTCTACATAAATGACTCCAGTGCCCACCACCATCTGGTGGATACTGCTACTGAGTCACCTGAGTGACGCACCCATAGGGACACCACTTGAAGAAGTAGTAGTTACTCACCTAGTGCAGTAATGATGGTTCTTCGAGATGTGTGTCCCTGGGAGTGCTCCACTACCTTACTGTCCTCCCCTCTGCTTGGAGTCTTAGGGGACTTCAGGTGGAAAAGGAACAGATGGGTCTCACGCCACGCGTGCACACAACAAATGGCAGGGGCACGAGATGCTGGGTGTGCAGTGCAAGTGCCACTGCTCACCAAAAATCTCTGATTGGTGGCACGAGGACACACCAAGTCCTGAGTGGAGCATCCACAGGGACACGCATCTCAAAGAACCATCGTTACTGCACAGAGTGAGTAACTTCTTTCCTATCAGATGAGAGTAGGTAGGCCAGTCCGATCTGACTTCTTCAAAGCATCTCAACTGTTCCCAGCTCTTTGCTTGCCCCAAATACATAGAAAATTGTTTGTCCTGTATATTTAAGCATTTTGGAACTGGAGAGTGACTACATTCCATTTCTAATGTGACACTGATTGTTTGCAGCTGAAGAGACTATTTGGAATATTTGTTCATGTTAATAGAATTTGATTTATTAATGGTCATTTAAATTATCTTTAATAGTTATTTTCCATTCTTTCTTAGCAAAAGGAGTTAAAGCTTTGTAGTTCTTCAAGTTTAGGCATTATATGCAGAATTAGATGCATTAAGACGTTCTTGCATCCCAGTGTCTTGTTCCCACTGCATACCTTGGAGTGGGCAAGCAGGAGCAGAAACATGAAGAGGGCTCAAATGGGGTACCACTTGGATTTGTTCTGGGTCCAGTGGTGTTTAACTTCTTTATTAATGACCTGGGTATAAGATTAGCAATTATACTAATCTAATTTGCAGATGAGACATAGGTGGGTGGATGCAGACACTTTGGAAGATAGAGCTAGAATTCAGAGGGGTCTTGATAAAGTGGAGAACTGGACTCCTGGCTGCAAAATGAAATTCAGCATAGACAAATCTACAGTGGTAGTAAAACCAAATGCATAGATACATGAGTCTTCAATGTTGTGCTGTTGAAAACATTCAAATGCAATTTTGGGTTGCATTAATAGAGTCACGGAAGTGACAGTATTGCTCTACTCATTGCTGGTTAGGCCTCAGCGATACTATTGCATCCAGTTTTGGTCACCATTGTATAGAAAAGATGTAGGGAAACTGGAAAGGATCCAGAGGTGAGCCATAGCGATGATCAAAGAGATGAAATGCAAGTCATATGAGCAAAGCAGAAGGAACTGGATATATTTAGTTTGGAAATGAAGAAGTTAAGGGGGGAACATTATAGTGGTCTTCAAATACTTGAAAGACTGCTATATAAATGTAGATGAATCGTTTTTTTCCCACAGAGGGCAGAGCAAGGGGTCAATGGGTTCAAATCTCAAGATAGCAGATTTAAGTGGCATCTCAAGATAGACTTCCTTAACTGTCATGGAAGCTGCTTTGCTGTCTTGGGTAGTTTAGACACAACAAACCCTGCATCTGGATGGGGTTAGACTAGGTGACTACTGTGGTCCCTTCTAACCTTATGGTTCTATGATTATATGACCTTTGATCTTTGAACTAAGAGTTCTTTGGACATTCCCTCCCCCCCCCCCCCCCAAATAGTTAGACATAAAGAATTATGCTTCTTCTGGAACACAGTGTGGTCGAGTTGGTAAGATTTGTTATATTAAAGACCTATGTGAGTATCATTTGTACCAGAAGTGACATTGTGCAACTTCTGTTACTTTATTTGTGACAATAAGTGGATGAAATTTGCCTACTTCCTAAGGCTGAGATGTGAGGTCTTGGCCAGTAAAGAAGACTGAATTAACACCACATATAGAAATGCTGGAACTAAGGGGTTTATCTGTACAAACATTTAGTTTGAAGAGAGCTTGGGTGCACACTAGCCTGCTGCACACTGTGTTTGGGTGGACTTTGCTGCCACATGCACGTTTTCCATGAAGAAAGGGTTTCAAACTTTGGGTCACAGCTTGTAAGGGTAAGCCAGTAGCTGGCCACAAGATGTATTGCTTACTTGCGTGTCTGCAGGCATGGCCACTCCCAGTGTCCACATTACACAATTCCCAGCCAGCGGGTGCTGTGGGAAGTGCTAGCCCAGCCTGCACCCCTTCACTCGGCTCCCATTAGCCAGGAATAGTGGCCACTGGGAGCTGCAAGTGGCTATGCCTCTAGACACTCAAGCTACATCTACACTACACCCCTCTGTTGGCAGAGGGATGTAAATGAAGCACTTCGAAAGTGAGCTTCATTTGCATAATCATCTAATGGCGCTCTTTTGAAAAAGTGCTATTTTGAAATTGAAACTGCGGTCTAGACTGAGGTTTACAGGATCTTTTGGAAAAGTGCCCCGTTTTCAAAAGAACTGTCTCTAGACTGCAGTTTCAATTTCAAAGTATTGTAGAGTCCTGATTATCCGACTTAATTGGAACTGACAGGTGGTTGGATTACTGAAAATGTCGGATGATCGGGACTCTACTAGAGCTGGCGCTGCTTGGTCCCCATCCCTGCCTGGCCCTGGTCCCTTCCCTTCCTGCAGCTCCTGTGCGCGGGCCGGGAGAATGGCCCCTCTCGCTGCCCTGTCACTCTCCTGGCGCTGCTGAGGCTGCTCCTGCCGGCGCTGCTTTGTCCCCGGGTGCTGCAGGGAGGGGACAAAGCGGCACCGTCAGGAGCGGCATCAGCAGCTCCAGGGCGCGGGCTGGGTGAATGGCCTCGCTTGCTGCCCTGTCACTCTCTTGGAGCCACTGATGCCGCTCCTGCTGGCACCGCTTTGTCCCCGGGAGCTGCAGGGTCGGATAAAGCAGAATGTCGGATTACCGAAGGTCAGATAATCCAGACTCTACTGTAGCGCTTTTTCAAAAGAGCTCCATGATTATGCAAATGAAGCAAGGGATATTTAAATCCCGGCTTCATTTGCACTTTCGAAGTGCTTCATTTACATCCTTCTGCCAACAGAGGGATGTAGTCTAGACACACCCTCAGGTAAACAAAGCATCTCATAGCCAGCTACAGGCTTACCCTTTCAAGCCAAGACCCAAAGTTGGAAAACCCCTGCCCTACTGCATTTTAATCTATTCCCATTTCAAAGCAGGCTATATCATAGCACATGTGGGACTTTTTGTTGTATGCAAAACACTGTTTTGACAGTAGGATGAGCTGAGTTGACTAATTTAGAAATGCTTTTTCTCTTGCTCTCTTATCCAAGAGAGTTCATTTGTGTTCTTGATCAAGATTTATGGTATCCTTTTGAACCCATCCATTTGCCGGCATTAGAAACTTGCATGTCTCTAAATTGTTATATAATTTAGCATCGTATTTCAATTTATTGCTATATGATCTGTTCATCTATCACTGATAGAATTTTAGTTATTATGTTACAGAATTAAGAAGGTGCATTTCAAAAGACAAAGCATATGGTGGGCAGACAAGCCCATGCAAAATTTTGATCAGATAATCCTCAGACACTCATCAAGGTCAAATTAGGCTTCCTGTTAAAATCCCTTGCTGCTTTTTAAACATGGTATTTTTTCTCCTTTAGGAATGGCAGAATTCTATTCAGAAGAATGCAGGACTTGCGTTTATTGAGCTCATCAATGAAGGAAGGTAATTAATTTTAAAGCTTTTGGACAAGTAGTCATTTTACATTTCATTCCACTGGGTGATACTACGTTCTCACCAGCTGCTCCAGAAAGACTCGAGAAAAGGCCATTTTAATTAAGATAAACTTATTGTGCAAATACAATGCATAACGAATATTTAATATAACAAGGTACAAAATGTTAAACTCATATTAATTTACTGAAAACACCCTGTGTGCTATGTAAGGATTTGAGGTTTATTTGAGATTTGAGCCACTATCTTACTGAGTAGCAAGGTTGTTTTACACGGAGGATCTAGGGAGCTCAATCTGAAAACCATCTGCCACACCATCTGTTTTAGGAGTATAGTATTCATTATACAGATGCACTTCCTTATACTCATTTCATGAGAAATTATTTTTTTCTAGTCTACTTGGTGCTGTCTAAGACACTACATAAAACACATTGAACATCAAATATATGTAAGCTACCTGGTTTTGCTAGTTAGATACTTCATTAACACTGGAGTAATTTTAATACTACTTTAGTCTGTGTCTTATTTTATCTTTCATTCTTTGCCATCTTTTTCCAGTACTCCATACCAGTCATCTGGCCAATAGCAGTGCACTCTTTGGCTTAGCTGGCAGAAGATATTCCAAGACAGATGTAGCTATCACTTCTATTACCTGTATAACATCTATTGTCCAGAAACTAGAAGCCTTTCAAACCTAAATGTTTTTGGTGCTGATATGTGGTGCTGAGCAAAAAATGTTCATCATAATATATTTGTTGAAGACTTTTTGCCAGTTTTTTTTATAGTTTCATTTATTGGTAGTATGGAATTAACAAAATAGAAACAGCTTTCCTTGTTGAAATGTTGTCTTTATTGAAGGAGCATACATTTTTTTGGCGTAATTCTATGATAAAGTCATACGTGGATCAGTCATATATTCTTATCATATGGTGACTATGAAATACCAAAAATAATACAGCAAGTAGCTTTACAGAAACCAAGGTTACTATACGGTTTATTATTCTTTAATATTTATATTACAATGGTGTACAGTAAATGATCCAGGCAGGATCATTGCCCCATGTCTCTGCATGAGTTTGTAGAACATGTATCACAATGGGGCAGTGATCCTGCCTGAATCATTTACTGAGCACTATTGTAGCTTATCTATTACATAATAATAAGCTATACGATAAACTTGACTTGTAAAATCCTGTCCAAAGTTTGTACTTTGTCTCCCCTTGTTTTAAACATAATCACTTTAGCTGGAAAACGCTCACTTTTTTTTTGTTTACAACAATATCTGTTGATAAAGTTATGCTGCTGAACAAATTTCAAAACTAAATTTTTTTACATTCATATAAAATAACAGTGAAATATCGGTGGATGGTGTATATCCATCTAGCAGTAACCTTTGAAGCAAAAGGAACAGAATTCAAGAACTTGCTCTTTAGGTTTAATCAAATGAATGCCTAACCAAAATATCTGTAGATACATTTTACACATTTTTTCCAAGGGTATGTTTCAAGAATTTATTTATTTATTTATTTATTTATTTATTTTTCTAGGACACTTGTTCTCCACAGTTAGTACATCAGTTTTAATTTACCCTTTTGGGTAGGAAGATAGCAATCCTTTAAGTGGAAATTGTTATAAATATTTATTCTACTTAATAGCTAAACTTGTGAATGTGATTCATCAATCATAGCTAGAGAATGCAATTGTGCAGTTGTCAACAATTAACAAGACATAAACAGTTGATGAATGTGCAACTGAATTAAAGTGTTCCCTAGGACAGCCTGAAATTATAAACTGAATCATTTAAAGGAATCTAACAAAGGATCTTTATAATTAAAACAATGCATGGTTAATGGGATGTAAAATTGCATATAATCACTATGCAATAATAACTGGATTTTAAATTATTAAAGTTCAAAATGAAGACTAAGAATAGTTTAAAAAGTCTGACTTAGAATTTGAATGATCTATTTAATCAACAGTTTCATCAAAATAAACCTTGCCTAACTCATCATTAAAAAATAAAAATACAAGAATTTGTATTTAAAAAAATTCATAATATTTTCATAATTCATTAAAAAAATAAAAATACATCATTTTATTAATTTAGTCTTATTCCTTCAGCTTTTAAAATATAGATGTTATTAAAAGGGTTCTTAAATTTTGATTTCCTGTTTCTTTGTTTTGCATCAATTAATTTGTGCACTGTTGTGATCTTTTTTTAATTAACTTGAAATATAATGAAACACAACTTTTCATTACAATATTACATTTTAACTCCTAAAGTAAAAGTAGATTGCTCACATTCCTATTGCTTGTGTTTTGATAAATAGCATCCTGTTCTTATATATAGTATTTTAGTATATTTGTATTTTTGCTTACACAAGATAGCATTCTTCTATACATGTCTGAATCTCTTCTTTTTCTGTAGTCATGATTTACATGACATTCTGGCACTGTTTTCCAGTTTTAGAACATGAGATTATTACCAAGATAGTCTACAGGTTGCACTCCCTAAAACCAGAATACTCTAGTCTGGAAACTGGACCATGGATGTCCCCAGATTAGAGGACCCCATTAGCCTAGTGGCAGGAAGGCAATCCAGGAGGAGCCGGGCTGAAGCGGCTGGATGGGGGCAGGGGTTGGGGCTGGAGCTGGCAGTAGCCCCCAGCAGACCCCAACAGCCTGTGGCACTGGGGCCAGTTCATGTCAGCCCTAGGCAGCGGAGGATCAGGCTGGCAACAGTCTGTGGAAGTGTGGGCTGGGACCGAAGCCCCAGACAGCCTGCAGAAATAGAGCCAGAGCTTGTGAGCTGCCATGAGGCAGAAGCCCAAGCTCTTGGCAGCCTATGGCAGCTAGACTGGGGCCATGGCTGGCAGTAACCCCATGGGCTGTCACATGGCTGAGACTGGAGCCCAAGACCTTGGCAGCCCCTGGGGCCAGAGCCTGTGACTGCCCTTGGCAGCGTGGGCTGCTGGAGAAACCCAGCAGGCAGCCCGACAGGGGCTGGAGATAGCATCCCCCCTCCCACTTCATCTCCCCAACCCACAACTGGCAGAGTTGCTGGCTGGGGGCTGTGGCAGTGAACCTTCTCTAGTCTGGCAAATTCCCTGGTTGTGGAGTTACTTCCACTCCTGTTGAGATCAGAGCTGTTTGCACACTGGTAATGAGAAGAACTCAGCTGAGACACTGGCTCGAGAAGATGGCTAGGATAGGTAAGTTTAAAAAGATGATTCATACCTTGACTGAATCCTTTCCCGAGGATAAGAGTTGGGAGATGTACAAGACATTGACTTGGCAGGGCATTAGATACAGGTGATCTTTGAGCCTGGTGACACACAGGTGAGAAGTGTTGGCTTTGGACAGTATGCACAGCCTGGTCCTGGAAAAAAATTTGATTTTTTTTCTGTGATGCGAAAGGTATGAACTCAGGTTTCTTAAATGGTAGGTCAATTGCCTGGTGACAGTGAGTCTAGCTTGCCGTGTAACTGTCTCTAGTGAATGAATCACTTTAGACTAAATTTTACAAGCAAGCTGTGGATATATGTTGGTGATATATTTTCAGCCTAATGAGCCTATCATTCTGCCATTTCCCTGTGCTCAGAGTCCCTTTGTGATAAGATTTTTCAGTGTTGAAAGTTCTTTTGATTTCTACTTGGAGCAGACTAACGTCCTTTAAAGGTTTACTAGACTCTCTTTATTTTCATTTGACATCTGCTCATTGGGCTCTATAGTTACAAAAATGATCATGTCTAACTAGCTATCTAATTGCATTTCTTACTACCACACTTGAAAAAACAGTTTGAGAGCTGGCAGTTTTTCAAAGAGAAATTATTACAAAAACCAGCGTAAACTATCCCACTGCATTAAAAAGATAGGAATGTGGTAAGAGACAACCCTGTCATAACCAGGAAATCATGAATGATCTAAAAATCAAAAAGAGTCCTACAAAAAGTGGAAACTAAGTCAAATTACAAAGAATGGATATAAATAAGTAACACAAGTGTGTAGGTACAAAAATAGGCCACACATAAAATGAGATCACACTAGACAGAGATGTAAACAATAACAAAAAATATTTTACAACTACGTTAGAAGCAAGAGGAAGAACAAGGACAGGGTAGGACCATTACTCAGTAGAAGGGGCAAATATCAGAAAGTATGGAAGTGGCAGAGATGCTTTATGACTTTTGGTTTTTACAAAGAATGGTGGAGATTGGACATCTAGTATAGTGAATGCCAATGAAAATGAGGTTGGACCAGAGACTAAAATAGGAAGAGACCAAGTTAAAAGTTATATAGACAAATTAGATATCTTGAAGTCACCATGCCATGATGAGCTGCATCCTAAAATGCTCAAGGAGCTGCCTCAGGATATAGCAGAACCACTAGCAATTATCATTAAAAAGTGAAATATTGGGGAGATTCCAGAAGACTAGAAAAGAGCAAGTGTAGTGCCAATCTATAAAAAGGGGTTTAAGGACAACCTTGGGAATTACAGATCAGTCAGCTTAACTTTTCTACTGGGAAAGATAATAGAGCAAATAATTAAGGAATCTATTTACAAACATCTAGAACCGTGGTCCCCAACACGGTGCCCGCGGGCGCCATGATGCCCGCGGGGGCATTTCAATGCGCCCGCCAGGTGCTCGGGGCTGGCCTGGCCCCGGGCACATGGCGCATGAGCGCTTGCGGGGAGAGCGCGCTTGGCGGGGGGAGCGCCAGGCGTGCGGCACTCGGCGGGAGGCGGCGGGGGGGAGTGCCGGCTCCGGGCGCTCGGCACTCGGCGAGGGGGAGGGGGAGCGCCGGCTCCAGGCGCTCGGCACTCGGCGGGGGCGCCGGCTCCGGGCGAGCGGCCCTTGGAGGGGGCCCCGCCCCCGGGCGCGCAGCTATGGGGGGGCCCCGCCCCCGGGCGCGCGGATGGGGGGGTGCCCCGCCCCCTGGCGCCCGGCGGGCAAATGGCCACGCCCCCTGGCGCCCGACAACCTAAAAAGGTTGGGGACCACTGATCTAGAAGATAATAAGGTGATAAGTAACAAGAAGGATTTATCAGGAATGAATGTTGTCAAACCAATCTGATAGCTTTCTTTAACAGGGTAACATGTCTTGTGCGTAAGGGGGAAGTGGTAGATGTGATGTATCTTGACTTCAGTAAAGCTTTCAGAACTCTCTCTCTTATACCTTCTTATAAACAAACTAGTTAAATAAAACCTAGATAAGGTACTTAAGATGGGTCCCACAGCAATTAGTTCTGAATCCAGTTCTGATCAATTATTTAGGTAATGGCAGAGAGTACACTTATAAAATTTGCAAACAATACTAAATTAGAAGGGGCTGCAAGTGCTTTGGAGGATAGGATTACAATTCAAAATGGTTTGGACAAACTAGAAAAGTTTGTCTGAAGTAAATAGGATGAAATTCAATAAGCACAAGTACAAAGTCTTCTGCTTGGAAAGGAACAGTAAGTTCCAGACGTACAAAATGGGAAATACTGCCTGAGAAGGAGTACAACAGAAAGGGATTTGGTGGTCATGGTAGACCATAAGCTAAATATGAGTCAGCAGGGTGACACTGTTGCAGAAATAGCAAACACCGTTCTAGGATGTAGAATAGTGATTGAAATGTAGCCGTGTTAGTCTGGTGTAGCTGAAACAAAATACAGGACTATGTAGCACTTTAAAGACTAACAAGGATGTGTTAGCAGGAATGTCATAAGCAAGACCCGAGAAGTTGTTCTTCTGCTCTACTCTTCACTAGTTAGGTCCAGTTCTAGGAGCCACACTTCAGGAAAGATGTGGACAAATTGGAGAAAATCCAAAAGAACTTGAACAAAAATTATTAAAGGTTTAGAAAACATAACCTATGAGGGAAGAATGAAAAAAAATGCGTTTTTTAAGTCTAGAAAAGGGAAGACTGAGGGGAGGCATAACTGTTTTCAAGTACATAAAAGATTGTTAGAAGGAGAAGAGAGAGAAATTGTTCTCTTTCACCTCTGAGGATAGAATAAGAAGAAATGGTCTTAAACTGCAGCAATAGCAGTTTAGATTAGACATTAGGGGGAAAACTTCCTCTCAGAGTAGTTAAGCACTGGAAGAAATTGCGTAGGCAGGTTGTGGAGTCTCTATTAGAGATTTTCAGGTTAGACAAACACCTATCAGGGATGGTCTAGAATCCTTAGTTCTGCCATAAGTGCCAGGGACTGGAGTAGATGGCCTTGTGAGGTCCCTTCCAGTCCTATGATTTATATTCTATGATTCTAGTAGGAACTGGCATGCCTTTTTTGTGGGAGGTCATGACATATGCTGCATTTGCTAGCCTTAAAATATGTTCCAATTTATGATGTACATAAGGAAATCACACAACCCTGCCTATAAACTTATGAAGCACTGATGCTAAAGCATCTCAAGACCAATTTGGTTTTGTCTATTGATACCTGGTTTCAAGGTGCTCAAACTCTCCTAGAGTTTTGTTTCCATAGAAGCAGAATAGTGTCTTGGTGATACAAACATGGTAATTTCTCAACTTTAATTTCACATGGTATTATTCATTGAGGCTGCAATGGTGCTGGGGCAATTTCATGCTACAACTTGAGAGTTTGATTATTGTCCTTTCTGGACTGTAAAAGACACCAGAAACTACTGGCCCACTTATAAGCGTTAATATAAGTTTTTCTAGAAGGAAGAGGAGAGGAGGAGGAGGGCACTTTTCCTTCAGTTTTAATTAACTGTTGATGCTCAATCTGTATAACTACTGATAAGCATCCCATCTCCCATTTTCAGTTAGTCACTAAAAAGATTATGTTGGGGGCAACTCCTGGCAGTAACTTTATTCTTAAGACTTTTTGTGAATCTGCTCACAGGTCTACACGTGGCATATAAACTGCATTGCTTGCATTTGTGTATTATCTATGCATGCCTTAATTATGATTTCGTGCTAGCGATGGACAAAAGCAAAATATTTTTGCTGATGTCTTTTGATCTGTTGGCAGGCTTTCATGCTGTTCTGAATGTAATTTTATTTTTTTCTATTTGTGGACAATCTCAGGACCCTGCTGTGATGCTTTCTGGGGCAACCCAGACTTGTGAAGTACCTCACTGCTGCTTCCCCTTAGCGTGAGGGAGCCTTAGAATCATAGAATCATAGAATAATAGGACTGGAAGGGACCTCAAGAGGTCATCGAGTCCAGCCCCCCACCCTCAAGGCAGGACCAAGCTCCGTCTACACCATCCCTGACAGATGTCTATCTAACCTGTTCTTAAATATCTCCAGAGAGGGAGATTCCACCACCTCCCTTGGCAATTTATTCCAATATTTGACCACCCTGACAGTTAGGAATTTTTTCCTAATGTCCAATCTAAACCTCCCCTGCTGCACTTTAAGCCCATTACTCCTTGTCCTGTCCTCAGAAACCAAGAGGAACAAATTTTCTCCTTCCTCCTTGTGACACCCTTTTAGATATTTGAAAACCGCTATCATGTCCCCCCTTAATCTTCTTTTTTCCAAACTAAACAAGCCCAGTTCATGAAGCCTGGCTTCATAGGTCATGTTCTCTAAACCTTTAATCATTCTTGTCGCTCTTCTCTGTACCCTTTCCAATTTCTCCACATCTTTCTTGAAATGTGGCGCCCAGAACTGGACACAGTACTCCAGCTGAGGCCTAACTAGTGCAGAGTAGAGCGGCAGAATGACTTCACGAGTTTTGCTTACAACACACCTGTTGATACAACCTAGAATCATATTTGCTTTTTTTGCAACAGCATCACACTGTTGACTCATATTCAACTTGTGGTCCACTATGACCCCTAGATCCCTTTCCGCCATGCTCCTTCCTAGACAGTCGCTTCCCATCTTGTATGTATGGAACTGATTGTTCCTTCCTATGTGGAGCACTTTGCATTTCTCTTTATTAAACCTCATCCTGTTTACCTCTGACCATTTCTCTAACTTGCTAAGGTCATTTTGAATTATGTCCCTATCCTCCAAAGAAGTTGCAACCCCACCCAGTTTGGTATCATCTGCAAACTTAATAAGCGTACTCTCTATCCCAATATCTACATCATTGATGAAGATATTGAACAGTACGGGTCCCAAAACAGACCCTTGAAGAACTCCACTTGTTATCCCTTTCCAGCAGGATTTAGAACCGTTAACAACAACTCTCTGACTACGGTTATCCAGCCAATTATGCACCCACCTTATCGTGGCCCTATCTAAGTTATATTTGCCTAGTTTATCAATAAGAATATCATGCGAGACCATATCAAATGCCTTACTAAAGTCTAGGTATATGACATCCACAGCTTCTCCCTTATCCACAAGGCTCGTTATCTTATCAAAGAAAGCAATCAGATTAGTTTGGCATGACTTGTTCTTCACAAACCCATGCTGGCTATTCCCTATCACTTTATTACCTTCCAAGTGTTTGCATATGATTTCCTTAATTACCTGCTCCATTATCTTCCCTGGGACAGACGTTAAACTGACCGGTCTGTAGTTTCCTGGGTTGTTCTTATTCCCCTTTTTATAGATGGGCACAATATTTGCCCTTTTCCAGTCTTCTGGAATCTCCCCTGTCTGCCATGATTTTTCAAAGATCATAGCTAAAGGCTCAGATACCTCCTCTATCAGCTCCTTGAGTATCCTGGGATGCATTTCATCAGGACCTGGTGACTTGCTGACATCTAACTTTCCTAAGTGATTTTTAACTTGTTCTTTGTGTATCCTATCTTCTAAACTTACCCTCTCTCTGCTTGTATTCACTACGTTAGGCACACCTCCAGACTTCTCGGTGAAGACCGAAACAAAGAAGTCATTGAGCATCTCCGCCATTTCCAAGTTCCCTGTTACTGCTTCTCCCTCCTCACTAAGGGTACGTCTAGACTACAGGCTTCTGTCGACAGAAGTTTTGTTGACAGATACTGTCGACAAAACTTCTGTCGACAAAGAGCGTCTAGACTACATTGAGTTCTGTTGACAAAGCAAGCTGCTTTGTCGACATGGTAGTGTAGACGCAAAGGACAGTTTACATGCAATAACACCTTCTGTCGACAGAAACTCTGTCGACAGAAGGCGTTATGCCTCGTAAAATGAGGTTTACCAGCGTCAACAAAACTGCTGAGTTCTGTCGACGTTATGTCGACAGAACTCAGCGGTAGTGTGGACGCAGGTATAGTTTTGCCGACAAAAGTCCACTTTTGTCGACAAAACCCTGTAGTCTAGACACACCCTAAGCAGTGGGCCTACCCTGTCCTTGGTCTTCCTCTTGCTTTTAATGTATTTATAAAAGGTCTTCTTGTTTCCCTTTATGCCTGTAGCTAGTTTGATCTTATTTTGTGCCTTTGCCTTTCTAATCTTGCCCCTGCATTCCCGTGTTGCTTGCCTATATTCATCCTTTGTTAGTTGTCCTAGTTTCCATTTTTTATATGACTCCTTTTTTATTTTGAGATCATGCAAGATCTCCTTGTTAAGCCAAGCTGGTCTTTTGCCATATTTTCTATCTTTCCTACACAGCGGAATTGTTTGCTTTTGGGCCCTTGTCTGTCCCTGCCTCATTCCACCGGCCACAGACAGCACAAGCACTCACCTCTAGGCCTCACAGTGTCAGTGTCGCAGTGAGAGGTGCACTCCAACACATGTGCCCTCTGATCTTCTCACTGTAGTGTCTAATCCCTGTTTCACTGGACATTCTCAGCATTCACTAATCTGCTGTTTTCACAGATTCAGTTTCCTACCTGTTTACCACCTCAGGTCACCACTCTCCTTAACTTACAACTCTTAGATTTGTTTATGGTTAAATAAAGTGTATTTAACAAATAATAGAGATTCAAATAGTAGCAAATAGAAATATTGGAAACAAATGGTGATATGTAAAATAAAACAATACACATTTTAGAGCCTTGTCTTAATTAACCAGATCCTCTCCTGTCAAATAGGGTAGGGCATTGCTCATCAAAATACTTGCAATGGTTTACAGCTACTCTAGCTGTGACTCTTCTGTCATGAGACAAATACACTGTCAGTTTGCTTTCTAGGTGAAATAGCCAGTGTATCTCTTTGCACTCCAAGATTCTTCACAAACTGGAAACCGCCTGCTGTAAATATCACAGTCACTTAGTTGGCACATGATTCAGTATGGAAATAGGCATGCACGGTGAGGTATGTAATACATTAATGACCAGGGATGAAGATAGGTGTTCGTTACCTCCTGCTTAAAAGGAACAGCTCTGAGGTATGACACCATCTGTTGACTTTCCTTAACACTAAGACCTTTAGAACCATAATTTTCAGTATAGATACATAACTTCTTAAATATCCATACAAACATTTCATACTGATTATGATGACTAGTTGGCAACAAGCTCTCAGTACAGACTTAACAAACAAACTCACCCTAAAACTTTTCCTTTTCCAACCACTTAATGGAGATTCCCTATCTCCTAGAACTGGAAGGGACCTTGAAAGGTCATTGAGTCCAGTCCCCTGCCTTCACAGCAGGACCAACTACCATCCCTGACAAAATTTTGCCCCAAATCCCTAAATGGCCTCTGCAAGGATTGAACTCACAAGCCTGGGTTTAGCAGGCCAATGCTCAAACTACTGAGCAACCCCTCCCCCCAGAAAAAAAATCCTTCAAGCTAGGGCAGTTCTTCAATCTATGGTATTTGGGTCCCTTTCTTGGAAGTACCCTAGCCAAAGACAAAGATCTCCTGTTGTTTTAAAGATTCCCACTTTTGCATGGGAAGTTACCTGGCCAGCCCCTACCAGTTAGGGAGGTCATGTGACTTCCTAAGACCAACTGCTGCTAAGACTTAAGGACAAAAAGCTCTTTGCCTAATGTCTAGGCAATAATATGTAATCTCAGCATTGGAAAACCCTTGATGGCTTTCCTTTGCACATTTAAAACCATAAAGCATTCTATGTCTACTTTTACACATAAGAATGACACCTACACCAAAATAAGATAAACCGATCCAGCAGATTATGACATGAAGATTGATAGGTTACATGAGACAATTTGTCCAAAGCACCTTTGTGTTAGGCATATCTGTGTCCTCAAGTCCATTTTCTAAAGATGACCTACCCCAACTTGTTCAATAACACTCTGCAGTCCTGGGGGAGACACCACAGCTCTGGCTACCAAAGAGCTATGAAAAGTCTGGAGTTGTGGGGGGCAATTACTCCCAGTGTTCCATAACAAATGATGCACATGAAAAGAATCCCATACACTTTCACCTCTCTTGTTCAAGTCCTACATGAGGCTGTTAGTTTGGTTAGTGTGGCGTTAAGTGCTGCTGAATATTTAATATGATGAGGACATACCGTGCCTCATGTCCTTCACATCTGACTCATCTAGAACAACTGAATGAAATCCACAGTGTCAGCATGAGTATGGGATTGGATAAAAGCTAGAGAACTGGTTTAATTCAGGCAAGATAGTAATAATGTTGTTGCTGACACTTCTTTGTTGAATGGAAGCATATTTTGGGCTTAATAGGCCAGTTTCCTTTTGAAGCAGAAATAAGTGACATAAACTATTTAAACTATTTATTTCATCTATTAACAGTACAAAGTTCTGTTTCTATGAATAGAGATAGTAACAATGTTCAAATACAGTTCTGTTTTGCAGAAATCCCTGGTAAAGTACTGCTCACCTGTTCCTTAAAAGAGTTACTTGAGCCTCTTTCCATCTCCAGGGCTATGTCTACACTCGCAGTTTCTTGCGCGAGTTATACGCAAATGAGGCTAAGCGTGGAATATTGCCGAGCCTCATTTGCATACCTAATGAGCCACCGTTTTTTCAGAAGAGGCTCTTGCGCAAGAAGGCGTATCTACACTGCCCCTTCTTGTGCAATAAAAACCCTCTTGCGCAATGCCGTTCTTCCTAAAAAGTAATAGGCATAACAGCATTGCACAAGAGGGTTTTTCTTGCGCAAGAAGGGGCAGTGTAGACGCTCCTTCTTGCGCAAGAGCCTCTTCTGAAAGAAATGGTGGCTCGTTAGGTATGCAAATGAGGCTTGGCGATATTCCACGCTTAGCCTCATTTGCATATTACTCGTGCAAGAAGCCGTGAGTGTAGACATAGCCCAAGAGTTTCACAAAACTAAGACACAGCCACCTTCACATTAACTGAAGAATACTAATGTAGTAATAACCATTATAAATCTCAGTGCTTTTCATTCACTCACTCAGAGCTAGATTTTTAAGATATTTAGGAATCTGAAGATGCAAATAGGCACCTAATAAGATTTTTTAAGTGTTAAGGCACCTAAGTTCCATGGGTCAAACATACAAAACAGTTATTGTTTGCAATGAGAGAAAAATTAGGACAGTATTGGGCACTTTTTTTCAGAATAATAAGGGGAGAGAAGGCATAGTCAATTTGGAAAAAAGCTCTCAAGCTAGTTCTTTTTTCAATTATTATGTTATATAGTGCTACCAGTTCTTCCAGTTGTATCATGAGTTGCATGATATTTTTTCTTAAATCTCCAACTTATGGAAACCTCTCATGATGGGAAAATCTGTTTTCATTTAATCACAACTTTCATATTTTAAAAAAAAAAATGTGTAGCCTTCTTGGATGAAGAAAAAAACTTAAAAATATGATCGCAGATCACCCAAAAGGTTCACAAAAGCAAATTCTAAAAACTCAAAATAATTTCTGTTTATTAAGAATATGATTTTATGGCAGGAGTCTCATGATTTGGGGTAATTTGATTTTATGCAAGAGTGGTGTATCGTGTGTGTGTGTGTGTGTGTATATATATATATATATATATATATATATATATATATATAATGTGTGTGTGTATATATAGTAGCCCAGTGTCTGTAACGCTGATGTACACAGCCACGCCCCCTGGCTGTGTACATCAGCGCCCCGCCCCTCTTCCCGTCCCTCCGTGGCGGTTCGGCCAGCCCCTCGGCCCCCCGGACATCCTCCCCCACCAGCGCTGCTTTCCTCCCCCCTTCCACCGGCTCCCCCCATCCTTCCCTGCAGCCCCACAGCCCCTAATCCCCCCCCCCCCAGCTCTGCTTTCCAGCTCCACTCCCTTCCTCTCCCTGCATGGCGCACTGCGCTGCTCCCAGCTGAGCGGTGCTCCCGCCGGGCCCTGGTGGGGGAGCAAACAGCCCTTTGGGGTCCGTGCTCCCCAAACAGCCACTTGCTGCCCAGGGCCCAGCTGAGCACCGCTCCCACCGGGCCCTCCTGAGGGCCGCTCCCATCGGGCCCACCAAAGGGCCGCTTGCCACCGCTTGCTGCTCAGCTGGGAGCGGCTCAGCGGGCCACGGAGGGAGGGGAAGGGGCTGGGGCTCGCCGGAAGTGGGGTGGAAAGCAGAGCTGGGGGGGGGACTGGAGGCTGTGGGGCTGGAGGGGGCCAGTGGAAGGGGGAAGGGAAGCAACGCTGGTGGGTCGGGGTGTCCGGGGGGTCATGGGGCTGGCCGAACCGCCACGGAGGGAGGGGAAGGGGGGCGGGGCGCCACACAGGGAGGGGAAGGGGGCAGGGCTGGCCAGAAGGGGGGTGGCAAGCAGAGCTGGGAGGGGATTGGGGGCTGTAGGGGATTATGGGGGGGCCCAGAGGAAGGGGGGAGGGAAGCAACGCTGGCAGGAGGGATTCCGGGGGGCCATGGGGCTGGTCGGCAGGAAGAGGGGGTGGGAAGCAGAGCTGGAGGGGATCGGGGGCTGTGGGGCTGGACGGGAGGAGGGGGGCAGGAAGCAGACCTGGCAGCGGGGGCAGTGCAGCCACTGGCCTCAGCCAGACCCCAAAGGGCCACTTGCTGCCACTTGCTCCCCTACTGGGGCCCAGCTGAGCGCCACTCAGGTGGGCCCAGTGGCACAGGAGGGCGGGGCGGTGATGTACACAGCCGGGGGAGGGGCTGTGTACATCACCACCACCCCCCTTCCTTCTTCCACTGTCGCACTGAGTTCTGCACCCCTCAGCCGGGTTGCTGGGGGAGCCAGCAGCAGAAGGGGCTGTTTGGGCTCCCCCAGGATGGGAGGGGAAGGGAGGGCAGTGATGTACACGGCCCTGGCCCCAGCTGTGTACGTCTCTGTCCCACCCCTCTCCCTCGCAGCAGCCCGGCTGAGCAGGCAGCACTCAACCAAGCACCAAAGCGGGGGGGAAGGAGAAGGGGAAGGGGAGTGGGGAGAGATGGAGGGGAGAGAGAGGCAGGAGGAGGAGGAGGAGAAGAGAAAGAGTGAGAGAGAGGTAGGAGGAGGAGAAGAGAAAGAAAGAGACAGAGAGAGAGGCAGGAGGCGGAGGAGAGCTGAGAGAGAAGGGGGGTGGCAGTAGGAAAGAGAGAGAGAGAGAGAGAGAGAGAGAGCTCAGGAGAGAAGACCTGAAAATCCCATCTTATGATGGGCTAATTGGCTAGTTGTTAATAATAGTAAATTTAAATCATTCCAGTCATATCATCTGTATTTTTTGCATTTCTTTGATTTTTCCTTTATACATAAAAATAAAAAGACATTGATCTTTTATGCACTGAAAGCATTCAAATTTTAATTAGCTAGGTAAAATACCTGTAACAATTAAGCAATTATTCCAATAAACAATATATAAAGTTCCTATATTCATTGTGATTGCTGTCTCACTATAAGCAAATCCAAAATAACATTTCTGAAATCAATGTTTCCTTTACTTAAATAGCTGATATTAAACTCACTGCATAAGACCTCTTTCATTGTAGAATGCTTTTTCTGTGCTTTCACAAATATGTAAAATTACAATGAACTTTTTCTAAAATAGTTAAATTATTAACATGAACCAATTGAAAAATTATATTACATTTGGCTAATGTTCAGCTTCTCCCATTTTAAGGCCATTATTGAAATAATTCATTTGAAGGAATTTGAAGATAAATGTCAAGTGGTGTTTTATTTTGTTTTAGATTATTGTGTCATGCAATGAAAGACCACATAGTGCGTGTTGCAAATGAGGCAGAGTTTATTTTGAACCGCCAGAGAGCTGAAGATGTACACAAGCATGCCGAATTTGAGGTAAGCTCAAGACTTGATGAATTCCTGCTTTTTCTGTTTTCACTCAGCATCGCCTAGACTGTAACCTCATAAAGTAAAGATTTTTTTTCCAGGAGAGGGAGAAATGTACATTGTAGGCATTTGAAAGCCAGTTTTTTAAAAGCTTTAAATGTAAAACACAAGGAACTAGTTTATCTTCTCATCACTGTTGCCTGATCTTCAATTACTTATGAATTTTCAGTTACGGCCTTTAAGACTGCAGATCCTTTCTCCCAGAGTCAGGGCCACTGTTTAATTATTCTGTGGCTGGGAACCCTGATGTGCACAGTTGCAACATTCACCATATAGGTAGTCTTGTATATTTACAAATATAGTTTATTATTACATTTAGCACAGTCACAAAAAGCCCAGTTTCATAAGATAAGGAATGTACCTCTATGTTTCCATACTGTATACTCACACCATTCCTTCTAGAACAACCTGAAATGTTAGCCATCATCTTCTTTGTGACTTTTGCCTTTCACGTTGTCACCAGTGGCCATCATTCTGGCAACTCCCAAGGACTACATCATCTCCTCCTACCGCTTCGAGGCTGGGATGTCACTTATATGTTTTAGGCTAATGTTGTTATGTTTGCTACATATTCAGTAGGGGATATTTCCTTTTCTCCTTATTTGTATTCCCTCACCTTACTAACGGTGACGTTTCTCTTTCCTATAGATCAATACATCACTGATCTCAATTTATCATACACATCAGTTAATTACCATGGGCCTTTTATGGTTGTCTATCACATTTGTTCTTTCTGTCCTACCAGGTTATTCAGTCTGGTCTTAACCAGTTATTTTAAGTTTTACTAAGTAATGATGTATCTCCTAAGTTTTAGGGTATTCTTGGAAACCCCTAAGCCATTGAAGGTTGCTTTGTCTAAGTGAAAGGTTCCAAATATATGCATACTGACTTTGCTATGTGGGTGACAGGTCCCAGGCATGTACATGCTACTTTTGCCTTAGCTCAACATATAGATATGACCTGTAAGTCTGTTATGTTTTAAACCTAATATAACTTTATGATAATAAACATATAATCAAAACTATAAGGAAATCATACATCTATAAATCTATATGCAAGCAAGTAGGTTAGTCCTATAGGCTACATCCCATCCCTTAAATGTATGAAAATATTTACAGCTTGACGAGACCCCTCAATCAGAATGCCTACTAACTTGATATGGAAGATTTTTAATGTTAATGGAGAACATTTCTGATTTTTATTGCTAATAGCAACCCAAATAACATTTAATAGTGTAATTATTTTTCCTGCATTTCATCAACAGAATGTGAGTTTTGTATATAATCAATAGAACTATAGGCTAGCACACTGGAAGCGCTTTATGGAAAATAATAAATATTAGCATTCTGTAAATAGTATAGTATTTTCAATATCAATGGTTTCCAGTACTTTTGCATCTTATTTGATAGGTATATATACTAGAAGACATTACTTTATTTTATTACTTGCTAAGCTAATAAGAATCATTAACTACCAAATAAAGGATAGTATTTGAAATTTCTATTGTCTTTAAATTTGGGAAGTGAAAAGCAGGAGCTGGATCCTGTAACCCTTACTATTCTGGATAATCTTTGCTAACAGAAGTAGTATGTAGTTAAACATTTATTTCTTCAAGAAGATTATAGCATATAACTCCACCTATTGTGTTTGAAAATAATTTGTAGCAAAATGCAAATACTAAAGGCTATTTTAAGAACATATTTAAATTACTGTTTAACGTAAACTTTTTTCTCCTTTTTGATTACTTGGAATTTCCCATGGTCCTGTTAGATCTTTTGACATATTTGAGAACTTAAGCTTATATATAGTATTTCAATATAAATATTTTATTATTCCTATTTTTGTCTAAGTGTATATGTTTTGTACCTATATGTGTGCATATAAAATAATATGCAAAACATGTTTTAGTGTTTGGGTGGTATGGCATTAGAATTAGATAGGTAGGTTTGGTGGCCTTGAAGATAACAAATAGCTATATGAACATATTAATCAGTCAGAGAATGCCAACAAGTACCTTGTGGCAAGACACAGAAAGAAGTAATCTAGGTTTTGATGAGGTTTTTATCTCATCGAAGCAGCTCTCTAAAACCTACACTTTGATGTACTAGTTCTTGTGCTCCTTGACCTAGCGGAAAAATATAAGACACAGAGATATCTTGTTGTCATTTTGAATACATATAACCTTTACTTCATTTTGTCAGGCCAGACAGCAGACACTTGTCAGATGGGATTGCAACAACTTTATTACCAAACATATACTGGATATTTTGAGCTTGGATAAAATCACATTTACAATTAAGTGTATGTCAGAGTGAAGTTTCATATTGCCTCAAAAATAAATAACATTTGATATTTATCAGGGCATCATACAGTAACCTAAGATGACAATAGAAGATTAAGTTATCTGCTCTTTGAAGAATATGTTGAGGTATAAGATCTGTCAGAACTCTAGACAAAATGAGACAATTCAATTAACTTGCAGCTTCTGTTAGCAAATAAGATTTAGAATATTAACTAAATTCCCTAAAGGAAAAGCCTTAAATCAATCTTATTTTGTTGTAAGAAAACCAAGATATTTCTATTTTTTATTATATTTACTGTCTTGTGAAAAAACTCAAAAATATGTTTGAAATGGAGAAGATAAAATCTGTAAGTAATTATAATTTAAAAAAATCAAATGTAATTATGTATCACATATAAGTTTTAAGTACACCTAAAACAAGATGATGCTTGGAGATGGAAACAGAGTTTTTGCATATTGATATTATAATAAAATTACCTAGCCATCAAACCATTATAGGCATGCACCCTGGTTAAAAGATGTGTGAAAGGGGTTTTTTTGTTTGTTTTTTACCATCTACTGCATTTAAATTATAAAACAGTTTTATTTGATTAAACAATATTTTAATGCATTTATATTGTAGATATTTTGATTATTTTGAATGGGTTAATCATTGTTCGATACAAGAAAAATGAATGTGTATGTTACTGGTCAAGTAATCTCCCTTTACATTTCAAACTTCAGTTGTATCATTACTAATGCAAGAATTTGACTAAAGTTATATAGTTACATGATATGGGCATGCAGATGTGAATGAAAAGGTGTGAAAAGTTAACACTAGTGAATTTTGTCTTATGGTTATGGCTCTTAATGAGAGAGTCCAGTTTTTCCAGAATGATTGCTTAACAGATAACATTCATTTTAGCCTCTGTAATTGTTCAGGAAGAAAAATGAAAATTTAATTTTACTGTCCAATGAGCTGGTGAAATATTAACCTCATTTCTCAGGCAGATCATTGTACTAATTGGTGCTTCCCTGTACATGAAGATAAATTGAAAAAATGAATTAGGAATTACATTATTTTTAAGGGGCTGTCTCAAATAGATGCATTTCAGTGGTAGTTTTCAGTGCTTGAGATGGAATATATAGTTAGAATCTTACAACAAGTACTGCCATTGTAAAAAATAAAAACATTAAGAGTGTGCACACCTAATGTCATGAAATGCAAGAAGAAGTCTTTAGTACAGTATTAGCTTAATTGCAACAGCTGATATAAGAAATATTATATACAAGTTGAACCTCTCTCTGGTTTAGCACCGGTCAGGTTTCAGGGGTTCCAAATTAGAATTTGCTAGGACCATATGAGTGAATATTATCTGGCAGCATTAACAACACTTCTACTGCTTACTGGGCTCATAGAAGACATTTAGAGGTAAATTATTGCTAAACAACAGCACAGAACACTGAGAACCAGGACTGGTGACTATAAACAAACTTTATGGGACCATGAGAAACTTGACCACACTCCTGATAAGTGGACATCCAGCTAACTAAAATCACGCCAGACCACAGTTCTTGGCCATTCCAGAGAATGCTGGATTAGAGAGGTTCACTCTAATTTTGGTATCTTGTTTAGATAATACTAAATCTTGATTGAATTTGTTCTGAAATAGGAAACGATAAATTATTAGGCAGTGCATAAATTAAAAACACCTAACTCAAAATGAAACATTTTATTTGGAAATGATAATTGGGCACACTCAGACATTAATTAACCAACACAATTTATTCAAAATTATTTGAGATTAATGTGTCTAAGATATGTCTCTAAGAAAACCGCTATTGTTTTTGTATAGATATAGATGTAGACCAGAGATGGGCAAACTTTTTGCTGAAATTCCTTGAGAGATGGATTTTGAGAACAACGTGATCAAATAATTATTTCTAGCTTTGATTTCAATTTCATACAAGTAACATGGAGATTAAGGGTAAAGAATTCAGGTGATAAAGAATAAATATATTTCATTTCAGTGGAGATCACATTAAGATCCAGAATTATAAAGGTGCTGAATTTTTGAACTATCAGGATATTATTTTGTAGATCTCACTGAGACTTAAAAGTCAAGCTAAGTCTGACTGGTATAAGAAATTACAGGGTATAATATATTGTATAAGATATTAATTGGCAAACAATTTATAATAATCTAAAAGAGGTCATATTTTATGTTATAAAAACAAAGAGGAAGAGATAAGTGTATTTTCATGATAATTCTGCATTTTCTCACTTTTGATGGCTTACTTTCTAAACATTAACATAGAATTAATGTTTCTTTTTTTTTTTCCTGGAGTATGTAAGGGAGATTTCAACACAATCAGTGAAAATTAGTATAAAATTGCACAATGTGTTTTTGTTTAGACTTCGTATTTCTGTGACTGGCAAGTTGTTTTTTTATTTACTTCTAAATGCTGAATTTAGTGAGAAAGATATATGTATAAAGGAGCATTTAGAGAAATGAAAACACTCCTAAGCAAATTGTTGGCACTTCCTACTACTACTATTTTTTTATTTTTATTTTTTAGTCACAATGTGCTCAATATGCTGCTGATAGAAGAGAGGAGGAAAAGATGTGTGACCACCTTATCAGTGCTGCTAAACATAGAGATCATGTTACAGCCAATCAGCTGAAACAAAAGATACTCAATATCCTAACAAACAAGCATGGTGCTTGGGGAGCAGTCTCTCACAGGTAAGCTATAATTAAATGCATACTTATAAACATTTGTTTGAAAATTTAAAATGAAGCAGGCATTTCTGTACATTTGAAAGTTGAATGTGCTAATGGTGAGACTCATTTGAAGAGAACATTTGTCTTCTTTATATCTGGGGTTTCCCCCCTTTCTAGTACATGATTTGTGGATGCAGTAGCCCATTAACACTGTATTTTTATTAAAATTTGTTTCAAATAATTTGTGGGTACTTATGGTTGTTTGTCATGTACAACTATTATATGTATTTCTGTAGGACCTAGAGGCCCAAAACAAGGTCAGGGCCCTTTTAGGCTAGATGTTGTACAAACAGTTAGTGAGAGTCCCAGTACCAAAGAGACTACAGTGATGAAGGATGAAAGGGAAGGCACCGAGAGGCAATTACTTTTTTAAGTTTGCACCGAAGGTGAGTGGTAGAACGAGGAATAGACACCAGCTCACCTGACTCCTAGTGTCCAGTGCCTTATCCACTAGACTATATAAATAACATATAAATTAATAACCTATATAAAACATCAATATATACTTTGGTAAAATAAACTGGTAAACATTTATTTTCAAGTAGGTAATGGAGGAATCAACCGAACCAGTGCAAGTAAGAAATATAAAAACAGATCTTATATTTCTATTTAGACTTAATATGTCTGTGAATTAGGTGCTTCCCATTTACCTAAAAATGCAGATTTTAGTTAGAACAACATACAGCACTTTATTTTTTCTTAAGTTAGGAATAATTTTTGGCTTCTCTACCTTGAGTTTTTCTTTAAAATCCCTGTTTCACAGATGAACTCAGATTTATTTACTTTCGAAGGTGGCAGAATTTCAAATGTGATATAAAGAATAGAAATTCCATCTTCAAGGTTAATATCACAGAGATGTTTTGGTGGCAATTATAAAACGGCATTTAAAAGTTACAGATGTGATTGGACTAAAACTATTCTTAGACTTTCGGTAATCTTTTGACAAGATCCCTCATCAAAGGCTTTTAAACAAAGTAAGATGTAAGAAGAAAAGTCTTCTCATGGCTCAATAACTGGTTAAAAGGCAGGAAGCCAATAGTAGGAATAAATGGTCAGTTTTCATAGTAGAGTGTGATAAATAGCAGTGTCCCCCAACTATCTGTATTGGGACCAGTGCTGTTCAAAATATCCATAAATAATCTGGGAAAAGGAGTAAACACAGAGGTGGCAAAGGTTGCAGATAATACAAAGTGACTCAAGAAAACTAAGTCCAAAGCTGACTGCCAAGAATTACAAAAAGATTTCACAGAACAGTGTGGCTAGGCAACAAAATGATGGATTAAATTCACTGTTCACAAATGCAAAGTAAATCACATGAGGAAAAATGATGCCACTTATACATACAAGATGATGGGTGTTTAAATAGCTGATACCACTCAAGAAAGAGATCTTGAAGTCATCAAGGATAGTTCTCTGAGAATATCTGCTGAATACACAGTGGTGGAACTTACCCCCCCTCCCAAAAAACCCAAACAAACTGTATGTTAGGAACCACTAGAATATGATAACTTTGTTTTTTTAAAACTATCATAATGTTACTATATGAATTCATCATACGTTCACACCTTGTAGTTCTGGGTGCCCCATATAAAAAATGTATATTTAGAATTGGAAACGATACCACGAAAGGCAACAAAAATTATCAGAGGTATGGAACAACTTCGTTTTACAGTGAGATTATTAAAACAACTGCTACTGTTCATCTTGGGGAAAAAATAACTAAGGGGATATGATGGAAGTTGATAAAATCATGAATAGTATGAAGAAAGTAAGTAGAAAAGTGTTATTTACCCCCTCATAAAACAGAAGAACCAGGATTCACACAATGTGATTACTAAGCAGCAGGTTTTAAACAAACAGCAGCAAGTACTTCTTCATACAATATATAGACTACCTGGGATGTTGTGAAGGTGAAAAGTATGATTTGGTTTGAAAAAGAATTAGATACGTTCATGGAGGACAGATCATGAATGGCTGCTGTCTAAGATGGTTGGAGACACAGCACTATGCTGTGAGTCTCTAAACCTCAGATTTCTAGCAGCTTGGACTGGACTTGCCTTGTTCTGTTCATTTCCTCTGTAGTTTCTGGCACTGGCCACTGTAGCCAGAGAGTGGCTGGATGGATCACTGGTCTGATGCAGCATGGCCATTCTTATGTAATATCCCAGGCTGAATCTAAGTCTGTGAGAAATATTTACCTAGAACCATAAATCCTTTCGAAATGTAGTGGGTAGCAATTCCGTTGTGTTGTGAGAACACCAGCTTGAGCTGATATGGTTACAAACCTGAACTGATGATGATTTTGCAGCTGTAGGCCAACATCTCCACAAGCCAAGGCTCAGCTAATTTCTGGGGAGTGATTGGAGATCTGTGATTTCCTCCTGGGCACAATCTGGGGAGGAAGGTGTTAAGTGGCTGCTCCCCTAATCTGTAGCTTTAGGCTTACCAGGTAAGGGCCACTGCCCCTTCCTCAAATCCAGAATAGCCACTGGGGAACCAAAAGGGTTTTGATGTTTCCCAGAGTGACAGGAGATAAGGGGAAATGTTCCAGTTTTAGTACAGTGACTACAGGGGCATATAACTCTACATAGGCCTTTCATAGTAGCAAGGGAATCCACAAATATATACCGTAGAGGCCAGAGGCTAACTGACATGCCAAGTAATTCATAACACACATTTGTTAGGGACTCCTCAGGTACCATAATATGCTGTATGGGATATCTAGACTTCTGTGGTCAGTGTAGCATTTCTAGCTTAGTTTTTCCCAGTTCCCAATGAACAATGAAAAACTTATTTCCTGAAGATTTTCTGGATTTGAAAGTGGTTCTGGCACAGTTTGGGCAGTAGCCAATTGGGCCAAGAAGGAGAATGTGAAACTAACCAGACCACGGTTCCCCATGACAAAATTTATGTAAGATCCAAGAGGTTTAGCATCTAGATTGATAAAGTACCTTTAGGGAATAATTATGATTCCTAGAAGCTTGGATTCTCTAGAACCAAATTAACTTCGTGTTTAGTATGTATAATACATGTCCAAAGACCATTTTAAAAGTCTTCAGCAAAATGTTTTTGGTATAAAAAGCAAGATCAGGTTTCATGGAGTGTGTTAAGGTGTAGAATAGATACACGGTTTTCTGTGTTTGGAATACAATATAATAAATTCTTCTGACTTTTCATCTTCCCAATTTTTTTTTACCCTTGCATATGCTGCTTTGGAGAAAGCAGCCACCAGTAATTGATATGCTTACTCTTCGCATACCACATAGTTAGCAGTCAGATATTTCATAATGGAATGCAGAGCTAAGTTAAATATTGGAAGCACCATGAGGATCAAAATAAAATGTGAACAGTGTTATTATAAAGTAAATGATTACTGTTTAGGATTCAGAAAGGGCAGATTAAGCTGTCCCTAACTTATTCTTTGGAAATCTCGACGTACTGCTTTTGAAGTTTGATGGTTCAAGATTGAATGAACTTTTACAATATTTACAAAGTGTGAAGTTTGAATATATTAACATAATCTTTCTTTGAGAGGTCTGAAAAACAAGAATATATACAGATAAAATCAGTAATATGCCACATGAAATATTTCATTTATGCTAATTGCACTCTACAAAGAGTAGACAATTAAAAGTAACCATAAAATCAGACTTGAATTGCCATTCAGATTACCTTTTGCATAGCCTCTTACTGTAGGCAATGTACATTAGTAAGCATTTGTTTGATTACTCTGCTAGAGTGAATAAATTCCCACAAGCATGAGTGAGGATTAGGAAACCTAGCATATTGCATGTGTACTAACCAATACATAAACTTTGAAGTGATTTGAGAGCTATTTTATTCTGCAGTATCTCTCTGCTTTACATATAGGAAATAAATAATATATTTTTGGAAATCATACATAGACTTGTAGGACTGGAAGGGACCTTGAGAGGTCATCTAGTCCAGTCCCCTGCACTCATGGCAAAACTAAGCATTATCTAGACCAGGCTCGGGCAAAATACGGCCCGCCAAGCCACCAGATCAGGCCCATGGAAGCAGTGGGGGGCCCTAGGGGGGAGTTTTAGGAGCCACCCCACCCCCAGCGCATTCCCATTGGCCAGTTTTTGGCAGAAACCGTCCAATGGGAGCTGCTTGTTGAACTAATAGGCAGCTAAGAAGAATCACACTCCCTCTCCTGGACTCAGTTATTCATGATGCACATGGCCCGACAGGCAGGCTCAGAAACCTCTGCAGGCAGGCAGGCTAGTTTGGCAGCTGGCAAGTAAGTCTCTTGGCCTCAGCCTGCTTCTGGCACCCCAGCCCTTTCCTGTCCCAACCCTCTGCTCCCCCCCCCCACTCAATATACCTAAACCATCTGTCCCCCTCTTACACCCAATACCCCCTCCCAGATCTGGCACTCCATTCTCCTGCCCCAGATCACAATCCCTCCTACCCTAGGTCACGCCCCAAACCCCTGCACTCCACTCCCCTGCTCTAGGTCACAACTACCTGCTTCATCCCAACTTTCTCCCAGACTTCAGTCTCCCTCCTATACCCTACCCTAATCCCTTGCCCTAAGCTCCCTTCTGCACCCAACCTCCATCACAGACCACACACCTCCTCCATTAATATCATGGAAGAGTGCGGCCCTTGACCACTTTCCAAAATCTTGGTATGGCCCCCCATTAAAAATTATTGCCCATCCTTGGACTAGACCATCCCTGATAGATGTCTGCCTAACCTGCTCTTAAAAATCTCCAATAATGGAGATTCCACAGCTTCCATAGGAAATTTCTTACAGGAGATAAACACTCTGATAGTTAGGAAGTTTTTCCTAATGTGTAGCCTAAAGTTCCCTTGCTGCAATTTAAGCCCATTGCTTCTTGTACAGTTTGGACCTTGCTGTACTGGCACCCTTGGGACCCGACTGGTCCCGAGCGAGGGGATTTGCCAGACCAGGGAAGGTCCCACCACCTGTGGCCTGGGCTAGGTCTCCAGCCTGCCCCCACTCCTGCCTGAGCCCCTGGAGCTCTCTAGAGGCCGCCAGTTCCCCTATTCCTGGGGTTGGAGAACCACAGTCGAAGCTGCTCAACAGGGGCAGAGCTCGGCATTCACCTGGCTCTGCAGCGGTGAACGGAGCTCTGTGGCTTCAGCCGGGGAGTAGGGATGGAGTCAGAGCTCCCTGGCCACTGGAGCCAGAACGGGGCCGAAGCTCTGTGGCTGGGGCCAGAGCTCCCTTGCTGCTTCTGGAAATGGAGTTTGCCTGCAGCCAGAGCTCCAGGGCTGCTTCCAGGCTAGAGGTGCCAGAACTCCCTACCATGCCACACTCTCTCTCTCTCACACACAAAATGAATTGACCTTTTACTATCAGTGGTAAATAGGCCAATGGTGGGAAGATAGGAGTTGCTATAGAGAACTTTTTTCTGGGTGTCTGGCTCGTGAGTCTTGCCCGCATGCTCAGGGTTCAGCTGATCACCATATTTGGGGTCGGGAAGGAATTTTCCTCCAGGGTAGATTGGCAGAGGCCCTGGAGGTTTTTTGCCTTCCTCTGTAGCATGGGGCACGGGTCACTAGCGGGAGGATTCTCTGCATCTTGGGGTCTTTGAACCATCGTTTCAAGGACTTCAATATCTGAGATATAGGTGAGAGGATTATTTTAGCAGTGGGTGGGTGAGATTCTGTGGCCTGCATTGTGCAGGGGTTCAGACTAGATCAAAATGGTCCCTTCTGACCTTAAAGTCTATGAGTCTATGAATATGGATATCTCAGGACTAGTCTTCAGATTGCATATTTTTCAAGATAATTAACTTTGCAACAACAATCTTAATTTATATGCCGTCACGTTGTATACTGACTGCTTCTTCCACACAAATTGTATACCACCTGCCTCTTAAGCACGAGCCATCATCACTATAAGTCCAAGATACATTCCAAAAAACTTGGACTTAGAGTGAAACAACTTAAAGTAGGGAATTTTTCCTGTGACTGACTTCCATTTGCACTTTTTTGGGGGGGTGTGAATTAAGAATGGAGAATGGGAGGACTTGTAATACATCAGTTCCAACAAGCATCAATGACTTTAGTGTGGAACGGATGTATATCAGGGTGACTTATATCGGGGATGTCCTGTAACAGACAATGCAGTTAGTAGGTGTTAATTTATCTGAAAAAGGAATGTTCTATTCTGCAATATTTGCCCAAAGACCATTCATCTTTTTGACTGAAGTTATTCAAAACCATGAATATTCTTTCACTACTTTGATAGGGGTAGGAAGCTAGTTGTAGTGGAAGAGCATTGTTGTCAGTGTTATAGGGTTCAGCTGTAGGCCTAAAGATGTTTGAAAGAAACTGTCTTTATCCAGTGACAGTTTCCCAGTTATCTCTAAATTCAAGGCCTCAGCAGCAACCCTTCCCAAGACTTAGTCTCAGAAGCTAACCAGTTTAATTACACAGCTTCCAACACCACATCATCCTTTCCAGCCTAAAACTTAGTAACAACAACACTTACCAATCAAATTAATATAAAACATCATTCCAAGTATTTATAAACAACTTACTAACAATGTTAAATTATTCTCATAGATGCCTCATACTGTGACTTGGACTTATGGTTTCCACTGAAATATCAGTACTGCTGTTGTCAGGAAGTGGTGAATCTATTTTTTCTGGCAGTGTTGTGTCCTGGGTCTCAGTTGTCTTAACCTCTTGATGTTGCCCAAAACTTTTGCAAGCAGAATAGCAAACTCAGCATCCCTTGCTGCCTTCACTTTCTCAAACTTCCAAAAGGATAATTTCTTTCTGCATGATAGATCTTCATTAGGGGTGACAGCCTCATAAGACTGAGGCAAATTCATGTGACACCACTATTTGCAACCACTGATTTCCATCCAGGATGTATACTGTATCATGTTTATGAACTGAGAGCAGATCATGGGACCTCAATGCTTTTTTATTTTAGCTGTATCTGTTTCTTCATACTTTTGCTAATCCCTGCTTCTGCTAGCATCAGCATCTACCATTACAGTCATTCTAATTCTTTAGTTTTCCGATAAAAATGTCTTCAGGTGACAAACCATGCTGCATTGTAATTGAACTGTACTATATACAGGTCAGAGTCTGTCTCTTCAATCGTTTCCAGTACTTATTATTTTAACCCCATTTTCTACCAACCCATTGGTTGGGACTAGCAGTCACAAGTATAAACCCAAACATCACTACAAACTGTTTCAACTCATACCTGTCAGACTGCAGCCTATTGTCAGACATCAATATGTCAGGTATATCATGTCTGGCAAAAATATATCTGCCGCTTTTAGTTGGTTGTATTATCTCTTAGTAAGGCAGCCTCAGAGAAGTTAGTTCATAGGATTGGGATTTTGGGTTGGTTTGTTATATTTTGTATGCCACCAATATGGGGGGTTTCTCCATGTTGTTCATTTAAGGCCAGTATCAAACGTATCCAGTCCTTCAGTTTTCAACCCCTAAATAACGTACATGTTTCTGTTGCACAGCTTCTCTTCTCTTTCCTTGTTACTCCTGGACTAAAGCCCCTTCACCCCCCATGGAATTTAGAGCTGATCCAGTGTTGTTGCTAGAGGCACCACACTAAGCTCTGACCTTCAGCCAAGGTCATCAGATATTCTGCCTCCTGCACCAGAACAAACTGGCAGTTTGGTTTCTCTCAACCATTTTATTTTTAAAACCTTTATTTTTATTGTTTTATATAGTTGTGTCATGTAATCGTCCACCTCCTCCACCCCTTATCCCTAGATTGGGTAAATATCTGTGTGATGGTTTAAACTGCCTGGATCTTCTACTGCAGTGCCTCTGCCAGACAACACTGCTCCCCTCAAGCTCTCCTGGAAACACCTGACATAAATCAGTGATGATCCTTATGTGAAGTAACATTTATAGCCTCTCTAGAGGGTGTATTATGCCAAGTGTTTTCTAGCCAGCCAGCCCTCAAGACTCAGTCAGGCTGGCATGTTGGGTCTTCTCCTACCCTGAGGAGCTGAGACTCCAACACCAGAACACCCAGTCATGAGCTTTTGAGGAGAGTCTGAGGATGAAGCTATTCAGCCAGCTCAGATGGCATGCCCTACAACGAATGTGCACTGAAGGAGGAAAAACCCTGAAAGAATTCAGTCTCCTCTACAACACCCCCGGACTGAAAAGTGAGCCCTCTGCTTCCTGGATTGATAAGCAAGTTTCCTACAGAGCAACTCCTTCTTTTCATTACGAATTAGAGGATTCTCATTACTGTATACGTCAGGGGTGCCCAAACTTTTTTCAAAGAGGGCCAGATTTGATGAAGTGAACATGCGTGAGGGCCGACCATTTTGCCTGACATTCTTTGAACCATTAAAATTAAATGCAAATTAACTATTTTATGCAAAGTTTATTGCAAACAGCATACTTTTCATTTCGTCACATGGATGACAAATCTAAACAGGTGTTAAATCACTCTGCCTTTCATATCTGAAGGCCAGATGAAAAAAAATCCAGAAAGCTGAAATATATGTCAGGAACATTGTAAAGTACATTACATATTATTGGTAATAGAGGTTGTCTGTCAACTTTTAAGTTCAAAAAATATGAACAGGAACATAACACCAAGTATACATGTTGTGTCCAAATATATTTATAACTGATTTAGACCAACTGACATTAACTGAGATTTTACAATGTATTCATCTCAATACATATGGATTCGTTGGGGGCCATAAAAGATAGATATTGCCAAATTACCTGTGGGGCCGTATTAAACCGGAACACGGGCCGCAATTGGCCCCCGGGCCGGACTTTGGACATGCCTGGTATACGTGGAGTAAACTCTGCAAATCCCAGAGACTCCCAAAGGTAAAAGCAAGAGTATCCTTCACAAAGCAGCAAAGAATATTGTTAATCAACAAGTGAGGTGAAAATCAGAGATTAAACTTCTTCTCCTTTGCCTTTCCTGCCACGTCCCTCAAAGAAGTGTTGGCTGTGGCTTTTCTCCTATATGGTTTCTTTTGCAGAGGTTGATATCATGCTTACCACCTTTCCTCCGACTCTGCAGTATGTCTGGGTATGCAGGGAAACCTTTTCCTCCTCCACAACCTGCCCTCTGGCTGCTACTTTGGGCTGCTGTCTACTCAAAATTGAGTGAGTCTGACTTTCACACCAAGGACCCTATCTCTGCCAGTTGTTGGCCAGGGAAAGAGGCTCAAACACTGAAAGGTGGAACTGACTCTCTCTCTCCAGCTATCCCCAGGCTGGCTCCACAGGCTGGCTCCACATGAAAAACAAAAGGCAATCTTGAACCAGAACAGAGGCACTTGAGGATTTCATGAAGTTGCATCTTCATGGAATCCTGAGGCAGAAAGTGAAAAATCCTTTTCCATGTTTAAAATCATCCTAATTTCTGGAGTTAAGCCCTGAGAGGTACTTGGCTGCCCCACTTGAGTCCTAGACAGCATAAGAGAGCACGTAGGCAGTCTTTTAGGCTCCTGGTGACATCTAGCAAGCTACTTCTGTGATCCAGGTATGAGTAGCAGTACTTCTCCACTGTTGTATGGTCAACATGCTGAAAGTAAACCCAACTTTCACTCTAGATCCTTGCATACTCACTATGGAAGCAAGCATATTTTTAAGACAGATTTCCAAAATTTCATCATACACATCCTTTCAGTTCATTCAACATCTTGGATTCCTCCCTCCCCTGAAACATAGCTATATGGAGTTGGATCACAGGTCCATAAAGACCAGTGTCCTGTCTTATCATCGTTGTCAGTAGTAGCAGCAGCCGGTGGCAAGATGCAAGAAACCATGTAGTGGTCAATTATGGTCCATAGGCATTTTTCTCTTGCTTCTTGTTAGGGTTGGCTTATTATTGAGGCATCAGTGCTTATATTCTTTCTATAACCAGAGGTCAAAGCTTCTCCATGGCAATGGAAATAATGCCCGGAGTATAGGACAATCTACTCCCTTAAAAGGGAGTTCACATAAGTTTACTTAAAGGATTTAGAAAAGAGAAAGTTCTCTCCCAGTCCTGCCTTGGTCCAGAAAGTTCTTTAGACTTGTTATCTAGCCAACACTGTACCTGCAGAAAACACCTGACCTTTTGAATCAGGGACTCCTTTGTTCAGGCTTGGAATATCTATAGTCAATAGCCTGGGTATTGGAAGAAGAAATTTAGTTTGGCGTAGATTTTCCATTAATGTCTGGTAACATTTAGCATCCAAACAGAATTGAACTAGAATTTTGCATTCATTGGTTTGGCCACATTTTCAATTATTGTGTGAGGAGAAACACACAGCTGCATGAGGCAGAGACTGTCTCTTTGTGCAGTGTTCAGCACAATGGGGTTTGAACTTCTATATACTATTATGATACAATATTGTAATAATTCTAAAATTCCAGTGACTTTCGCTACACTAGAGTTCCTCCACGAGGGTTGTCTGATATCCTACAACCCAGCACTATAAAAAGGTGGTTACCAGCAAAGGCAGCATTTTGTAGCCCAGCACATTGGACCCTCTGATCTGAGTATCAGGTGCTAATTTTAATCACATTGACAAATCAGACAAGCCAGACCTTTCTACTCATTTCTAGTGCACATGTTTTGGACTTAGTTCCCATATCCTTACAAGAACCACACTGCTTTTGGCACAAGGAAAAGATTATTCTTTTAACTCAAGAAACCTTTTCTGTTCAAGGCTGGTTTTCTTTTCTACCATGCCAAAGAAACAGTTCTCCAAACCTTTGGAAGGTTGTGGCATAAATGGGCATTCCTAGAGTACTAAAGATCTGTCTCAAGCATGAGGAATACATATGCCAATAGTACTTTGTTCATCACATATCCAGAATGTCAAGGGTTTAGGGCCTCAAAGTTGCTACAAGAAAGACATGAAAATCCTGCATCAGCTGTCATGCTATGCATCTGGGAAATTATTCACAGAAGTGCCTAGAGGCATAGAGAGGAAAAGTATCGGAGTGTCATCTGAAAGAGATTTGTGAAGTGAGTTACCATTCCTCTGTGAAGACATCCTTTGGGATGAAGATGCTCCTGGGTAGGTTTCCACATAATTCATTAGTTTTAGCTCTTGCTTTGTATGTGAGGAGAGAGGGGGGGACTTCTATACCTCCCAATTATTCCACTATAATAATTAAACTCTGTACACTACTTCTGGGATTCACTGCTCGATACTTCCCATGAGTGAGGAGAGAAGCAGTGCAATGGAGTGAGAAGTTTCTTACTTGATAATTTTCTTTTGTTAGCATATTCTCTCTGAATTAAACTCACAGTGGAAGTTTAGCAGATAACAAAAATATAAATTGAATTTTTATTAAATATGATGTAGACATATAGGCTACATCTAGACTGGCCCCTTCTCTGGAAGAGGCATGCAAAGCAGGCAAGTCAGAATAGGGAAATCCGCGGGGGATTTAAATAAACATGGCCGCCGCTTTTTTTCCGGCTTGGGGAAAAGCCGGAAAAGAGCGTCTAGACTGGCGCGATCCTCCGGAATAAAGCCCTTTTCCGGAGGATCTCTTATTCCTACTTGCAAGTAGGAATAAGAGATCCTCCGGAAAAGGGCTTTATTCCGGAGGATCGCGCCAGTCTAGACGCTCTTTTCCGGCTTTTCCCCAAGCCGGAAAAAAAGCGGCGGCCATGTTTATTTAAATCCCCCGCGGGGGATATTTAAATCCCCTGCGGATTTCCCTATTCCAAAGTTAGAAATTAGCATGCCTCTTCCGGAGAAGGGGCCAGTCTAGACGTAGCCATATTGTCTAAAGGTTAATTTAGTAATATCGTGTTATCTTAACTCTGATAATTGGTTGCTGGAGTGTTTCTTCAGCTATGTAAGTACTCATCTGTTGGCTTGAACTGAAGGGTGGATCTTAAGTCTTGGAGGCTCCAGACAAAGCATTAGGTAGCCTTCAAATACAGGTGGGGGGCATTATTCTATGAGTAGTTAATTTTGAGGGAAGCTGCTAACCGAGGGAAAATTATTAAGACAGACATTTGTCAATTCTTTTCAGCATATTTTTTCTGCACTGTAACACCTTAGGAATCTTTGTTCCTTTAAACAAAATCCCATCTATTTTTGAGAATACTCCCCTGAATTGGGCTAAGAATATGCTGTGCTGGTCACTCTTTGTTAATCATTTTCTGCAGGTTTTCATCTTGAGCTGTGGCTCTGGCAATCACGGTTCACCTGATACTGGATAGGTGTTTTTAAATCAAATTGACATATATACTGACTAGCACTGGACTTTGTTCTACTGCACTTTTGTCAAATGCTTTAGAGGTTGTCCGCAGCCACCAAATATATCTCAGGTTTGTATTAGATTTGCAAATCATATATTTGTAATTGAAAAAAATACTTTCTGTATGCTCGGGGGATGGTTGTTGGTCCCTTTTGGCAATGGTCATAAGTGGTTTATGGTCAATTTCAGTTAATATTGGCCTTCATGAATAAACACATGAAACCTTTTATGCTAATGGAATAAGGCCAAAGCCATCTCCTCTATTTGAATATACTGAGACTCAGTTATTTTGGTTAGTATCCATGACTCATAAGCCTCCGTTCTCTTGTCATAACCATACAGTTGTAAGATGACTGCACTACTACCCACCTTGGAGACATCTGTGAACAACTTAGTTTTGCAATATTGGCCCGCTTATCTGCTTCAGTTTCTCAAAATCTTTAAGGTTGTCATCCTAAATCCATTAAGTTGCTGATTTAAGCAACTAGGTTAGTCATACATTTCCATACATAGTTCTCCATTCCATCTTTGTATCCCTAACTAATCTGTTGAAGCATGTATGTTGATGATAGTCTCAACCTTACTGTGAGATACCTGTATTACCTGCTGTGTTATTTTTTTCTTCCAGGTATAGGTTAAACCTCTCTAGACTGGCACACTCAGGAACTAACTGGTGCCAAACCAGAGAATTTGCCAAACCATGGGAGGTTAATATTAGGGATGTTAGTATCAGCTAATCAAGTAGTCAATGGAATTTCAATCAACTAGTTTGTTGATTAGTCGATATGGGGGGGGGGGGTGCTCGCTATCCCTGCTGCAGTTCTGCAGTTTAAATGTAGTAGGAGCCGGGAGCACAGGCAGCCTAGCTCTTAGTACATTTAAAATGCAGAGCCACAGAGGGGTTAGCTCCTGAGGCCAGCGCGAGCAGGGACTAAGCAGTCCTGGCTCACACCAGCTCTGAGATCACTGCAGCTCTGCCTCCCCTGCTCTCCCTCCTGCACCATGGAGACAGTGAAGTAGGAAACCAGCTTTTAAGCTAGCTCCCCTCAGCACCAGCTCTTACTTTCCCCCACTTCTTGCTGCCTCTAATATACAGGCAGCAAGGAGGGGGAGAAGCAAGTAGTTTAATACTTAACTTGACTACCCTATAATCCTAAACTTATCGGGTAGTCGACTACTCGAGTAGTCGCTTACAATCAAGTTAATATTGTCTAACAGCATTACTAACACTTCCACTGCCTACTGGGATCTCAGAAGACATTTAGGGGTAAATTGGGGCTAAATAACAATACAGAACACTGAGAGCCAGGACTGATGGCTGCAAACAAACTTTATGGGACTGGCCACACCCATGATAAGTGAACATCTGGCTAACTAAAATCATGCCAGACTTCAGATGTTGCCAGATCAGAGGGTGCTGGACTGGAGAGGGTCAACCTGTGTATTATTTTTGTTACACACAATTCACATTCTTCTTTGTTTTGCTTTAGTGAAAGGTTTGTCTACACTTAAAAGTTTAAAGCCCAACTGCAGCAGCACTTTAGACTGAAAGTGTGGCTATGACATGAGCTCTGGGAGAGAGATCTCCCAACATTCTATGTAAACTAGTTCTACGAGGGGAGTAGTTAACAGCTCTGAATAACACTATAGCCTGGTTCAGATTGGTGCTTTACAGAGCTATAACTTCCTGTGTATGGGGGGGGGGGAGGGAAGTATGTTCACTCCCTAAGGGTACGTCTAGACTACAGGCTTCTGTCGACAGAAGTTTTGTCGACAGATACTGTCGACAAAACTTCTGTCGAAAAAGCGCGTCCAGACTACATTGAGTTCTGTCGACAAAGCAAGCTGCTTTTGTCGACATGGTAGTCTGGACGCAAAGGACAGTTTCCATTCAATAACACCTTCTGTCGACAGAAACTCTGTCGTCAGAAGGTGTTATTCCTCGTAAAATGAGGTTTACATACGTCGACAAAACTGCTGAGTTCTGTCGACGTTATGTCAACAGAACTCAGCGGTAGTGTGGACGCAGGTATAATTTTGTCGACAAAAGTCCACTTTTGTCGACAAAACTCTGTAGTCTAGACACACCCAAAGAGTTACAGCTCTTTTCAAAACTACCCGCAGTCTTTTCAAAACTTCTTATTGTTTTCCCCAGATCAAAACATTTTCTATATAAAACTTAGTACCCTGTATATCATCAAAACTTTGTTTTATTTTCCAATGCCAGACCCAGCCCTGCAGAAACAGTGTCTCCCAAAAGGGGTGTTGAATGTTCACACATATGTGCACTATTTTTCAAAGTGCCCCTGCTGATGTATTCAGTGTAGAATGTTATTTAGCATCAGCCATATCTCTCCAAATTTCTCCCCTTACAGCTAGTGGAAAATATTCCTTTTTACACATTTATTTAATTATTTGAGGAATACACATAAATAAAGGGTTTTGTTTCTCTTTATATATTGACAAGTGAATGTGTCCAGTTTGTTGGGTCTTCAGCAGTGAGCCTATCCAGCTCCTGTTTTAGCCTCTTCCTTAGAGTGAAGGGAACTTTCCCAGGGCATATGCTGTGGAACAGTTGGGTACTTGGAGCTATAGTCTGTACAGGCAGTCCCCGACTTACGCGGATCCGACTTATGTCAGATCCGCACTTACGAACGGGGCTTTCTCGCCCCGGAGGTCGAGGTAGCGGATTGCTACCTGCGAGCTCCGGGGTGAGAAAGCCCCGTTCGTAAGCTACTCCGGTGCCCCTGGTCTGCTGGAGACCGTCTCCAGCAGACCAGGGGCACCGGGCGGGTTCCCGCGCTTCTGAGGCTTTGCCAGAGCAAAGCCTCAGAAGCGCGGGAACCCGCCCGCTGCTGCCGCTTGGGTCCCAGTGCCTGTGGTCTGCTGGGGACGGTCCCCAGCAGACCACAGGCACCGGGACTGAAGCCGCAGCCGCGGGGGGGAGGGGTCCCGCGCCTCTGAGACTTTGCCAGAGCAAAGCCTCAGAGGCGCGGCACCCCGCTGCCGCTGCTGCTCTGCTCCCCGTGTCCCTGGTCTGCTGGGGGGGAGCGCGGATAGTGTGCCCCCCCCCCAGCAGACCAGGCTTTTGTTTTGGACCCTGGAGCAGAGCAGCTGGGGCGCTGCGGATTGGTCCTGCAGCACCCGCTCTGGGCACTACTGGACCAACCCGGCAGCATCCCAGCTGCTCTGCCCCAGGTCCTGATTCAGCCGCTGCTGGTCAGTTTCAGCAGTGGCTGAATCAGGACGCCTGGGTTGGTCCAGTAGCGCCGAGGGGTGCTACTGGAGCAACCCAGCAGCACCCCAGTTACTCTGCCCCAGGCGTCCCCAAGTCAGCCGCTGCTGAAACTGACCAGCGCTGACTACAGGAAGCCCGAGGCAGAGTTGCTCTGCCCCAGGCTTCCTGGAATCAGCGCTCATCAGTTTCAGCAGCAGCTGACTTGGGGAAGCTTGGGGTTCTTAAGTTGAATCTGTATGTAAGTCAGAACTGGCGGTCAGTTTCAGCAGCGGCTGAATCTGGACGCCAGTTCCGACTTACATACAGATTCAACTTAAGAACAAACCTACAGTCCCTATCTCGTATGTAACCCGGGGACTGCCTGTACTCTGCTTAGCAATTTTCCTGAAGAGGTCCTCTAGCTCTCCTTCAGTGTTTTGGTCTCCTACCTCTGCAAAGGATGTGCCCTTTTAATGAGACTGAGAACTTGGCAGAAATAAGGTAACTTATGATTTTCTTCCTTTTTACTGTCATCCATTGCTTGCAGACTGAGTGAAGCACTGCTCAAATCTCTTCATTGTCTTCCCTATTTACAGAGTTAAAGTTTTGTTGGAACTTTTAGCTGCTCCATTCTTTCACTTAGGTTATTTTCTTTTATTTCTGTTTACTCCTTTACAGTGTCATCTTCATATCATGCAATCTTTAAAGCATTTCCTTTCAATGTCTGGTATTTGGAAGCAGATCAGTCCTTTTATTCCAAGACTGACATAAAGAGATCAACCTTCCAATATTCTCTCCTTTGGAGTTGTGAAGAGAGTAGACCTTCATATCTCTGCCTTCACCAACAATCACCAAAAAAAATCAAAATATTTCTATCATTGACTTTATACAACTATCTATTTTTCATGGCAGTACTGATTTGGGAATCTCAAGATTTACTTTTGGCAAGCTAGCTAGCTACAGTGGCGGTTCTTTTCCTACCTGAACATGTGGAAGGTGACAGATGAAGAAAAGAAATATTAGCTCTGGACAACTCTGAATCAGTAAAAGCCTCTGACATATCAGGAAAAGCTAGGTCCTCATACAGTATTTGCCAAAAGAAAAGCCAAGATTAGGAAGTTAAACAAGAAATCATCACATCAGTGAAACTCTTCTGCCATTACTAGGACTTATCAAAGCCACCTGCTTCTTTCCATTGCTGTCTCCTAGTTCTTCTCCACTCTGGTACTTAGTGTGATTTGCTGCCATTTGCACCAGGAGTCAAGTATCTTGCATCTGTTTTTCTCACAGATGCCGCCTTCTTCCCCTCCCCTCACCCTCGACCCCCCGCTCTTTCTCCCCACATCAGACCTTGGTGAAAGCCAGTGAGAAGGCCTGGAAGTAACGTGTTTTTCCTTAGGTAGGCAAGCAAGGCATCTGATGCATCCCCTTTGGGCAATTTAATGCTTTAACCCAGGGTAGGATTTAATTTAACAGACCAAGGTGTTAAGAATGATTAGATGTCTGTCTGAGAGGACTTAAAAAATTAACTTCACATATCTACACATACCAGACCATTTCTCTATTTCTTCATTGTCTCTTTTGCCTTATCATTTGCCACCTTGGTAAGCACTTTGTATGATACAGACAGACAAATTTCCATATACCTTGTACTGCTCAGTAGTTGAGGGAAGGAATATGAAAAAAACAAGGAGCATAAATTGAGGAAATCCTATAAACGGAGTCTTTACAATTCGAAGGCAACTTCTGCAGAAATTCAAAGGTTTTCATTTATTCTGTGATTTCACATGGACTAATTTGAACACGGCTTTATCCTCTTTGTTGTTTATCTCACAAAAATATATAAAGCTTAGGAAATTTCACAGAAATTTGAAAGAGGTGTCTAGGGTTTTAGTAGCACTCTCACTATCATTCTTTATTTAGATGCTGATTACAGTATTCAAATACCATACTATAGAAAATATATTTCAAACAGTAACATCAGGCTCTTTGGCAGGCTTCTTAAGCATTTGTGTTGGAATAATTGGAAATGCCACATTATTAGACTAGTGAGGAAATTGCTCTCGACTGAGGCATTTTTTCTTTCAATTGTACTTTCTTCATTTGAAACAGTTTTATAATCCATTATTTTTGTCTAATTAGGTTCTCCCAAAATAATTTAAGGTCTCTTATTATGCGTTTTATTTTTATGAATGGGAATAAAGTGAAGAGGGTAAGCTTAGCCAGGTTCATTTTTATTATTTTTAGGTAGGAAAGTAAAATAGTCTCTAGAAGTTAAATGTAGGACTAGGATTCAGAAGATTCCCATCTCTGCCTCAGATTCCATATGACTTTAAGCGAGCCATTTTATTCATTTGTGCCAATTTCCTCTTGGATAAAATGGGTATACTACTGTCTTTTACACAAGTAGCGTGGTATTGACATTAAATCCTTTGTAAGACACTTGCATACTTCATCTTCCAACCAAATAGCTATAAGAATGATTATTTCTTTTAATTGGTTTGTATAGATTTGTGTCCAGGTTGAGCTTTAATTAGAGCAGTTATTTTTCTATGTGAATTTCATATAAACTGTACATGTTGTAGTATTATCTGTTCACAAAGTGGCATATCATATAAACAATTGTTTGCACCATGCGTATGCACACACACAATGTCTAAGGATGATTTAGATCCAGCCATCTCTTGATATTTGTGATCTTGAGTACGTTGATACCTTTTGTCAATAATAAAAGCTGTTGTTTAAGTTGTAAAGCTCCATTGCCCAAGAGTACTGTATCTTGAAGTCATCTGTCATGGATTCATTGTAAAGCTAGAAGACTATTTATGTTTATGGCATTTTAAGTAACTCAGTAAAACCCTTTAGAATATACAGAAAAGGCTTGTTTACTGTCATCACTGCTCACTTAATCCTGTGACCTTGACATGATAGTATTCCCATAAAGCTCCCTGTGGGTAGTTCAATAACATAGATGAACATCAGAATCTAATGATTGTTGCAGCTTCAGGAATAAACTGCGTTATGCCATAAATTTGTCTTATACATTCAGTATTGCTGAGATATTCTAAAACATTACTATGTAACAAATTATGTAATTGATTACATTATTGGAAGAACCAGAAAGACAGACCCAAGAATACGCACATTGATGAATTTGAGACTATAAACAGTTTTAAGACTACTTTGTGTATATTATAGAAATATACTGGTGTCCATTTTTTTTCTTAGTGAAAATTTCCAATAGTAAACACTTCCATTGTTTTCTTTCATTATATCGCACATGTGTATTTATTAATTTTAAATTTCTAGCAATTATTTTTCCTCTTTTTGTACCTCTCAAAATTCAGAGAAGAAATGGTTTTGGTGTATTGTGTGTGTGTTTGTTTACTTGCTTTACCCTGATGTCTAGAAAAAAATCATTTTGGATGAGTGGAATCGCTTCTAAAGATTTTTCAAAAATCAAGTTTGTTCCAAGGCTGCTGCTCTTTATGCTTTAATTTTATGCTTTAATTCTGCTTTAATGCCAGAGGTCTAATCTTCAAATCCAGTTTTCCTGGTTTTTGTATGGGAGCCCTGACCCGGTCACTTCTGCCCTTTGAGACCATGTAGGTGGTTCAGTTTTGGATTCCCTGTTCTCTAGCATTTTTTTGCACATATGGTCTAATAATATGTTTGAATCCGTGTCAACTACCACTGCACATTTTACATACCATAACATTTTAACATAACCTTTAGCAAAGGTTTCATCCAGTTCATAATATAAGTAATAATAAAAATAAATTAAAATATAATTGATTTACTTCATGATGATTGTGGACATGAAAAAAATTTAATGTGGAGCTAGCCAGGTTTCTATCTTTTTTATCACTATAAGGACTTTTGCCAAGTACTTGACTTTAGATTGAATAATGTCAGTATTTTATAGTGTGTTTCTGCATCACACATGTTGACATGCATAAAACCCCCAAAATCCCTCTACATTTTATAGTTTTGTGTATAGAAAAAGGTCTTATTTTTAAATTTGAATACTGGCCTTTGGAGATGAAGGGAATTTATTTGAAGGACCTCAAACAGCATCTTCAATGGCACAGTTTCATGCTGAGCTACTAAGCTAGAAATCTGTGAAAACAAATTGACAGAAAACTGCCAAAAAAAGAAAGCAGCTAGCAGTGTAGTGAAGTGTGCCCATCGGGAACAAAATTGAATTGGCTATCTTTACTGATTTAACCTCAGATGACTACCATTGAGATGGATGGAGGAAAAACCTTCCGTGAAGTAATGGCTATTCTGAAATACTATGTAGCTAACCACTGTAGCTGTGGAAGACTGTACACTGAGGAAAAATAATTTCTTCTATTATATCCTTTCAAGTTAAGAAGCATAGTAAAAAGGTAGCTTTTCTGAATAATCAGAAAGTTTCAAATTAAGCTGTCTAGATGAAACACAAACTGTTTCTTTCTGGGTGTAAATAATTTTTTATCATTGGTATTGATATTCAGGGATGGCAATGGATTCCCCCAGCCCTGCGCAATCTGGGGGAATTTCCAGATCTGCAGCTTCCATTGATTGGGAACCAAGGCCAGTGTGAATTATGGAGTCAGTGCCTTTGGCCAAATGCAAAACATGGAGCTGGGCGCTGAAGGAGGGGAGTTCCTGTCACCCTTCTGGGAAGTCCTCCCCAAGCAAATACCACCATGTACTCCGGCCCTGAGCTCCTGCTGCTGGGGGTTGTGAAGACATAAGACTGCCCCAGCAATGACCAGTGCAGCTGGTCCATTGGCTGCCCAAGCTGCTGAGGTGACTCCTAGGCCAGCTGCATGAAATGGACTCAGTTGTCTCACCCTTGTCCTTTGCTCTGTCTTGTGCTTGAATACTGGCCTTTGGAGTGCTCTCTGACCTCCTTTCCAGATACTTGCAACATATGTGGCCACTATCTTGTTCCAACTTTTTCACCACAATTGTTTCTAAGCCTGCTCCCAACCCCTAATAATAGAGACTTTTTAAAAATAATATTTCATTTACTATCTGGGATAGCTGGGTGATCAGAGATTAAAAGTTGCCATGGCTATAACTGTTGTGCACATAAATGTTCCCTGCAAGCTGAGCACTTAGGTGACCACCCAGGAGAGATTTAACTGTCTCCTAGCTGATTAACAGAGTACCCACAGCCAGCAACATATGTTTCTGTTGGTGGTGCACATCTGCACATGTAATGGCACACAACAAAATTTAATCCTCACATAGATGGAAAAAATTAGACACAACATTAGTGGGCATAAGTCTGAAAGACATCAGAGAAAATGGACTTAAGCAGAATAAGGATATTTGCATAATAACTATCTAAATGAGGAAACAAATGCCTTCCAGTTGTAGGAAGATTCTGGCTCTGTCTAGTTTGACGTTAGAATGTACAAGAGATTTGAACTGGATCTATCAGATGAAGAAAAAACTGTAAATTCTGTTAAAGTGATTGTACATATCCATTTCACTTCGGGTGTGTGTATACATCCAGTACACCAGAACTGGAGATTTTTCCCTTAATGGTTAGAGTGGCGAATGTGCCCTTAGTGCTCTTCTGCAGTTTTCCAGGGACATAAAAAGCAAGGCTACCTCTACCCTGTTCCCCCACCTTACTTTTTCTTATCACTGTGATTGGTAGTCAGAAAGCTCTTCAATTTTTTTTTCTGCACTAAGAGTGGGATTCTTCTCTTTGTATGTGGTTAGTTTTATTTGTTTTTATAGTTAATTGTTTTCAATTGTTTTTCACAATTTTCTGGCATCCAGTGTTTAATACTGGAGAAGTGTTGATGTTTGGTACTGGGGAATGCCTCAGTCCATGGGCTTCAAGCCTCCTGCCAGGTATAGGAAGTGTATGCCATTTAGTGGCCCTTATTTCAGGTGCTGAAGTGCCTCAGAGAGGGCCATGTTTAAAACCACTATCAAAAGAGACTTTGAGCCATATACTAAAAAGGACAGGGGGAGAGACTACTTCACATTCTTATGGAGGCAGCTTTGTGTCCACTTGTGGAGTCTCCTTACTCAGTCCAGGTGCCAAGTACTTCCACCTTGGCTAGACATGGTCAGCCTTCTGGATAATCAAGTAGAAGTAGTTCAAGAGACTTCCTGTAGCCTGGTGGACATACTGAATTGAACAAGACCTGCCAGAGTGGTCCTATCCATAAACTAAGCCATTCTGGAGCCTGCAAAGTCTTTGTTGCAAACACCATCCTTGCTGACTCTGACCTCAAAAGAACTTAGAGGTGGTATTTGGGGTCTGAATCATGTTTATACCTCCCTTTCACTTGCATCCTTGGTGGTGTCAGTATTTAATGAGAGAATGTGTCAGGGGTGTTCTCCTTCTACTCCACTGGACAGAGAGATAAAAAGACTGGACTTTTTGGTAGAAAAGTTTCTTGTACATCTGGAATACAGTTTCTAATCAACAGGCCTTCTTTGCCGGATAAGATTTCTTGCTCTGACAAATTACCAGGAAGGAATTCCAGGGCATGTTAGAAGGCAAACTGGAAACTAGGACCTCTCTTCATCTAGTGTTCAGAGGGTTGACTCTGAAGCAGAGTTCAAGCATTTGCAATACTATGCACAGATCTTCATGCTACAGTTGCCAAGTCTCCATCCTAAGCTCCAGCCATCAATCCAGAGTTTCCCTTTGAGAATCTGATCCAGTATTCATAAAAGATTGATAAGATACTGTACAGTCTTAAACACTCAATGGCCTCCTTGAAGTCATTGGGAATTTACAAGCCTCTTCCTAAAAAAGGAACATTTCCACTGTCAGTCTCTCCAGAGATACTCATTTTACCTACATAAGGAACCTGATCAATACAGAAAATGGAGGGAAAATCATGGGAGACCCCACACGCGCTTCAGTAGTTTTCTTCTCTGGATGTGTTCTTTGAGACAGACTGGGATTTGCAAGAAGTCTGTTTGACTTCCATATCGAGGACAGAGTACCAGATGGCCGCATTCCAGTTTTTCCCTTCTCTTTATTTTCCAACCCACTGTTCCACTTCCTATGTGCTTGGGCCCACACTACCATATATAAATGGGTTGAAAGCACTGTGGAATAGGATTTCATCCTGCAATTTGTTTCCATCCCTTCATTCCACCCCATTTCCTTGTGTATTTTCAGGGACCATTCTCACAAGAGTCTCCTCAGATATAGTTTCTTTTACAATTCGAAGCTATGGAAGAGATTTTCCTTTTCGTTGATAGAAGGGTTTCTATTCCCAATTTTTTTGACGCTAAATACAAAAGCTTGTCTCAGGCTTATTCTGGACCTGACAATTTGATATAAATATATAAAAAGAAAATAAGGTTGTGTATGGTCCCCCCCGGCCTCTTTTGTCTCCTCTGTTAATTCAAATGGCTGTTAGACTACCTTTGACTTCAAGGATTCATATGTTCATTTGGCTATCAATAAAAAACATAGGAAATTCTAAGATTTCTGATCAGTCACACTCATTATCAATTTATTGTACTGTCTTTTGGCTTGCCTTTAGGGTTACCAGATTGTTAAACAAAAAATACCGAACACCACCACCCTGCTTAAAAAAAAAAAAAAAAAAAAGCACTGGGAAAAAATTGTCAGGGGGAGGGGGGAAGGGGGAAACCAAAGTTGTTAAGCAAAAGTTGCACCACTCCCTCCAGTTTGGGACCACACACTAACCACCAATGCACCCACCCCTCCCCCTGAACCAGACCCCCCAGTCTTCCCATCCCAATGCACTCACCCCTGCCTCAGAACCAGACCCCCCTCCCCAGAGTCCCCCCATCCCAGTGCACTCCTCCTTCCCCCTAAGGCAGACATCCCCAGTGTCAAGAGCCCTCACTCCAATCAAATCTCTCCCCTTCCCTTCCTGAAGAGCCAGACACGGAGGAACAATCTGACTTTTAAAGTGGCTGTTCCTATTGCCAGGCCCGGCTGCCTCCTCTCACATTGTAGAGAGAAGGCGGCATCATGTGGCCAGCTCCTGTTCTCTGCTGGTCATGTGGGCCAGAGCAGCGTGCACTCCATTCCCAGCCCAGCCCAGCCCAGCCCAGCACCTCTTCATTGCACAGGTATTTCCTGGTTTTTTTTACCGGACGGAGCCTGCAAATGCCAGATTGTCCGGGTGAAAACCGGACACCTGGCAACCCTACCTGCCTTTAGCTCAGTGAATGTTTACATAATGCATAATGATGGTAGCTCCTTTTCTAAGGAAAGCAGATATGCAAGTATGTCGTTGCTTCGATGAGTGGCTGGTATGAATTCAATTTAAACTCCAACTCCAGTATCATTATGACCAAGAACCAGTTCCTTTTCAAATATCTGGGCCTGTGAATCAACAAGGACATGCCAGTCTTCTGTCCAGTACAAAGAATAAAGTTTATGGGGCAATCCTGGACTCTACAGTGGCCAAGCATTCCTGTCAAAAGCCAGGCTTCAAAAAATGCTAAATATTTTTGCAGGTCTCAATGCCCATCTGCTCACAAAAGAAAGAAACTATCGCTCACTCTAGAGCACACAACCTTCTGCATATATAGGATTGGACATGCCAGGCTTCATCTCAGGAAGTTACAGTGCTGGTTAAAGTTGGTTTAGTCACGGTCTCATCATCCATTAGATATGCTGGCTCACGTACTTACAGGAATCTTAGCCTCCTTACGCTGGTGGATGGATCCTACCATCCCAGGGGAGTTCTCATCACCCTGCCTCTGCCCACAAACAATCTCATTATTGACACTTCTTTAGTTTGAGAGCTCACCTAAGAACTATAAATTGAAGGCCATAGCCTTGTCAACTAAGAATCAAGGACTGGTTGCATCAAGAGCTACTTTTCCATGTAAGGCATTCAGTTCAGCTTGTGTGTTGTTTTTTTGACCTCATATTAAAGTATATATGTCTGTTACAAGTCAATAGACAACACTGCGGTTATAGTCTATATGAACAAAAAGGTCGGGGTCAAATCAGATTGCCTCTGTCAGGAAATGATGGATCTTTGGGAGTTTTAGATCAGGAATGCAATACTTCTCAAAGCCTCCCACCTTCCTGATATTCTGAACAGCCTGGTAGATCATCTAAGTAGATTATTCAGAAATTTTCATTAATGGTTTCTCAGGCTGGATGTTTTCAAGTTCATCTTTGTGAATGGGGACGGGATTCCACACACAGATCTGTGCACTACTAGACTGAACAGAAAATGCCGCCTGGTTTGACCCAGAGCAGGTCATGTTCTCTGTTCTCTAAGGGTGCATCTACACAGCAGGTGTTAACTCAAAATGAGCTATGCAAATTGAGCTACATCAATTGCATAGCTTATTTCAAAATAGCTTATTTCAAAATTGCTAGCTTCTACACAGCACTTATTTTGAAATAGAACACCCTTCTTCCAATTTCCCTTACTCCTCGTACAATGAGGGTTATAGGAGTTAGAGTGAAAAGTCCTCCAGCTTGACAGTATTTTGACATTATTTCAAAATAACGTTGCTGTGTAGACATACCCTAATAGATGTTTTCCTACACCCTTGGAAAGAAAACCACCTCTGTTCAACTCCAATTTTTCAACTCTCCTTTATACTCTACGGCTGTGTCTACACTGGCCACTTACTCCGGAAAATCAGCCGCTTTTCCGGAATAACTTGCCAGCTGTCTACACTGGCCCCTTGAATTTCCGGAAAAGCACTGACGATCTACTGTAAAATCATCAGTGCTTTTCCGGAAAAACTATGCTGCTCCCATTTGGGCAAAAGTCCTTTTCTGGAAAACTGTTCCGGAAAAGGGCCAGTGTAGACAGCACAGATTTCTTTTCCACAAAAAAACCCCGATCGCAAAAATGACGATCGGGGCTTTTTTGCGGAAAAGCAAGTCTACATTGGCACCGACGCTTTTCCGGGAAAAGTGCTTTTCCGGAAAAGCATCCTGCCAATGTAGACGTGCTTTTTCCGGAAATACTTATAACGGAAAACTTTTCTGTTTAAAGCATTTCCAGAAAAGGGTGCCAGAGTAGACATAGCCTACAAGTTGAAACAGCATCTTGTTCACATGATCTTCAGAGCACCAGCTTGCCCTTGCCAGCATTGGTTTTCCATTTTTCTGAAACTATCAGGCTAGACTTCAGTGTCTGTTCGTGATGTAATTTGCTAGGAACAAGTTCAGATGGCTACATCCCAACCCATCCATACTCCATCTCCTGGCATGTATGCTTCATGATCAAGAGTTGTGTTCTGTGGATGTACACAACAAGAAGTTATCTACAGGTATTCTTACATGTTGTAGTCAGAGTGTGGACTGTGGATGCAGCAGAATGGTTTTTCACCAGTCTTGACCTCAATCCACCATGTTTTATGCTTTTTGTTTTTCTTAGGTAACAAAGCCTCTGTGTCATTCCCTCAGAGTTCACCCTAACATATATCTCCCTGGTGGCCTATTGGTATTTTCTCTGTTATATCAATCAGATTCTTAAGGGGTTTGAACAGGCTCAGTCTGACTCCTCCTTGAGCCTTGAATTTGGTGGGCAGTGTTGTTCTTCTTTTGAACTGATAGCTTCTTGTTCTTTTCTTCATCTGCCTATGAAGATAGCTTTTTGGTGGCCCTTAGCTCCCCAGAAAGGGTGTCAGTTATGTGTGTTGCATGTGGATCCTCACATAGTATTTTATAAAAACAGATGTACGCCTGTCTTCATCTGAAATTCCTAATTAAGGTTGTCTCAGAATTCTGTCTCAATCAAGCAGTATTCTTACCAACATTCTTTCGTAAGTCCCATTCTTACTAGAATAAAGAGAAGCTTCATATTGTGAATGTCAGAAGGGCACTGTTTTTTATTAAAATAGAATGAGATTATATAGATAATCTCAGCTATTTATTTCAGTTGCAGATGGGAGGAATGGCCTTCCTGTATCTAGGTTAAGGATTTCATTCTGAATAAATCTGTTACAATATTTACAAAAATCTTAAAAAACAATAATGGTCCTATAGCACCTCAGAGACTAATAAAAATATGTAAATAGTGTGATGGGATGGGGTCACAGAAGACTCCTTGGGGGTGTTTCCTGGGGTGCTGACAAAGACACTGCCACTTGCCTTCTTGTTCTCTGAGGCATCTTATCACCCTGTGCTGCTGGGCCAGCTCCTTGGTCTCCCCCAGCCAAGGTACAGAACCAGTGTCACAGGCTCGCTTCTCTCCCCTCTCCCGCCCCGCCCCATAGCAGTGCAGACACTGAAACTCTTCAGGTATGAGGAAAATACAGTTTTGGGCCTAGCTTCCCGGGATACCACCCTCCAAATGGGATGAGAATCCCAAATGAACTATTTAGATAAGTCCCCATTTAACAATGAAAGGGGGAATGTACACACTGATTGTAAATAGTGACAACTATTTACACTGGGCTTGATAGTAAATAAACTCACCCTAAACTGTTCTTGTTCCAGCTAGGCCTCCAAAACCAAGGAAGTCTCCTCTTCCCCTGGGGTCTCTGGTACACTTTCTTGGGAGTGCCAGCCAAAGACCAAGACTGCTAAGCTTGCCATTGGTTTATGGATTTCCTTTTACATGGGGAAATTACCTAACCAGTGCCTACCAGTTAGGGAGGTCATGTGACTTCCTAAGACCAACCACTAAGACTTAAAGGATAAAAGAGAGTGTTTACATATGATTGCCCAGACATTGAGTCATCCCAGCATTGGAAACACCCTTGTTGGCTTTCGTTTGCACATTTAAAAACCATAAACCATTTCATACTCCATATATCTAACTTTACACACAAGAATGATACATACACCAAAGGAAGAACTACAGACCCAGTGGATTAAGACATTAAGATTGATAGGTTACATGAGGCAGTTTGTCCAAAACATCTTTGAGTTATGAATATTTGTGTTCATAAATCCATTTCATAAAGCATGGAGGGGGAGCCGTCACAAATAGCATCATGAGCTTTCATGGGCACAACCCACTTTTTGAGATGAAAAATATGGAACAAGTTAATCTGAAGAAGTGGGCTGTGCCCATACTATTTATATCAGTGCTTCTTAAACTTTTTAAGTCAGAGAAACACCAAACAATATTTTTTTTATGAGGAACACCAAGGATTTTTTGTTGAAGTTTTAAAAAAATAAGAGGTCGGGGGGGAAAAGGGTTGGGGGATAAGTTATTGAGGGGGAAAAAAGATCACCTGCCCCTTTAAGGGTGACCATTTTGAATTCTGTTCTCCATGGCATACCAGTGTGTCACGGAACACAGTTTAAGAAACACTGATAGACATATATTGTCTAAGATGTTACATGTCTATTGTTTTTTAAGTTACAGACTAACACAGCTACCTCTCTGAAATATATACAAAGATTCTCTATCAATCAGAGCAGTAGCATGTTCTAAAAGATCCAAGGTAGCTTCTTCCACTTCCTGGCTCAGGTACTTCTTAGGGACGTTTGTAAAGCTGCAACATGTTAATTGGTTCATGCTTTTACAGATCACTGTGCTCTATCTCAGCAATCCTGAGAGTATGCAAAATTTGGACAAATAGTTCTAATGAATGTTATGTGTGCCAAGCAGAGTTCTGAGGGTCATTGGTTGAACTGGACAAGAGGGAAGAATGCTAGCATGCTTCAATTTTTCTTCAACTTTTAAATACTACTTTCTCTTCTTGACCTCTCAGCCAGCAGAAGGGGGTGGGGAAGAATGTTTTGGGGAAGGGAGGTGGATGGAATACCAAGTATGAATGAGACACGATCTGTGTAGTCCTGAATTCTGTATCTCCTTCCTTTGATTATCACCAAGCCTGCTTGTCCAGCCAACTAACTTGGAGCTGATTTTATTCTCCCTTTCACAGCATGTCAGAATTTTAGAGACTCTTCCCGCTCTCAACCTCATTGAGGACCTTAAGTAGTGCAGGGCACCTTGTGTTGGCTCTTTGAACTGAGTGAATTTTACTGTTAATTAGTTTTTACACCATGTAAAAAAGCAGCATAACTTAGTGTTTATCTTTTCAGTAATGTGTCTCTCTCCTGGGACTGATGGATAGGTGCAAAACTGAAGCTTCTTAGCTTTCTTAATTACTCATTTTCTCAAACTTGTAATTACTCTGTTACACTCTAATATACAAGGACTAGAAATAGATTCCAAGGCAAGTACAAGTGTTGTACACTACTCCCCTCAGTTTAAGATTACCAGTTTGGGATCTGTCTGTTTTATTAATTCTGTAATTAAACGTTTACTCAGTCATATGACTGTGACACATTTTAAAGTTCTTAATTTACACACACATATGCACTTAAGATAGTTTTAAAATGCAAAGCATGGTTTTGTTTTTAAATTCTATATATAAAATAATAGGGATACATTTACAAAACATTTAAGTAATGTCAAATGTCAGTGCACAAAAGCAAGGGACTTAAGAGGCAAAGCTAAGATAAAATATCAAGTTTTGTATCAGTGTTTAGATGAGCTATTGTACACATTAAACTTGTAAACAACATGAGTTAAATCACAATGTGTAGTTTTCCAAATTTTCTTCAGCATTGTCTCTTTATTTCCTTGAATTTTGGGGATGAAATTATTTAAACATTTTACTCTTTGTAGTAGTATTCTTATTTCTCCCCTGAGAGGACTCTAATGTAATGTGTGTGTCTGGATACATGTTTTCTGAGAGATTAATTGGGTAATGTAGAAAATACTTTGTATTTTTAACTGGTCAAGAAAGCAATAGGGGAGGAAAAAAATGATACATTATTTCCATGATTTAAATGTTCTCCAGCAGCAGCTGAGCTGCTCACTGTTATTCAATGCTACATTAACTTTTCCATTAATGCTGGTGCTGTATAATATGAAGCCCTTAAGCATTACAGAGTTACTATCTGATTTTTGTTCCATGATCTGGCTGCTGTATTTGCATCTTACAACCATTATACAGAATAACCACCATCATTACTTTTTTAGAAGGATGTTTCCTCCTTACTTTGAATATATTTAGGGCAAAGTATGTCTGAAAAGAAAAGGGATCTGTTAACATTATCACTATAAACCCTTTTTAAAGTTGTTTTCCATTGCTGATCATGTCCTGGTGATCACTGGCACACAGGTTGTCGGTCAGTAATTTTTTATTTCTGGTTTTCATACAGAAATCTAGAGATGTGGATAAATCAGTCCAAACAGTAGACAAAAGTAACCTGATTATTGGGAAATATTTTTCACAAAATTTTGAATAGCTTCTGAACTTGTGCAGCATTTATTTTACATAATTATATTTTCTACAGCATTGAAACATTTTTTCTCTGATTGCATAATCAGCTATGACTAGAATAGTAATTAAACTCATTTGTCAAAGTTTTTGTAACTTGGCCATATTAAGACACAGATATAAAAATGGAAACAATGTGCAGAGTCAGTGCTGTAACAAATTAGAAGATGTGTTCTTGGTGCTTCAGAGGAAGGCAAACTACTCTCGACCATCAAATCCTCTCCTTCCTTTCCTAAGCAGTGCCAAAAATACCTCTGATTGTACAATCTATTTGAGAGATTCATTCTTTATCATTGCCAGTGATCAGTTGTATGCCTCTAAAGAATGAGGTTATATTCTCAGCTCTACCACTGACCACTTGCGTTGATACTTAGCAAGTGCCTCAATTTCCCCATCATCTGTAAAATAGGAAAATTCTTCTTCTTTCCTTTTGTAAAGTGTTTTGAACTGTATGGATGAGAAGAGTGATGTATTAATTGATTATCTTGTTACAAAGAAATTTGTGGTGGAGAGGTTGTGGTTTTGCTTTAAATCCATTTCAGGAATGCCCATGTCTAGTGCTTATGGGACACAGCAAAAAGCAGTCTGATCAACGTTGTGGGTTCTCATTTGTTCAGTTATCTTATTCATTTCTTCCTCTGTTCTTTCATTCCTTCTTCCCAAGCTAAATTATTATAGTCCCTATAGTCATCCATCCTATCTACACAAAGCCTTATTGCCAAAAATTTTCTTGGGCCTTGTCAGACATCTCAGTGTCTGTGCTTATGGTTCTCAGGTGAATAGCTGAGGTTGAACAAAGTGCTCATATTGTATGGGTACACCATTGTATATCTTATAAGAGCTTAATAATGCCTCTCTTATTTTCTAATACATCCAGCAATCCTGTTTTCTTTTTTAAGTTCTACTTTAAGCATCCCTGGAAAAGTTTTCCATGATGAGTCTTGGTACTCCTGAGAAGACCCTATTGTTTTAGAAACCATTACACAACAAATTTAGAATATTTTGTTGCATTTATTTGATTAATTTTCATTTGCCTTTCAACTTGATTACTTTGGAGTTTTTCATAATTTTGTTTTGCCATTACTAATCTGAATAGCTTTTTGTCACTAACAAGTGGTCTGATCAATTTCTTACTGATAATCAGGTCATGGCACTCCAACACTAGACAAATATATCAAACATTTTCCAGAGGATGTTATGAAGGCCAAGTCTATACAGTTCAAAAATGAACTAGATAAGTTCATGAAAAATAGGTCTATCAATGGCAATAGGGAAGGGTCACCTGATGATTATCAGTTCTGTTCATTGCCTCTGCAGCACCTGACATTTGCCACTGTCAAAATACAAGATACTGGGCTAAATGGACCATTTGTCTGACCCAGTATGGCCATTCTTATGTTTCTTATTTTTATCATTAGGTAAACATACCTTGATTTTTTTATTCAGAGAGGTTATTCCTTCCTGCAAAGTATTCAGTCACTAATCATAGAATATTAGAATTGGAAGGATTCTCAAGAGGTCATCAAGTCCAGTCCCCTGCCCTCATGGCAGGACCACACACCTACTAGATCATCCATGACAGATGTCTATCTAATCTGCTTTTGAATATCTCCAGTGATGAAGATTCCATAACCTCTCTAGGCAATTTATTCCAGTGTTTAACCACCCTGTCAGTCAGGAAGTTTTTCCTAATGACCATGTTGTTATCCTGGTTATCGAATGTTTTCGTCAAGGACCTGGCACTTAAACTCAAAAGGGAGAGAGTGGCACGCCTGTGTGTATCCTTCAGTTTTTGAATTGCTGAGTTCTTTGGCTTTGCAGCCCTCAGAAAAAAAAGAGGCTGCTGATTCAGAGTTATATGTTCATGTTTAGGTACTTTTCACTAAGATAATAAAATAATAAAAATAATGAAAAGGTTTGAAAAGGTAATTATATCTAACCTTGTCCCAAATGTTACCATGTTTCGGAGATTTGAAACCAAAAATAAATTTTAAAATAACTCATAAAACTCAAAAGATTTAATACCTGCTTCTTCCAAGAGTCCATCTGATATTCCTGTGAACTCAATATTTTTACCAATTTGAAAGGAATTTTATCCAATAAAACTATTAAATGTGAACAAAACTAAAGAAACAAAAGATAGGATGCCTTGAACACGGAAAAATATAACCTCTCTTAGAGACTCAACATTTTATTAAACAGCCTTGGTTGGGTTTTTTTTTTCTGATCTTGTGATGTGGAAAAAATTTGCAAGTGTAAAATGCTGTTCTATTTCTAGGACTTCAAGATGTGTAGGAATGAAATATTGAGTATACCAACATCTTTTAGTTTAAAGCTTTGGAGACAGTATTGCCCTTATATTAGTACAATTTTAAGAAAAGATTAGCACATAAACAATTGACCAGAAAATAAAATACCATGTTTTGTTAGCATTTCCTGTATTTGTCCCCCAAAACATTTATAGCACAACACACAATTCAATGATAACAAACAAAAATTATTTTACTTAGAGTATCATTTAACAATGATGAGATGCTGTCTTAAGTAAAAACTGCATCTCACTGGAATGCTCAGTATATTGTGTTGACAAAATAAAGTTTATGAAATAAAATTTCAATATTTTCAGTATGGCTGATGATAAATGCTCTCGTACTGAGGTTATATTAGAAAATCAATATTTTTAAAATTGAAACAGTATAGGTTTGTATTGATCCATGTGGCTAAATCAAAATGAAAGGCTTTATAACAGCTTTCTTAGACAGCCTGCTACCGAGTAATGGCAAACTATCAATTCTAGCTTTCCACTGATAAATCAGCTTGAAAATTGGATGTCAAATTTTTTTCACTGAAGTAGTGATTTTTTTCATGCCCTTTAACCTCTCCTGATGTATTAGATTGGTTTATAAGACTAAGCTCTACTTTCCTGAAAGCAGTTGTCAAAACTGACATTTAGATGTGTTCTCAAACAATTCCTGAAGTCTTAAAACATACTTTTATTTACTATCGGTATGTTAATGTAGGAGGATTGTGTGTTGGTGTAAATATTAATAAATGTTTAAACTAAAAAAATCAATTTAATATTTCAGGTAGGTATATTCCTCCATTTTCTGATCTCAGGAGTTCGTAAAGGTCAGATTCCCAACAGCAGCTTTTAGAAACTAATGCTCCAGGAAGTATTTTAGCTTTCAGTGAGTAGGGGGATTGATTTCTTGCCTAACAGATTGATTTTCTTTTATTTTGTGTTAGCTTTTTGTTAAAAGCCTCATGTAACAAGTACATTTGTTTTTAGCTACTGATTATAATATTAGCCCATAATAATGATTTGTGTGTACTTTGTTTTTTATAAAGAGTCATGTGGGTAATCTTTTTATTATTATTCAGGAAAGAGTACTAGCATGCAGTATATCTGAAAATAGACTGCAAAGTTTCAGATGGAGAAAGAAAACAGCCTTAAACTGCTTCTAATGCTGTAGTCCTCAATGACAGTTGACAGTGCCATACCTTCATGCCTTGACCACAGACTATAAGTTAGCTTGAGTGGGTATTGATTGTGAAGTTTTCTGTTGTATAATTACTTTTTGCTGGAGGAAAATGTGGTGTGTATTGATTTAGATGGAAGCATTTGAGTAGCAGTTTCCCTTGGCTAACAGTGAGTGTCATCTTTCAGCCATGATAAATGGTAACATTCTGGGTCAGCATAATTACTTTGTGGTGAAATGAACCTCCTGTACCCTTCTCCTTCCTCTCACATCAAGGGACTACCATAATCTTTATCTGAAAACCATGATTTACTGAACTAATCATCCTCTTAATAGAGTAAAATCTTTTTTTCAGTGTATGCCCAGTTTAACTACAGTATAATTTTACTATTTAAAAAGTGAACAGTGTTGTTCTATTTTGGATCCACAAATATAATTTTTCCCTAGCTGTAGTCAATTGATTTTGAACTGCAAGAGGCCACCCCCTTAAGGCAGTCTTTTCAGCATAATTGTCAGTGTCTAAGTGAAAGAGGAAAAAGATTCAAATGTTCAACATTTTGACACAGTATTTTATAAACCTAAGAATCAAACATTATGTCTAATTTTGAATTTAAGAGAATAATACAGTATGGCAATAAAAACAGCAATGCCAATATACTTTCAGCCCCTCCCCCCCCAATTAAAACTATGCATCCCTTCCAGTATCCTGTCCTTTGAGTGCTGCACCAGTTTTTGTCATGAAATAAAATGTAGAGGATGCCTCTTCAAATTATGTTGCAAGAACAACTTTACTGGTAATAACTGAGACATCTGGTTTAATGTACAGAGTTTTAGATGCAAAACTGAAAAAAAAGTCCATTATTTTGTATCCTTTCACCTTCATTAAGTGGCTACAATGTACAAATCAAGAAAAACATATTTATTACCAGAACTGAAAAACTGTGGTGATTTGTGGTGTTTAGCACCTCTTTATAAAGAGGTGTTCAGTGTATTATCAATATTAAAACTTTGTAGCATGTTGTTGAAAATGGATTCATATTTACTTGCCAGTAGTGTAATATGGCCTTTGGGTAATTACTTTTTTTGTTAAATAATGTTATTTAAAGAATATCTGGCAATAGTTTTAGATCATTTTAAGACAGCTGTGAAGGTTTGAATAAAGGTCATTTTCAGTGATTGTGCTTAACTAAATAAATGTGAAAGGTTTCACAATGGGAATCTTGCTTTTCAGTATTCTGTCATAAATTTCCCGTTAACACATCTGGGAATACCAAGTAAAATGTAGTTGTTTCTGCCTTCAAGGCAGTATATTTTATATTTTCTTTGCTTTGTTTGTTTTCTCCTTATAATTCTGTTTATTCACATAACCAGAGTTCAAAGGTTTCACTTTGTCATAAATTAAATCCACTATTCTGTGACAGTTTGTGGGACCCGCTGGATATAATTTTCAAATGGTTGTAACTTGAAGATTTTTGCAGAGATTTAATCATTAAAAGTGTTAAATTTTCTGACAACTCAGCCTCTATTGTGACCCTAGTTCATTGCTTGCTCCCTCCCTTGGCCACAGCTGGCCTCTTGCTGTTCACAGCTGAAAAGTGAAATCAATGCTTGGTCTAACAAAATGCAGATGAAAGCCATTCTGATCATATATAGTCATTTCCCGTAATTTTATCAGCCTTCAGTTACTTAAATGATCTCTGGAAATCATTGGTTTTTCATGTGAATACAATACCAAGTTTTGTGTTAAGATGTGCTATCTTTTAGGAAAATAATACTTTCTTAAGCTTAGTAGTGTTATACAGCACATACAGATGTAGAATGGCTTTCTAAAATATCATCTGCTACTTCTTTCAAAAGAAGCATTACATTCCAAATCAAGTCACAAGGGTTTCCATCTAAGTTCTATAGATTTTGAGCCAGCTGAAAGCTAGTGAATATATATTTTTTAAATGTTCAAAGTTGGAAAGTAAAAACTCTGAACATGTGTCAATTCACATTTCCATTGATCTCTCATCCCTTTTAGTTTTATTTGAGTAAGATTGCTTGGAAAGCTACATTACAGTTATAGGTAGTTGTGTATGATGTAGCTTAATGCCCAAAAGGTCACAGAACTACAATGAGTTTGATGGAAAACAGCCTTTCTCCCTATTTTAAATGGTTCCTGCTTTGATTACAGGCATTTATTATAATTATCAAGAGATTAGTCTGTTGTTACAGAATCCTTGTAATGGAACCATTTAAAAGGAATATAATGGCAGTTTATTGGATTTTGTAAAGGAAAAGAGAACAGATAAAGTGGTGTTATTTGTAAATGGATAAACTGTTGCCTAAATATACTAATTTTTTTCTGTTGTTTCACCTCACGCTTCTTTTTCTTCCATAGTTTCTAGTTACTGTAAAAAAGAGTTGGTCATATCTTAAGAAAACAAAGTAAAGACTCATTGATTATAATATTTTAATATATAGTTACCTTTTCACTTCAGAGACAATGCTGAACAAGATGTTAAGTATAGCAATAAGATTGTTCCTTCCATAAATCTTGTGTTAAAATGTATATATTATAAACAGTTTATGGTTTCTTTTACCTTTTGTTTTGAAATTAGTACTGCAAAATAATCCTGTTTCAAAACTTGCACTCAGTTTTCAGTCAATGAGTTGCTGATTAGAAATAATAGCCTAATAATTAGGCTCTATTGTTGTCATCAGTTGCAGCATAGCCAGGGCTTATTCAAACTTCCCTTTTTTAAATAAGCAAGAAACAATAATACTGAAAAAGCTTATAACTCCCTTATAACTAGTGATAATTAATTTTCCATTTAATTTACTCCTTAACTTTGTGTGTAAACTCCTAGTTAATTATACCGTCTGCTCAGTTTTTGTGTGTGTTCTCTTCTTAATGTAGATAAGCATATACAGGCAGTCCCCGACTTACGTCGGATCCGCACTTACGAACGGGGCTTTTTTCGCCCCGGAGCTCGTGGGCAGCAGGACCGCCCAGAGCGCAGCGGTCCCGCCACCGCGTCCTCCAGGGCGAGAAAAGCTGCTCCTGGTCTCCCTGGTGTGCTGGGGGGGACTCCCCAGCACAGCAGGGAGACCCGAGCAAAGCCGCACAGGCAGCGGACCCCGCTGCCCGTGCAGCTTTGCTCCTTTGCCCCGGAGCACAGCAGGGAGACAGGAGCAAAGCCGCAGAGGCGGGGGACCCCGCCGCCTGTGCGGCTTTGCTCGGGTCTCCCTGCTGTGCTGGGGGGAATGCCCCCCAGCACAGCAGGGAGACAGGAGCAAAGCCGCAGAGGAGCGGGACCCCGCCGCCTCTGCGGCTTTGCTCCGGGTCTCCCTGATCTGCTGGGGGGGGGGCGCAGCTAGTGTGTCTCCCCCCCCCCCCCCCCCCAGCAGACCAGGCTTTTGTTGTGGACGCCTGGGGTAGAGCAGCTAGGGTGCTGCCGGGTTGGTCCTGGGGGGACTTACCCAGCAGCACCCCAGCTGTTCTGTCCCAGGGTCCAGATTCAGCTGCTGTTGAAACTGATCAGTGGCTGATTCCAGGAAGCTGGGGGCAGAGCAACTCTGCCTCGGGCTTCCTGTAGTCAGCCCCTGGTCAGTTTCAGCAGCAGCGGCTGAATCTGGAGCCAGTTCCGAGTTACGTACAAATTCAACTTAAGAACAAACCTGTAGTCCCTATCTTGTACGTAACCCGGGGACTGCCTGTACGTGAATTTGGATCAGCAGCAATACAGATGCATCAAAATGGTTCTCTAAAGTTTGTGCCTCACAACTTTTTTCCTTGGTTATTTAGTGTTATCAAATAGGTTTTTCCAGTATTCATGAAATTGTTTTATTGTCTGATTTCAACATAAATGTAACTCATAGGAAGACAAAAACAGGACAGTTGGTGGTCTGAGCACAGATTAATTAAAAAAATCAGGTGGCTTAATTCTACTACTATGCTGACATTAATTGATCGGTATTTTCCCAGTACTTTTGTTATAAAATCATATTTTTGAGGCTTTAGAATTTCGATGTTACAATTTTCTCCACAGTAGAAGTTTTTTTTTTTTAAAGTTTTGGTATAGGTGTTATTAGTTTAGAAAATGCCAGTCTAAACATTTATTTTGAGTTTAAGGTTTACAAATCTGAATTTTTATTGACTGCATCGATACAGTTTAAATATATAAAATTAGGAATAGACCAGTAATTATTTACTTAAATCAATTGAGCAATATTTATGATGTAAAAGTGAGTTTCTGTGAAAAATGACATTTGCTGTTGTCTACGACTGTGTATCATCCTGTTACCTCTGTGCCTGAGCAAAAGAGGGATTTTGTTAGTGCTCTGCTGCCTGGCAGTTTCCTGCCACCCCAGTCTGTTAGCCAGCCAAATTCCTTAGGATTCTGCCATTCCTGATTTTGCGTTGTAGGCTAACCCTGGGTTTTCTTCAGTTCTTGAACTCTCCAGCTGCACGTCCTTGGAGCTTTCGCAGAAATGGCACATCCGTTATCTCCAAAGAGGCAGAGTACCACCAGCCTAGTGGCTCAACTGTAGATCTACTTTACTTCAATATAATAGTACTAAGATGAATTTATAATAGAAACAAGAATACGTTTATCAATAAAGATCAGAAATTGAAGTGCTATTAAGCAGGAACAGAAATGGTTACAAATGAAATAAAAGTATAACATGCTTCTCAGATATGATGTATAACCATAGTAGGCTCCAAGCTTTGTCAAAACCTTTTTTTTTTTAAACTGACAACTGCTTTTCAGCATCACTGATCCACATATTTGGTGATTCGCCATTCCAAGATGCAAAGAACACTGACTTCTTTGTATCCTCCATGATGGATAAGAAGATAAACTTTTGGTTTCCGAAGTTCACTGTCTTTGTCTTGAGAGTCAGGATGACCCATTCACACTGCTGTGTTGATTTCCTCATCCTCCATACAGTGGTGTCTACTGAGAATACTGCCCTGTCTGACCAAGCTATGAACAAATTATAGTGTCTAGATGAACTTGGGGTTGGATGAGAGCTAGCTGACTGCAATCAGAAAAGACTGAAATAATGTTGGTGGCCTGGGGGAGGCAAAGAGGTGTAGGGACTTATATCTGTACCCTTCATAGAGAAATGTGACCACCATTTGTAAAATAGCGGCATGATAGTGTTAGAACGTAAGCTGCTCCTGGATGTTACCTAGCCCAGAGTGGTTTTTTTTTTTAATATATCTATTTCCTCCTGGAAAGACGCATGCACCCTTTCTCTCCAATTCAAACTTTCCCATAATGATCCATGCCTTTTTCTCTCCAAAATTAGATTGCTATATTTTCACTACTTGACCTATACCTTGAAACCATTCAGAAGCTGAAGCTCATGCAGAGTTTTGCAGGCTGCTTATTCAGCAGACTCAAAAGGTGGGAGCACATGAAACCAGTGCCCAGTGATCTGCCCTGGCTTCCAGTAAGCTTCCAGGTGATGTTCAAGGTGTTGGTTTTAACCTTTAAAACCATAAATAGTTTGGGACCTGGTTTGCCTATAATATTTCCTTCCCCTCCATGGGGTCCTGCCACAATTGAGATCAACAGTAGTGCTTGTGCTGGAGCACGAAGAAGCTGCTAGTAGAATGTTCTCTGCGATTTTGAGCTCAGTACTACCTTTTGGTCTTCCCAGATTTGTTAACCTTTCAGGGACACTGTGAGGATGTGGATGGAGGTGGATATATCTGTGGGCCTTCCTATGTTATGATTTTATTTTAGTGAATGAGTGCCTATAGTTGTATTTTTAAATGTAAAGAAATAAATAAAATACTGCCTAGTAATCTACACCTGGATCTTTCCAGCTGCAACCTTGCTGCAGAGTGTAGTTGTTTTGAGGATATGAAGTGAGTCTTGGGAGGGAGGTCCCCAGATAGTTAAGGGCTGTGTAGGTAAGGAAAGGAGCTTTAAATTCAGTTCTTAAAGGACTGGGGAGTCAACAAAGATTGAGAAGAATAGGCATATTTGTACTGGCTTTTACTGTTTGAGAGAAGTTGCTGCACGTTGCACCAGCATCAGCTTTCTTGCATTGGTTGTATTCAGCTCCAGATAAAGTGACTCGGTAGTGCCTAGAACAATGGTCTAACTTAGGTCTGATTAAAAACATGAATTAGTGTGGTGAAGTACTAGACTGAGAGAAAATGGAACAGCTTTCTTGCAGATCAAAGATTAAAGAAAGCATACCTCAAAATGAATTTCTAGGTGTGGTGAGAAGTCTAGTGTGATATCAATACTTAATGCCATCTTGTTGGTCTGTAGTCTGATTTCTTTGAACAGTGATGAAGTTAGAGTGCATTATACAGGCAGTCCCCGACTTACGTCTCCAGCAGACCAGGGACACCGGGAGCAAAGCCGCAGCGGCGGCGGGGTCCCGCGCCTCTGAGGCTTTGCCAGAGCAAAGCCTCAGAGGCACGGCACCCCACTGCCGCTGCAGCTTTGCTCCCCGTGTCCCTGGTCTGTTGGGGGGGGGCACAGCTAGTGTGCCCCCCCCAGCAGACCAGGCTTTTGTTGTGGACCCTGGGGCAGAGCAGCTGGGGCGCTGCCGGTTGGTCCCGCAGCGCCGCTCTGGGCACTACTGAACCAACCCGGCAGCACCCCAGCTGCTCTGCCCCAGGCGTCCTGATTCAGCCGCTGCTGGTCAGTTTCAGCAGTGGCTGAATCAGGACGCCTGGGGCAGAGCAGCTGGGGTGCTGCTGGGTTGGCCCAGTAGCGCCGAGGAGCGGCGCTACTGGAGCAACCCAGCAGCACCGCAGCTGCTCTGCCCCAGGCATCCCCAAGTCAGCCGCTGCTGAAACTGACCAGCGCTGACTACAGGAAGCCCAAGGCAGAGTTGCTCTGCCCCAGGCTTCCTGGAATCAGCCGCTGATCAGTTTCAGCAGCAGCTGACTTGGGGACGCCTGGGGTTCTTAAGTTGAATCTGTATGTAAGTCAGAACTGGCGGTCAGTTTCAGCAGCGGCTGAATCTGGACGCCAGTTCCGACTTACATACAGATTCAACTTAAGAACAAACCTACAGTCCCTATTTTGTACGTAACCCGGGGACTGCCTGTATATACCCCACACTCCAACCCAGCCTGTATTACAAGAATATTATTAGGTTGCAGGTTGCCTAACACTTGAAAGTGAGCAATGCCAGATTCGTGGCTTCTTATGCTCCTTTTGCATACACCATGTGCACTGAATGAGGCTTGGAATCGGGTGGCAAAAGCTGCATGTGATCAAGTAATTAAAGACTTTTTCATTAAATTTTCTCTCTCCCCTCCCCCCCCCCCCCCCCCCCCCCCCCAAGCTACAGCATCTTTCCAACATTTCTAAGAAATCTTTCCTGGTGCTGTCACCATGGTCTCAAGATCATCTCATTGTCCACGAAAGCTCATGAGACTATCTATCTATATATACTTGTAATGTTCATGGTGAGTAGATGTTTTGTCAGACTGCCAATATTATTTTTCCTGAGAAACTCCAGTAAGAGAAGGGAAATGCTGCATTTCAACAGTTTATATCTTAGCAAAACTGAATGGAATTTCATAAAGCTAAGAAAAGGCCTTTCTGGGCCTGCTGCAAACAATGGAAGTGTTAGAGTTCAGAAACCTTTATGATGGAAAGTACTAGTGTCATAAAAATACAGGTTGCTGCCAGCTCACCCTGTGATTACTCTTTCTACGTGTGTCTTCCCTGTATTTATCTTGAACTATATGAAATCCTGCTACTGAATTCTGTCAGGCAATGGCACAGCTTATTAATGGTCAAAGCTACCTTAGGGTTTGTCTATACTTATTCAGCTTTTAGCAAGTAGGCTGTGTGGGTACTGCCCAGTTGCTAAAAGATATCATATGTGAGCACTGTTTGTCAGCACTTTTGCCAAAAAAATACTTCCAGCCCCAATGAGGAGGGTTTGCTTTGTCAGCAGCAGAGCACTCCTGCCAACAAGGAGGAGTTCACACTTTCACTTGCCCAGGCAAAACTTTGTTGTTCATGAGCAAGGGGTTAAGCCCCCGTCAATGACAAATGTTTTGTCAATCAAATGTAAGTGTAGACATAGCTATAGAAAAGGAGAGACATAGTTGAGTTCCTACCATTGTTTCATGAGACTATAATGGCTGGTGTTTTCTCTAACTGGGCTCATATAATTGCTTGTAGATGGAATTGAGTATTAAGCTTTGAAGTTATTTGTATTATAGAGGCCTGGTTGTTGATGAGTGAATGACCATAATGGCTGTCTAGATTTCTCTCTGAACACTGTAGTGTTCATTCACTCATGCATGGATCTAACTTGTGAATCACATTTTGCTTTTGTGTGTTAACCATGCCATATTTCTAACAGGTTTAAAGGCTGCAGAGAGCTTTGTTTGCTGCTATGGGCAGAAATTCATCACTCAGCACCAACAGTGCTATTTTGTGTCATGTCCTGGCCTGAAATCTGAGTGCTAGGGATGCAGATATTGACAGGGAAAAAGGTGTTACTGGAATTTCCCTAAACTACACTGTCTTTCCTGGACTAATAAGAAAAGTGGAACAATGAGTAATCCTGCGGTACTGTAGAGACTAAGAAAGATGTATGGTACCATGAGCTTTCATGGGTAAAACCCACTTCATCAGAAAAGGGAAGGGAAGAAAAGGAAAGGTGCAGACGTGCTATAGTTGGCAAGGTCAGTGAGAAGTGTATGACTTTCCAGGATTTGCCAGACTATTGAATTACCAAGAGTGTATGGTAGCCTATCTGCTTTTGAAAGTTGATTGTCAATATTCTCAGCAAAGAATTTGCTACATATCATTGAGAGTATGATGGCTGGAGGCTCAATAATATTTCTCTAGTATTGTGCATATGCAAAGCACTTTCCCAACCCTTCCCCTCAAAACATCCCTGGAGCTGCTTGCTGGTAATGTTATATCTTTTCTACAGGAGGCAGAAACCAAAATAGAGCAATTTTCTTTTCAAGGCCACACAGGATGTTTGTGACAGATTTAACTTTGGTGCAGGAATCCCAGTGCTCCTGTTCCCAATACAGACTCTAACTAGTATATCAGAGAACATACTTAAAACTGTAAATAAATATGCTGGATATTGTATTTCAAGTGTTGTGTGCAATATGGAGACACTGTTGAGGAAGGCTGTAGAAAATCACGAAAACACAAATATGGCAACAAAATTCGAGGATGACATATACGCATGACAAAAATCAGCTAAATGTAGATAGTCTGGGAAAAGAAAAACCCACGGTCATGATCATAGTCTATAAATATCTTCAGAGAAATGGTAAAAATGAAGGAACTGAATTATTTAGTCTGTTGCTAATAGAGTAAAAAGCTATAGCCTGAAGCTAAGTTAGTTAAAGTTAGACATTCGGAAAAATTAACAAAGCAGTTGGGCGGTGGAATAAAATACGTGTGTGACATGCCATCCTTCCTTACACGAATCCTATTGATTTAGGACTACTCACATAGGATTGGATGTTTTAAGGGTACTATTTTAGAACAAGCTTGGTGAGACATGATGTTGGAAAGGGTCCTATGAAATGGACTGAAATCCATGAATGACAAAATATCAATCTGCTTTTTATCTCAGTTTGGTACTGCTGCTCGTCGTCATGGTATCTGAGCACCTTTCATGTAAAATGAATTAGCAGTAGCGAAATTTTTATTAGACTTCATGGGATTTTGCCACACGGCAATAAAACACCTACGGCTGGCCTGTGTCAGCTGACTTGGGCTTACAGGGCTATAAAATTACAGTGTAGATATTCAAGTTCAGGCCTCTCAAAGTTCCAGAGCCCCAGCTCCAGACTGAGCCCAAATTTCTACACTGCAGATTTGTTGCCCCACAGCTCAAGCCCCATGAGCCTAATTTAGCTGACATGGGACAGCTGTAAGTAGACATACCCTTGAAGTCTCTGGCTCCCCCAACTGCCCATTTGGTTTATTTGATGCCTTTTGATAGTTACATGTATTTCTGTTTGGTTGGATTGTGGTTTTTGGAAAGGTTGGTTATTTATATTGGAAAAAAAATTGAACTAAATGATTGCATTTACGTAATAATATCCATAATTATCCTTACTTATCAGTTTTTGCTATCCAGTGACGCAATATATTTTTTGTAGTCCATAATTCTGTTTCCTGCCATTTGTTTTAAGGCAAGTCATAGGAAATACATAGGAAGTCATAGGAAATATATAATAAACTTAAAAAACAAATAATAGTCTGGTAGCACTTTAAAGACTAACAAAACATATAGATAGGATCATGAGCTTTCATGGGCACAACCCACTTTTTCAGATGATCAAAGTGTTGGATGTCCAGAACTAAAATAAATAGGGGAGAAGGGGGGGAGGAAAAAATAGGAGGGGAGTGGAAACAAGAAGAGGCAGTGGATATAAAAATATCAAGTGGAAAGCAGAGCTGGAATGTAACAGGAAAAACAAATAACCTATAAGCACCTAAAGACTGGATAGTCAAAAGAGGCAGATAAGAATCATTGGTAGGCAATAGAGAAGAAGAATACTAACACCAGATGCCAATGACTCTGTCTGTATATTACCTTCATTGTTTGGTAGGTTGATAATGTCCCAGCCATCCGGTATCTTGATTTAGGCCATTCGCATGAATATCAAACTTGTAAATTAATTGTAGTTCCAGTCCTTCTCTGTGTATTTGGCTTGTGGAATTGGTCTGTAATAAAAGAGCCACTTGAAGATCTGTTAATGAATGCCCAGGTAGATTGAAGTGTTCCCCAGCAGGTTTTTGTATGTTTCCTTTATGGATATCTGATTTGTGTCCATTAATTCTTTTCCATAGGGATTGTCCAGTTTGTTCAATATATATTGCAGTGGGGCATTGCTGGCATTTAATGGCATAGATTACATTCTTTGATGTGCAGTTAAATGAACCTCTGATTTGGTGGCTTATGTGGTTGGCTCCAGTAATGAATTCGCTTGTATAGATATGTGGACAGAGTTAGCATCAGGGCTGATTACAGGGCTGGGTTCCTGGATGTTTATGATGTAGCTGTGTAGCATGGTTATCAGAGAGAATTTGTTTCAGGTGGGGGGGTTGTCTGTAAGCAAGAATAGGCTTTACCCCCAAGGCCTCTGAGAGTGAGGGGTAATTTTCCAGGTTAGATTTTAGATTGTGGATAATGTGTTGGATTGTGGATAATAAGTTGTGGACTGTAGGTAATGACAAGTGGAATTCTGTTATTTTCTCTTTTGGATCTGTCTTGAAGTAGTTCATGTCTGGGTACATTTTTGGCTCTGTCGATCTGTTTTTTCATTTCTCCAGGTGGGTATTTCAGTTTTAGGATTGCTCTATATAGATCCTGTAGGTGTTTGTCTCTTTCTGTGGGATCAGAGAAAATGCTGTTGTATCTTAGGGCTTGGCTGTATACAATAGATTGAGAAATGTGTCTGGCATGAAAGCTAGAGGCTTTTTAAAATACATAATGTTCACTATAGATTGGAAAAGAGGCTGGAATTTTAATTGGTAATTCCCTATTCTATTCAATGTTGGCTATTATTACAAGACGCTGAAAATGTACTGAAATCCCAAATTACCAATGTTCTCTAAAATTTCAAATTGTGATGATGTTAAAGCCTGGCAATTGAAAATAGTGTCAGATACTGTAAATTTATGAACATGGCTTACTTTAAGCATGCAAGTGGCTTGATTCACTTTCATGGGGTTACTTATGTGCTTAAGGTCAAGAAGGTGAGTATATCTGTGCAAATCAGGGCTTGAATGTGATAGTACTTTAAAACATACTATACAAAAAGTACAGATTGTTTAAAATAACTTGATTCTTTTTCAAAATCTGAATTATATATAATAAAAAGGATGTCTAACATAATGCCCACAGCAGATATAGCCAATAGCCTGGTATATTTATCTCCAGAATGGGTGCTACGTAGCCTACTCCGTGTGAAGAGAGGAGGGTCCAGGCACGGCTGACCCTTCTAAACTCCTCAGGGTCTTTTGCAGCATTTTTTTACATCCCCTCTCCACCCTCTAAGCCATAAAGCATTGTTCATCTTCTCTTCTGGTCAGCCAGACAAATCTCACCCCACTCAAGGGTCGGAGCAGTGATTATGTACCAAATTTGCCTTTTAAAATTTTTGTCCCAATTAGTAATCTGATGCCATTCGAACTTTGACATCAAAGCCTTAATAAATTATACAATGAAATTTAAAGGAACAAATTTAGCTAAATTAGAAAACATTATAATAATGACCTTGAAAAGGATCTAATTTATGAAAACATTGTTTTCTTTTATTTCATTGTCCCTTTTGATATTTATCTACATGCATATACAGTATTCAAATAATCTAAGGATATGAAACTAAATAAATGTTTTATATTATATTTATAAGAATATATCCTAGCAAGAACTCATACTATCCAATATCAGCTATAAAGGAATTTTTTACTCTGAAAGTCCATTGAAAATATAAGGGAATACAGATGCTCATATGTTACTGATTTATACAAGTCAGGGGAAAAATCAATTATACCTAATGATTGTCACACAGAGGGGATTATCTGATGGTTAGGTTAAATGGCTAAAAGGGAAAAAAGCACTGCTGAAAAATATATCCTGAATAGTGTAGTATTACAGAATACCTTGTAGACAAACATAATTTCATAGTGTTTGTTTATTTTTTAGAAATAAATACCAAGAGTTTAAGATGGAAACTAAGAAAGCAATAATTTTCCTCTGTTTAATATATTTTCCAATATATCATGTCTACGCCTTTTCCCATAATATTTTTCAGAGCCAAAAATAAATCCTTAGGACATGCTGATAATGTTTCAGGATGTTTTATAGAAGACTGTTTTTGTACTTCTAAAGAATCTCATGACTGTCAGCAATGGTAAAGTATAAATAGAACAGTTTTGATTTGCTTGCCAAGCTGCTTTCTCTGCTTCAAAAAACTTCACAATAACAAGAAAATTCTGAATTAGTTACTTTATCTTTTACTTTATAGTGCAGTAAATAAATATGGTCTTTATCAGAACATTCTACCACACTGCTTAATGTGTCATGTGAGGAAGGAAATATTTAATCAGCCTGGGTTACATTTTGCTGGTAAAAATAAGTGTTTGCATACCAGTTAATACAATTTATTAGTGAAGAACAATCCAAAGAGTTGCACAATATGTTATTGTTTCAGTTCTTAAGAACAATACCAAGTTTAATGCAAAATTTGTTTGCTTTTGAATATTTATCTTAACTTCAACATTGTTTAAATAAGCTGTATCTGAGTATGATATTTTGGCAGAGAAACACAGAGAAATTATTCTATCCTACAAAAAATTGGCCAGCAAGCTCCATCCTATGGATTCCTGGCTGTGTGCAGTATTTGTAAAAATTGCTAAGTTTCAGAATTGTAATAGACTTCAAACTGTAATGAAGAACTATATGCAGTAGAAATTAAAATAAGTTTTTATGCAAACCATTGTTATTTATTATTTATTAGATTTTGTGTATCATTGGTGTAAGTAGGTAAACATCAAAGCGACTAATTATTTCTCCACATTGCCAAGCTTATGACAGCTAATTTATTAAACAGTTGCAGCTTGAATAATTCATAGAGGTTTGAAAGAGTAATTCATTATGGATTTTCCAAAATTGTCATCATAAGACAGAAATGATAAGCAGTGTGATTAGTTTTAGAATAGCAATATTTAAATATGTAGGTAAAGTATTTTTCTTTATTTTTTTTCTGAGTAAAGCACAAGACCAGGATGCCACAGGCTTTGTTTCTATGTGCCACTAACTTTGTGACTGTCAGCAATTCACTTAGATCTAAATTTTCAAGTGTGTTCACTAACTTTCCCTGAAGAAGTTGGATTGGGGGGTAGAATACAACTACAACAGAAAGGAGGGTAGAAGAGAGTTTCTCATTCCTTGCCTTACTCTCCAAACCAGGGTCACAACACCCAATTTGTGAATCTCAGCATTAATATCTAAAAAGCAGTTAGAAATTCTTAGATAGAAAGCTGTATAGAAATGCAAAACAGATTTGAAGCAAGTAGTTCTTCGATTGCACACGTCGATTACAAGTAGGGGAGTGTGTGCTCTGTGCACAGTCATTTTTGAGGGTATTTCCTCTGGTGGTACCCATCAGGTCAGTTCAGGCGCCCTCTAGAATTGCACCTTCATGGCGTCACATATTGGATCCCACTAACCTACCACCTCTTCAGTTCCTTCGTACTGCCAGTGATGGTCACTGGAGATGCATGTCTCTTCTCTTGCTTAAGCAAGTGCTCCCCGAGTGCCTTCTAATTCTTCGATTTGTAAATAGTTCAATAGTATTAGTGTTAGTGGTAGTAGTTTAGTTCATTTGTGTTTGGGCTCCTGCAGATTGTTCCCCGTGCCCCAGTCTTGGGGTTTATGGTATGTTTCAATCCCAAGGTTTCAAGCCATGCAGGGCCTGTCATTGGTCCATGCCTATACAGTTTTACTCATGCTCTGAACTGAGGACTAAAGGATGGCCTGGTGCCTCTCAAGTTTCTTCTTACCACTCTATTGCCGGAGTCAGAATGCTCTGTGTCTACTATGACCTTCCCCTACTTTCAGAATCTGTGAATGTATATCGTAAATAGTTTTTAGTAAGCAGAGATGCAGTGTTATCATGTTTTATAAGCAGCATAGTTTCTCTAGTTTCTCTCCAACTTGGGAAGCATCTTCGCAGCAAGAAGGACTATGCCCAGAGTTCTGCAATTTAAAATTGGTACTTCCTGGCCCCTTTCTCACTGATGAACAACTGTGCTGCCTTAACTGCCTTGTGGAGATTCGCATTGCCCCTAAGTGGGATAAAATCTTCATTTGTGGAAACATCTCATGGAGACTGCAATGAGACACCTGTAAGATCCAGGCCAGAATGATGCCCCTTGTAGTACAGCCTCAGACTTGGAGCAGCACCCCTTTGAGCACGAGCTTCAGAGTAAATGCCAAAAGTTTAGTCTAAAAAACTCTCTCATGAAAGTAGGAGACATGATCATAGGCATATGGACAGATCCCCATCCAGATCTTCCTCTAAGAAAAAAAAATCCTCCACAAGTTTGGGCATTCTTCCATCAGCAGAACAGCAGGAACCTATCTTCTTATCAGACAAATCCAATGTTCTAGACTGTCAGGGTGCGCGCTCCCCACTGTGCCTCAGTGCCCCCTGACTGTCCTCATCTAGCCCCTCTCAGGGCAAGTTACAGTCTGTATGGGTTGCTCATCATTGGCATGGGGTTATCTCTACTGCCCCGCTTACCTAGGCTACCTTGTAATCTGCGTCCGAACCCCTAGCTGGCTATCCCCAGCTGTTCTCCCTCCTGGGAGCCCTTGCTTCCTCTGCAGTCAGCTCTTCACTGGCTCCCCTCCCCTAAGCAAACTGTGCTTCACTAGATAGCTGCCAGCTGGACTCTCACTAGCCCTAACGGCCTCAGCTGCCCTCTCTGTTCTCAGCCCTGGCTCAGGGCCTGAGTCTTGGCCTTAAAGGGCCAGTGCAGGGCAGGCGCCCTGTCACATAGACAAGCCTTTTCCCCCTTGTGGGAGACAAGCCCAGAGTCTTGGAGCTGCTCTCCTGCTGGTTATGACTATCCAAAAGCCCACTGGTATCCAGTGCCTTGATCCTTCGTCCATGGAATCAGTTTACTAGAATTCCTGTGTTGGTGCAAGAATCACACTGGCCCTCTTCTTACAGCCTATATCAGCCAGCTCTGTTAGTCTGCAGAGGAGGAAGTTGAGTCCTGAATATTTGCACAGATATACCTCTCTCCTCTTCACCTTCTGACGTAAATTGTTCTGTCATTTCCTTCATCACCTGAAGGCTATAGACAGTAACAAGAGCTTTTGAAAAGGTGGTAGCTGAGCTCCAGATCCCTCTTGCAGAGACACTTGATGCTCAATGTGGTATCTTGGACTTCTTGCAACCTTATGGCCTTAGTAACATGGCACTTCCCGTGAACGAGACAGTTTTGGAACCACCAAGACTGAGGCATACCTCCTTGCTCCCAAAAAGGGCTAAAAATGCTATTTTATACCAGCCAAAGAGGCAGAGTTCCTATTTACCTGCCCAGTGCCCAGTTCTTTATTGGTGCAGGTGGCTACAGGCTGGGCCAGGAGTACAGCACCCCAAGACAACATCAAGTGACAAGGGAGCTTAGAGACCTTGATCATCTTGGGAGGAAAGTATTTTCATCAACTGCCTCTGAATTGGAATTGGTAACCATCAGGCACTGTTAACAAAGTATAATTTCACAAATTATTCCAAACTTGTGAACTTCAGAGACAAATTTCCCCTGAAAGACAGGGCTCAGTTCCAAGTCCTCATCTCTGAAAGAAGGTGGCTCCAGCGATGTCACTCCGGACAGCAGTAGATGCAAGTGATACTATGTTTAGAGTATCACCACAGCCATAGCCAGGAGCCATGAAATGGTGGCTTTACTCTTTGGGGTTCCCGAGTGAGGCCCACAGTACCATCAGGGCCTTTCCCTTTAATGAGTCTAATATCCTCAGCAGACCAACAAATCTCTGCATTTGCTTAGGAGTCTAAAGTCAGCCCTCCATTCTCTGGGCATTTACACACCAGCCCCAAAGAGTAAGCCAAGCAAGCTAACATACATACCCAGATCTCCCCTGCCGATGTTTTATCCCTACATCCACTGTAAAGGAGTTTGTTTTAATACGTTGCTTCAGAACCATGCTACTATACTGATGCCATGTTATACTGTACCCGAGTGAGAGTCTCCCCCCAATGGATCTATGATCTTAATACTTTTAGAACCTTTTAGAATAACATTGAAACTGTGAAAGAGCCTGTGAGGGAATGAAGAGAGGAAGGTCTGGCATTATAGGGGCTCAACAAGGCCTTTCATCCCAGCTAGCCCTGCCCCACTTTACCCGTAGCCAATCCCAGGCCTGGAGGGAGATAAAAGGAAGGAGCCTGGCTCAGTTAGGGGCTGACCATCAAGGAGACAGGAGCATGGTTCTGCAGTCTGCAGGACAGGAACCAAAGCCTGTCCACTGGGCCAGTCACAGGTTAGGGCCTCTAACCCCACCCCCTGGGTCAAAGGAGGGAACCTGTTAGAACCCTAATTAAGGGATAGATATGGACTCTTGGGGCTGCGCCCCAAATTTAAGGACTATAATAATATAGTGGGCTGGAGTTCCTATGCCTGGGACACCAGTGGCAAGGTCCTGCACCCATTTTCTGCTTGATAATCTGGTGACCTAACTACTAGGCCACTCTGCCACCAGGGAGACCTGGCCACAGATCCATTAAGTGGCAATGAAGCCATTTAACAAGCATGTGCCAACCCAGAGGTATATACTGTCAGTTTCTGAATTTACTGACAAAAACAATTGCACATTACGGTAATATGTCCACAATGTCTTACTTTGAAATTTGCTTTAAACATATCATTAGTTTCTTGCTGAAGATTATAAAATCACATCTCTAAAAATCCTTGCATAGATTTTTAGTTGCACAGTCTGAGTATTCAGCTAGCCTTAAATGCTTGGCTATACATTTTTATTTATTTTTTTAAAAAACCTTATCTAAAATAGATATTTCAATTTTAATTACTGAAATACAGACGATAGCTTCCAAAGTCTTTCTGTCTTTTCTGTCCATCCTTGCTCTCCTTTCACCCCCTGTTGAAGAGAGTTCTTAAAAGGATAACATCCCTTTTCTTCCAGAGACCTGGACAAATGAATTTTCCTTTCTTTACTTCTGACTACTTCTGATTAATTAGTTTTAAGAGAACCCACCTCCAAAATCAGTACCTTAATAAGATATAAAATCTTTATTATGCCTACAGTCTTTGGAAATATATTTTAACAGAAACATATGGTAAAATTTAATAAACATGTCTATTGTTATGAAGATCACACAATTAATTAGGGTTCCTTTTTCTTAAAGCAATGAACTTTGCTATGAACTCACTAAACCGCTCTGACTGATTAACTTAAAATAATGTCTTTGTTTCATGGCATTAAATATGTAGTAATCTGGAATGATTACTTTATGAAGCCTTAAGAGTACATTTAAAATATAAATCAGCTTACAAATACTGATTAAGAAAATGTAAAACAGAGAAGAGCTGCATCATGTATTGCATAATATTTAATGTTTTATTCAGTAAGACAATTGACTTGCTCTTCAGAATTTTTGGAAATACATTTTTATTCTCAAATTTAGGTACCTTCTGCATATACCATCTTCACAATCCACCATGCAGTTGAAAACATTCTCCATTTTCTTTAGTAAGAAATTTTAGAAGAGTGCCATTTTTTTCAAATGCCATTTGCTACATTTGGGCTGAAAGAGTTGGCTGGAAGGGGATGAGCAAAGAGAGGGAGGGAAGAGAAGAGAGACTCAGTAGGGAGGGGGCAGGACCTGGGCAGTGTAGGGGAAGGAACAGGGTGGAGTATAGGTAGGACAGCAGGATGGGGAGTTTACCTCCCCAAGTAGCAGCTTCATCCACCACCCATGACTGCTCCCTAAAAGTGGTGGCCAACTTGTCCACTTTACACATTTGGATGGCAATAATAACAGACAAGTGGAAACTAGAGATCATCCATTCCACTACATAATCAAGGTTATTTCACCTACCCAGCAGAAACCCCTTTCCCTGTGCTTTCTCATGGGCCATTCTCATAAGGAAATGCTTTGTCAGGAGATTGTTTTCCACAGAGTAAGTGCTATCCTAATATGAAGGGAAGGGAGTCTATTCCACATATTTCATAATTCCCAAGAGAAATGGAAGACAATGACCAATGCTAGATCTACACCAACTAAATGTGCCTATTTACAAATGAAAATTTCATATGGTGACCCAGGTATTAATAATTCCCTCTGTAACAGGTGAGTCAAGTCCCTCTCCCTGTTCTCTCTCTAGTTCCTAGTTGTGGCCTCTTGATTATGGCCACCAAAGGGGGGGGATGGGAGGAGATAGGGGGATCCGGGCCCACCCTCTCTCCCGGATCCCACCCCAGGGCCCTAAGGACAGGTACACGGAGACCTGTCCTGCTGGTGGGGCGCCTGCCCGAAACTCACCAGCATGCCGGGTTTACCCGGCCCTGGGCTACTTCCTATCTCCCCGGCTCTAGCTCCCCAGTTATTCCCACCTTCCCCGTATTGGACTCAGCCCTCTGTGTGTCCCTCGCTTCTCCCCGCTCCACCTGTACCGCGCCCTCCTCCCGCTCCGTTCCGTATCGCTCCTCTGTTCTCTCCCCACTCTGCCTCTCCTGCCTCCTCCCCGTCCCCAGCCCAATGGGGGTTTTAAAGATCCCGTGTCGGCGTCCCGACGCGATGTCGGTTGCCGCGCAGGTTGGCTCCGCCCCTTCCCCCACTCCCCGCCCCTCTGCTGGCCATGTTCCTTGCGCGCCGCTCGTCATCTGGGTGGTGGCGGCAGAGCAAGCGCGGCAATTCGCTCCCACTCCTCGGATCGTTCCCAGGAGTGTCAGGGCGACCGCGGGATTAGTGCGGGGGGGGGGGGGGGTCCGCGTCTACGGGGTGGAGGCGGCCCACTCCGTCACACCCTCCCTGAAGGAGAAAACTTGGTTCACAGTTCTCAGCATGAAAGATGCTTTCTTTCATGTGGAATAGTGATAGAAATGTAGCCGTGTTAGTCTGGGGTAGCTGAAGCAAAATGCAGGACAATGTAGCACTTTAAAGACTAACAAGATGGTTTATTAGATGATGAGCTTTTGATCTGAGGAAGTGGGTCTGGCCCACGAAAGCTCATCATCTAATAAACCATCTTGTTAGTCTTTAAAGTGCTACATAGTCCTGCATTTTTCTTTCATGTGGATATTCAGAAGGTTTCTCAGATTTGTGGTATGACAAGAGCCCTGCCTTTTCATAGTACTTCCCAGTTGAGGCTGGCAACAGCACCTTTACAAAGGGCTTTCTCACTGGCCTAGATTAATCCAATTATTTCAGTCTTCCAGTATCTGTGGACAAATGGCTACTAACAAATAGATTGTCAGGAGACTCTCATCAGTGGCCAGAAGGTCTTACTCAACCTTCTGACATAACTGGGGATCTGTGTAAACAAAGAGAGGACTATTTTGACCCTTGAGACCTATTTTTACACACCTGATCCTATCATCATCTCACTATCACAGCCAAAATAGGAGGGAGCCTCTGGCACCACCAGGACCTCCTACATCTTTAACAGTTCAAATAAATGGCCATTGGATACCCATACCCCCTCTGGAGCCAGCTTCAGTTCAGGTGTGCCAAGGTTTTACTATTCCAAGACCCATCATGCCTAGAGCATCAGAACCGCACACTGCACATATCTGGTTTTGTATTAATAATAATTAATAAATAGTACTTAGCTCTAGTTGTACTATTTATGATGTCTATATATTGTCTTTGACCAAGGATTAATCAGGTGCCCTTTTGCTATTTTTTTGTTAGTGTTCAAAGAAAGATGTGGCCTTTACTGTCCTGTTGTATCATTTATGAATGTTAGTCATCACCCTGGCCAGTCTGAAAGCATGTAGTAGCCCTCTCCATTTTTTCTCAGTTTCTTGTCTTTTGACTTCTTGTTGGGGTGCAGTTTCTATGGGGCACATACAGTGATGGGGTATGTAAACCCCACACTGCACCTGACACGGTTAAAAGGCAATATGGGGTATAGGTAGCCCTGCCTCCTCAGGCCTTCTAGGCGTGCTCCCACTGGAGGAGCAGGTTAAAAGGGAGCTCAGAAGCCCATTCAGATCATGGTGGACAGGCTGCAGGAAAGAGGAATTCATCCTCAGGAAGCGAGACAGAAGGCTGAGGCTGAGAGGGGCCACAGAATGTGGAAGGCTCACAATCAGTGCATTTTTAATTACCAACCCTTTAAGAACCAGCAGGTCCTACAGGGTCCTGCTCCTTTGGACTCTTTTCTTGTTAAGCAACTGACTGTTTAGATTATAAGGGCCACACCTGAAACAGGAGAGACCTATTGTTAGGAAGTAGCCCCGAGAAGTAAACTTAGACTTTCTGCAGAGAGAACCCTGCTGGTGTTGCTTCCCCCAGTACTCTGGGCTGGGAACCATTGGAAAGGGAGGGCCAGGGTCCTCCTACCACATCCTCTTAAGGAAGAGGTGGGGAACCTAAGGCCTGGGACTGGATGCAGCCCCCAACTTGCCTGGATCTGGTCTCTGAGGCTTGTCGCTCCCCCCAGCATTGGAGCTCATGATTGTGGGACTTTTTTGTTTGTTTCTCACTTTTGTGTGCGGCCCCCAACTGATTTTTCTGTGGGTCAATGGCCCCACCGTAAAAATGTTCTCCACCCTTGTCTTAAGGGCTGAGGCCCAAATGCATGTGGAAAGATGAAGATTCCCAGCTTAAAGTCAGGAACAGGTATGCCTGCTGCCCTGATAGAGGGGAACAGGGCCAGAAACAGTTGTGCTAACCCTTGGCTGCCCAGCCCTGATTTCATGCACCATATCTTACACTTGTAGAAAGCACTTGGTATACTGGGCACTACTGCAATGAAAAAAAATTAAACAATGTAGGGGAGAAACTGATTTTTTTTAACTATTTGACCAATTCACTTTATAAATTTCTCATACCCTTTTCTTCCCAAAACACTTGCGAGACTCTGTGCTGTGCCCATGGTGAAGTGGGGCTGTGTTTACAACTTTCAAATATGGGTTGCTCTGAAGCCCTCAGAGTAATTTTGACTTCACTGAGGACATGTTAGTCTCCTAAGATGATTGTATAGGTCACATCAGTGTTTGTAGTCTCTGCAAAAATGTCTCTTCACCTGGCACACTTCTCCTGTCCCAAGCATGCCCCATGCACAAGGATCTTTGACGTGTGGCTGTCTGTTTGTGGACTATAAAAGTCAGAAGGGACCATTATAATAATCTAGTCTCATTGCCTGCCACAGAACCTTAGGTGTCCATTTCTATAATATACATCTAGCCTCTGCTACAGTTACTGAAGTCTTCAAATAATGATTTAAAGACTTTAAGTTTCAGAGAATCTATCATTTACAGTAGTTTAAACCTGCTAATGACTCAGGCCCCGTGCTGCAGAGAAAGGTGAATTCCCTTCCCTCCCCTCCTGCCCTCAACAATCTCTGCCAGTTTGACTCAGGAAAAGATATTTTTCTTGACTCTCAAATATGATGGGCAGTTAGACAAGGCAAACCATGGTCTGCAGGCTATATCCAGCCTGCTGGACTCTTCTGTCTGGTCCCTAAATGCCTGCCTGGGGAGGCTAGCCCCTTGCCCCTGCCCTTCTGTCTCTTCTCTCCTGCAGCCTCAGCTCCCCGCACCCCCAGCCCAGATGCTCCAGGAAGCATGGCTGCAGCTCCCACTGGGTGGTGCTGCTGTAGCACCACCAGACCTGGTGTGCTGGGAAGTATGGATGGAGAGTGTGGGGGAAGGCAAGCATTGTATAGGGAGCAGGATGTTCCGGGGAGGGGGGCCCAGTAAGGAGATAAGGGGAGTTGTATGAGAGATGGAGAGTCATATAGGCGGTCATAGGAGGGTAGTCAGGGGACAAGGGGGTGTATAGGAGGTGAGGGATCCCAGGAGGGAGTCAGGGGCCAGGGTGGGGGGAGAGGTGGTTGTATAGGAGACAGGGGATTCCCATCCAAGCCAGCTGCTGCAGAGTCCCATTCACCAACTCTCACAATGTCAGCAGCCTACCTACTCACCTAGCTGCCCCATTAACAATCCCTGCCCAAGACATTTCCTGCTAGTCCCCTGACATCCAAGTTCCCCAAGTACTTCTTAACCCCCTCCTCTTGGATTCCTGATATAACCTCATCCAGCTAGTTGCTCACCACTCAGGCTAGGTCTACATTACAGCTTTTTCTGATTTTTTTTTCAGAAGAGGGTTTTCCAAAATTTCACCCATCTACACTGGGCCAAATTTTGGAAAATCCCCTTATTTCAGAAGATCCCTACTTCCTCATGGAATGAGGAAGACAGGGCTTCTGAAAGAGCGCGTTTGCACTTCTGCCAAAAAAAGCGGAAGAGCAAACGTTCCCTGGATGCAGCAGAGTTTTTCTAGGATATCTCCAGTATCCCAGAAAAACCCCGCAGTGTACCCTCAGATATAACAAGCAATACTCAGCTAGCTCTACCCTCTAATCCAAAATTTCCTGCATCGTCCATGCACCTTCCTCTGGCATCCCAATCTCTATGAAGAGAGATTAAAAAGACTTGGACTTTTCAACTTAGAAAAGAGGAGAGGAAGGGGGGATATGATAAAGGTCTGTAAATTCATGAGTGGTGTGGAAAAAGTGAATAAGGAAAAATTATTTACTTATTCCCATAATATAAGAACTAGGGGTCACCGAATGAAATTAATAGGCAGCAGATTTAAAACAAGCAAAAAGATTTTCTTCACTTAGTGCACAGTCAATCTGTGGAACTCCTTGCCAGAGGGTGTGATGAAGGCTACGACTTTAACATGGTTCAAAAACGAGCTAGATAAATTCATGGAGATTAGGTCAATCAATGGCTATTAGCGAGGATGGGTAGGAATGGTGTCCCCAGCCTCTGTTTCTCTGGAGGTGGGTGACAGGGGAGGGATCACATGAGGATTACCTGTTTTGTTTCCTCCCTCTGGGGCATCTGGTATTGGCCACTGTTGGCAGATAGGATACTGGCCTGGATGGCCTTTGGTCTGACCCAGTATGGCTGTTCTTATCCTTCCACTAAGCCTCTTTTATAAAGCACCCAGTCTCTAGCCCTCTTAATTAAAAATATTGTCACCTAATTCTTATAGTCATAACATTTTTTTAAACTGACTCATCCCTTAGTTTTCCCAGTGTATTAAACATTTGACTCTTGTAAGCTCTTCTTTTATAGAGCTGTGTTTCTCTTGTATGCTGTATCATGCCAAAAGTGCTCTTAGTGCTTTATCAATAATTAATATACTTGTGCTTTATCAATAATTAATATACTTGTGCTTATTTAATAAAACCACAAACAGGTGCTGTTCTAAAACAGCCCCAAATTATTCTTAAACCATTTTAGTATTCTATTCCTTGATTTTTTTTTTCAAACTTGCATTGAATTGGGAGTCATATCAGATTAATAAATGTCTTTATTCCCTGTATTGATGTTTCTAGTCTCCAAGAACATATTTTTGACATTCTCTACATATTTCTTGGAGAATCATAACACACCTTTTGAGATTTGCATGTTTGAAATGTAGCATGTGTGCATGGCTTTTGCTACATTTAAACTGCAGAGCCATAGCTCCTACACCCGGAATGAGTCAGGACTGAGGAAGCCTTCCCTTATGAACTAATTTTTTTAATTACACAGTTAGTGGATTACCCGCCTCTTAACCTCTTTTCTATGTACAATAATCCTTTATTTTTTTAAGTCATTGCAACATGTGTGATTTTGAGTAACATGGTCACACCAACTTCATGAGCAGCAATCATTGCTTTTTAATGAAGCACCAACCAGAAAAAACTTCCTCTCACATGATCACATTATCTACTGATATATTATTTCTAAACTACCACCTATAGTATCATTTTTACCTACTTCATTTGCTTTTTTAGGTATTCTGAACAATGTAATTAAATTTAGTTTACACCTCTCCAAAGTAATGTGTGCAGTGTAAGAATTAACTAGCAGTTTTTATATTAAAGTATTTTTGTTAGGAAACAGAAGGGAACAATTCATGTTGATTTTGTGTATTAGCAATGGCTGTTAAATATTTCTTTTCTTCATTCTTCTATTAGCAAATGTTTATGCCCAATGTATAATTTTCTTTCATCTCACACATCTTATGTAAACGCAGTCACAAAGATTGACTGAATTTTCCCCTTTTTATATTATGGGAAAATATGCTTGATTCTCAGAATTGTTGCAGTTCAGCAATTCTCCATCTTTTCTGCATTGTTCCCCCCCACGTTACAAAGACAAAGGATTTTGTGATCCCCTCCTTCCTATACAGAGACTCGCTTTTCCCCCAAACATTTCCCTTCTCTGTTCTCCCTTGCCTACAGGTTTGTTCCTCTTCTTTGCTAGACTACACACCTCTTTTGAAAGAGGGATGTAAATTAGGCAGATTGAAAATGCAAATGAAGTGGGGATTAAATATCCCATGCTTCATTTGCATAATCGCGTCACAGCATTCTTTCAAAAGTGAAACTGCAGTCTAGACTTGGTTCTTTCGGGGGGGAAAAAACTTTTTCAAAAGATCCCATACTTTTCATTTTTTGAGGAGTATGGGGTCTTTCGAAAAAGGGGGATTTTTTTCGAAAGAGCCATGTCTAGACTGGTTTCACTTTCGAAATACCCTTTTTCGAAAGAACGCTGTGACACGATTATGCAAATGAAGCATGGGATATTTAAATCCCTGCTTCATTTGCACTTTCAATCTGCCTAATTTACATCCCCCTTTCGAAAGAGCAATGTAGTCTAGACATGCCCTTTAATACAATATATCCAAACCTAATCTGTTCCATCTGGCAGGCAAATCCCTGCCCAGGAATCTCTTTGGACTTGTGCACTGGCACTGTCCTCCATTCTCATCTGCATCCAGTTGCACTAGCTATAGCTGACATGCAGCACAACGCACAGCACTGAAGCTGTTATCACTGAGGGTATGTCTACACTACCACCCTAGTTCGAACTAGGGTGGTAAGGTAGGCAACCGGAGTTGCAAATGAAGCCCGGGATTTGAATTTCCCGGGCTTCATTTGCATCTTGCTGGGCGGCACCATTTTTAAATGTCCGCTAGTGCGGACTCCGTGCCGTGCGGCTACACGCGGCACGGACTAGGTAGTTCGGGGACTAGGCTTCCTATTCCAAACTACCGTTACTCGTGAAACGAGGAGTAACGGTAGTTCGGAATAGGAAGCCTAGTCCGAACTACCTAGTCCGTGCTGCGTGTAGCCGCACGGCACGGAGTCTGCCCTAGCGGACATTTAAAAATGGCGCCACCCGGCAAGATGCAAATGAAGCCCAGGAAATTCAAATCCCGGGCTTCATTTGCAACTCCAGTTGCCTACATTACCACCCTAGTTCGAACTAGGGTGGTAGTGTAGACATACCCTGAGCGACCATACTGATTGGCTGGAGGATGGATAGAGACTTGTTCTCCTTCTGCTTACAAATTATGGGAGAGATTCAAAGGTTTTGGGGTGTTTTTAAAGGAACCCTTCTCCCCCTCCTCCCCTCCTCCCACACACACACCATGTTCTCTTTCTGAGCCAGAGCTATGCTGGAGGCTTAATTGAATGAGAAATGTTTTCATAACTTCTTTCCCAAATAATCCACTATGCATATATGATTGCTCAAAATAGGAGGGATTCTGCTTCACCCACTAGATATTTCTGTATACAGTCATCTGTGTACTGTTTTAATGGCACATCAGGACCATAAACAGCACAAGGTAACATGGAAGCATTCTCTCAGCAGTGTTAGGCATCCCATTAACCTTCCCCTAGGGAACATGGTAGGAGTGGGTACTATATTGTGGTAAGCACCACATGGGATTCTGAAGCAGAGAGTAGACAGATCTTGGAAGGCTAGTATAAATTTACATCAAAGTCCACACTGATTCCCTAGAACAGTCCAAAGGTGTAAGGTGGCTAAGTCACATTTTGACCTCTCTCCCACTGTGCTGAACTTCCCCAAGGTGAAAAACTGTTTGAAGTAGGAATAAGTATATATCCGGAAATGTAGGCGCGCGCACACACACACACACACACACACACACACACACACACGCAATAGAAAATACAATAGTTATTCAAGAAATAAAAACAAGTAGAACATTTTCCATTTTAGTATGTACATTTCTGAGTCACAACAAAAATCCATTTTGAATGGCCCAAATCTAAAATTAAAAAAAAAAAAACAGATTCTGGGTATCCTTTTTTGAAAGCGTGAAACGAAGACAGTGGGAAAATGCACTTTCAATTGTGGCTTGCATCACGGGTGATGCGAGAGAGTAGTGTTTGAGTAGTTTCTACTAATTTCTGCTCTTGATTATCTTGGGATGTGTCAGTGTTGCAACCTGGGAATTGGTCTAAGCTGCACCATTAGTGCATCCCTGAAGAGTAATGTACAGATGTCAGAGACAAATTCCAGTTACAGATAAAGTAACCTTCATATTTTCAATCTACTTTTCATTGGACATCCCTCTTAACTATCTAATCTGTCCAGGTTTTTATACTTTGCCTTATCACTGTGCATGCATCCCATTTGTGCAACTCAATTTGAAATGCTTAGAAATCTTTGAGTGATGGCCAGTAGTGCTACATGACAGTTGGGTTCAGGTCAGGACTTAAGTGCAGTTTCAGAGCTACGTGCTTAAGTTTGCTTCAGTCTGAAAAGGGCTGTCTGTTTTTCAGTGTCATGTACTGTGTGCACAGGAACAGAAGCTTGCTTAATTTTCCTATCATTCCAAAATGTGTTTATAAAAGCTTTAAAACTAAAATTCAGTTTGGCTTTGATGGAGCGTACAAAACCGCACACTGGTCAGGGAAGGGTTCATAAACTGATGTGGGGTCAGTCATTTCCTAGAAGCCTTGAAGGAGGTGGCTAAAAGAAGAAAGCTAGCCCAGCTCTGTTGAGGAGCAGCTAAAAGGAAGAGCAGGTCTTTTCTGAAGGAGGGCCTGACTGGTGCCAAGGACTTAGCCATAGACTATTAGATGCCTGGTGGAACGTAGGCTTGACACAGGGCTGTTGTGTTTATTTTATTACCTGGGACTATTCTGTTGTCTTTTTTATGTGGAGTATCACTGTCATAGTGAGGACCTGTTAGATCTACTGCTCTTGCTAGTCCTCCACCTAAAAGGAAATGGCTGCTCTCAATAAACCTCTGTGGATTGTCTGGCTATACCAAAACAAGAAGAGATGTTTGATATGAGTTTAATCAGGCCACAACTTTATTATGCAATGTTTGAGACTACCTGGAAGATAACATGTACGGTGCAGTAACTCTCTCTTGTTTTCTTCCATAATTAACGTGGGGGTGGGGAGGAGAGAGGAGTGCCTACACTAGCTCCTTCCCTCCCGCCTTTTCCACTCATATCCCTCCAGCAGATCCATTACTGGGAGCTTACAATACCCAGGGGGAAGGTTTCAACCCACTCCCTCCTTTTCATCCAGATCACTCCGGCAAATCTATTGCCGAGACCTTACCAACCACTCCCATTGTAAGAGGGGGAAGGTGAATTGTAATGAGAGGGGGTTGGCTCCATGCCATACCAATCATAGAAGTCCCCAACAACCCCTAGCTTGCTCCTTTACCAAGCAGCTCTCCTTAAATTCTTTCCCCAAGCTATCCGTTACTATATGTTTTCTTTTATGGAGTACCTGCTCTGAACATCCAGAATGCACATAGGTCATGTTATATCTCATTATTTACTGCCTGCCAAGTACTGCTTGAGCAGGGCCTGTGAGGAAAAGAACCGGTTGCTCCTACGATAATATGATAGAGAAAAATTCCTTCACAGAATCCCAGTATATTTGCCACCAAAATGAGGAGAAAATCTACTCTGTGAATCAGAAGGGAGGGCCCTATCAGAGGCTGATCTTTTAAAACCCCTCATTCCTGGGTGAGGAATCAACCACCATGCTGGCCCCTTCTCCAGCAGTTTTACATCTTTACCTTCTTCACTTAAGCCATCAAGAATTGCTCATTTCTTCCAGCCAGTCCTGCAAACTTAAGAAGCAGGGTGGCAATTTCCCTCCTGGTGGATTTTAAGCAGTGATTATCATCAGCTCCAAAGCAATATACAGGTTTATAATTTCCTGGTTTTAACATGCAATGTATCAAACTATTCTAAATTAAATGTTTTACAGGTTTTCTGTAGTTACCCATCAAATTGTATTGTCACCATTTTGCTGGGTTCCTTATTTCCTTTCAGAAGATATGAATTGTTAAATTATTTTGCTGTCTGAAAAGAAAATACTTTTACATTTAAATATCTTATGAAGACTTTTACAGCTCATCTATAATAGTTAAATTTTGAAACACTATTTACCCAACTAAAGATTTAAAAATCTATTCCTTTCTGAAGTATGTAAAATTTGGCCTCTGTTGTACTCTGCCAAACTACCAGAAATTGGTTGAATTGACGGAGACCATGAACTCTTGGTTCTATAAGAAATTAAATAGCAAATTTATATATTTTGTTACAATGCTGCATTTTTCTGTTTTATATATATATATGAAGGTTTTTTTTCTTAAAACAAACCTGATGTTGAATTCCAGTTAATTGATATGTAATTGGAGAGTGGGGAATGGTTGACAAATTGCATATACAGGCAGTCCCCGGGTTACGTACAAGATAGGGACTATAGGTTTGTTCTTAAGTTGAATTTGTACGTAAGTCGGAACTGGCTCCAGATTCAGCCGCTGCTGAAACTGATCAGCGACTGACTACAGGAAGCCGTAGGCAGAGTTGCTCTGCCCCCGGCTTCCTGGAATCAGCCGCTGATCAGTTTCAACAGCGGCTGAATCGGGACTCCTGTGACAGAACAGCTGGGGCGCTGCTGGGTAGGTCCCCGCAGGACCAACCCGGCAGCACCCCAGCTGCTGTACCCCAGGCGTCCCGCAACAAAAGCCTGGTCTGCTGGGCGGGGGGCGCACTAGCTGCTCCCCCTTCCCCCCCAGCAGACCAGGGAGACCCGAGCAAAGCCGCACAGGCGACGGGGTCCCCCGCCTCTGCAGCTTTTCTCCGGGGCAAAGGAGCAAAGCCGCACGGGCAGCGGGGTCCTGCTGCCTGTGCGGCTTTTCTCGGGTCTCCCTGCTGCGCTGGGGGGGATTCCCCCCCAGCGCAGCAGGGAGACAGGAGCAAAGCTGCAGAGGCGGGGGACCCCGCCGCCTGTGCGGCTTTGCTCCGGGGCAAAGGAGCAAAGCCGCACGGGCAGCGGGGTCCCGCCGCCTGTGCGGCTTTGCTCGGGTCTCCCTGCTGTGCTGGGGAGTCCCCCCCAGCACACCAGGGAGACCCGGAGCAGCTTTTCTCGCCCCGGAGGACGCGGTGGCGGGACCGGTGCGCTCTGGGAGGTCCCGCTGCCCGCGAGCTCCGGGGCGAGAAAAGCCCCGTTTGTAAGTGCGGATCCGACATAAGTCGGATCCACGTAAGTCGGGGACTGCCTGTAATCTAGTTAGCTTTGGTAAAAAAATATTATTAATAAAAGTAGGATTGTTGAAATTAATTAATCGAGTGACTTGATTCTATGCTCTGAATATTTTGGAGAAGTAAACATAGCTTTGAATCATGTATACATTAATCTTATTAACATGTGGTCTCAAATTAAAATGTTACATACTGGTAACATGTTACATGCTCTCATTTTCAAGCCCATTGTTCAAGAGTTTAAATATAATTCTTCATTTCTAAATGTATGGAATGATTGTAACTGTAATTAATTTAGTGTGTGTGTGTGTGTGTGTGTATTTTTATTTTAGCTGTTTTTACATTGTCAATTCTTCGATAGCATCTAGAACAGCAGTGCCTCGAGGTATAAGAGGACTGAGCAATTGTTATGGGCCTCAAGCAGCTCAAGGGAACTCCAATTTAGTATTCTCCCCAAAATACCATTCGTCTTATTTAAAGTGGGCTTTTAAATGTATGTATTAATGTGTTAGTAATTTTTTTTGGTTTATGTAAATAATGCAGTTGTTGACTTTAGGTATTGTGTGAGTTATAAGGAAGTAGGGGAGACCCTATTTTGCTAGCTCTGCCTCTCATCAATACATTTGTTATCTTTAAGATTTTGGAAAAGGTAAAACATTCATTTTCAGTTGTGAGTTTGTTTTCTGGTTCAGCAAAGATCAGAAAGTTGTGATAGTCTTGTTAGTAATCAGCAAAAGATAAATAATTTCAAGAAAGAAAGAATGCCTACAGAAAAGAAAGAAAAGAGCAGCAGATAACAACCTTCAGTATCTTTGGATAGAAACAGATTGTATAGCTCTGGGATGTATATATGTCTTGCCACTTTACTCAACGTGGAAAATATAGAGTCGTCTTATAAGACATAATTCAGGATGTATTGGACATTAAATACACCATCCAGATAGTGAATCCTGCTGGCATACCCCTCAAGCTGTCTTTTTAGGCACTGTGAAATAAAGTCCGGTCAATAATTAGAACCTCTAGGAAAAATTTAGCTGTTGCAGGAAGGCTTATTGATGGTTCTTTGGTACTCTTTGTAGGTTAGGACTGAAGCAGTGCTTAGGGTTTTAGGGAACTATAATTCTGTTTGAGATGCTGCCATGTTTTGGATAAGCTAACCCAAAGTAGGAATGTAAAATCCTGTTTAATCAGTTAACTAATTAAACATTAAGTTTAACTGGTTAACCACTTAAACAGGATGGGCAGGGGCTGCTCCAATCAGGCTAGAGAGCCCCTGCCAGTAGGCAGGCCCAGGATAGGCGGGGGCTGCTGCAGCAGGGCCAGGCTAGAGACACTGCGGGCAACCGAGGAGCAGCTCCAGCCCAGCTGGACCGTGGTTAACTGTAACCAGTTAACTAGTCACATCCCTAAGCCAAAGTATTGGACAACTAGGGTAATTAAAGATTGTTTAATCTTTAAATGTTTTCATAGGTCAATGTTATCTATCTGAAGTATTTCTAAAGGTGACTGTCACAATGTCATGCAAGTATGTAATCCAGATGCTAGGCAAATCTAATAACAATACATTCTTTAGTGCTAGATTTATAGAGCAATTTGAAATCAATAAATAAATTTGAAATCAATAAATTAGTAGTTATGTTCATAGCTTTTTTTCTTCTTTATATCTTTACTCTAATCTCAAGAAAGATATGGCAAAATTGAATGTGAGGAAATGCCCCTCTCCCACATGTCAATAAAAGACTCAATGATTTTTACAATGGTAAAAGTCAACAACTCAGAAGTTACAGTATGTTAACTCGTTTATTTTTCATACCTCTTTTGTCTCCAGCAATAAGGCCAGGAGGTGTTCTATCATCTATTGGAGATTTTGCTTAGAAAGTTGACAATAGTTTGGGAACGTAACAGGTTAAGATCCAGAAACCCTTAGTTTACATTTGTCACCCATTTCCATACAAACATTGTACTACTCCAACACAGTAGTACACCCTGTGATCTGACCTGAGAGACCGTGACAACATCCTGGCATCAGATGGCAATAATTAGCAGTTTAGTTAATTTTACAGTATTTTATCTCCCACAAGGCTCCAACAGAACTTGATCTCTTTGTTGTGTAAGTAATCAGAAATCTGCTTTTGCAGGATTTGCTTTCCTGGTTCTGTGTTCTTTTTATCTCACTTATCTGTTACTTATTTTTTGAAAAGTAAAATGCCAAAGTGGTAGTTTCCTGCCTTCTCCCCTAGAGTGTTTCTTCTCTTCCTTGGTTCAGTTTCCATGTGTGTGAACTTTGAAATTCCACCCCAGCTGGATTTCGATTTTCAGTCAGTTTTCTCTCCCCAGCTAATACTTATTCCATGTTCAGAGATAATACGTTTAATAACAGCTCCTTTTCCACCCACTTTTCATTTGTCATGTCATAGGGAATACATTGCTGTTTTTAGCAACCTTAAGTAGTGGGCAGCATAATAACTGCTACAATTAATGTTTCTCTAATTATCCCAATTCTCGGTTGTTTATAACTTTCCCAAATTTTAACCTTTCAGGCTGAATTAGACTCAGTTTGAAGGTGATTTTCCATATTACCCTCTAAAATATGAGCTAAGCACACCAACGGTGTGTCTAAACTACATGGTTCCATCGATGGAGCCATGTAGGTTAGGCTGATCGGCAAAGGGAAATGAAGCCGCAATTTAAATAATCGCAGCTTCATTTAAATTTAAATGGCTGCCGCGTTGAGCCGACAAACAGCTGATCATCTGTTTGTCGGCTCAGCGCGCTAGTCTGGACGCTCCCGCACCGACCTGAAAGCCCTTTATCGACCTCCTCTCCGTTATGCTTTGTAGGATGAGGTTTACCGGGGAGGTCGATAAAGGGCTTTCATGTCAGTGCGGGAGCATTCAGACTAGTGCGCTGAGCCGACAAACAGATGATCAGCTGTTTGTCGGCTCAGCGTGGCAGCCATTTAAATTAAGCTGTGATTATTTAAATCACGGCTTCATTTCCCTTTGCCAAACAAACAAATCTACATGGCTCCGTCGACGGAGCCATGTAGTTTAGATATACCCTAGCTGTTGAATAAGAGAAGAAATAATTCCCCCATATAATGTTTTATAGAAGTTAAATATGTAAATGTATGTTATGACAATGAAAACAGTATAAATACACATTTTTTAAAAATGTAAGATGCTAAATGTGTTTTTAAGACTGTAAATGTATTGTATTTGAAAAATAATGTGTTGTCAGGTTAAAATTAGACACTTTAGCATGTGCACAGTGGACAGAGATGAGTTCACATTTGCAGCCTTAACACAAGCATTTTCTAACTTGAATACACCATGCAACCTTAAGTTTCTTAACATACTGTCTTTGATGGAATACTTTGTACAGGTAATATTGTTGGTGAAGTGCTTTAAATCCTACTGGGTGAAGTACACTGCTAAATGCAAGACAATTTTTCATTGCACTATAGTTTTAATTTAATTACTCTATAGACCATGATGAGTAAGCCAGTGTTAATGTTACATAGTACCATATAAGCAACAGCAAAGTAATTATGAACTTAGTCTCTCTCCATGGATTGTCAAAGGGGTGGGAGCTTCATTAAAGCCCTGCTCTCATCTTTCAAATGAAGAGTCACCTGTTTCTAGGGTTTCCAGATGGTTTCAACAAAAATACCGGACACACTTGACATTACATTACAATCTACATTACATCTTACTTAGAAAATACCAAACATTTATATTTTCTCATTTATATTTTCTCAATTTGTTTCCTGAATAGAAAGCTCAAATACTAGACTATCTGATTCAAAATCAGACACCTGGCAACCCTACCTGCTTCTTAGTTTGTTGAATCAAATAGTTGTTTGGAAAGTGTTAGGCAGGAGGAATCTTGTCTAAATCTTCCATCATCCTGTATAAAGATGCAACAGAATTCCCAGTTGAACCTTGCCAGCCATATTCTGATGACTGGGGTCCTGATCATTGAGGCTCACTTCTATGAGGTGTTGTGCATCTTCATGTCCCATTGTGCTGTGGTGGGATGGAACTGATTCTAGATGTGCACAGATTCAAGGTATAGGGTTACTTGTTGGAAGGATCGGACTTGCTGCAGCTTCAGCTTAGTGACACTGAAGCACCTTAACAGGGAAAAAAATTGTAGGGAAGAAAAATTAGTTGCACTGTGAAAATCTGTTTATGGTCAAAAACAAGGTAAAACCAAACCTGAGATCCCTTTTAAGGGTTTCAAGCTTGTGTTAATTTATTCTGTTATGAGGCCCTTACATAGGATATTTTCCTCTGACAATCTTAGCTCTCTTTTGTTATCCCTTTGTTAAACTATTTCCTTTGAAAGCTATTTTTCCTTATTGTTGGTTAAGGCAATACGGTATTTTTCTTTGTTCAAACTGGTTAATGTTCTATCACCATGGAACATGATTTAATATCAAGATAGATTTCAAAGTCAAATATTCCTAATTTTGCTTTGCATTTCTTATTTGTAGAATAGTATGCCATTCTTTTCAGAAGAAGGCGCTTCTTTGTTAGCAAAAAACATTCTCACAAAGACAAGCCACAAAATCTATGTGCTTTTAAAAAATAATTGTTTTCTCACTGATGCCTTTTTCCTGCTCCTCTTCTGTGATGATTACATTTTTAAATAGGAGTCAGAAAGGGACTTTGGTTGCTAACCTTTCAAAAGATTTTTCTTTCTTCTTTCCACATACAGGCAGTCCCCGAGTTACGCGGATCCAACTTATGTCGGATCCGCAGTTACAAACAGGGCTTTTCTCGCCCCGGAGGACTGGAGCGGCGGGACACCCAGATGCGCTGCAGTCCCGCCGCCCCCGTCCTCCGGGGCGAGAAAAGCTGCTCCACGTCTCCCTGGTCTGCTGGGGGGGAAGCCCCCCCCAGCAGACTAGGGAGAGGCGGAGCAAAGCTGCGGAGCACGCCCGCAGTGGGACAGCCCGGGCGCGCCTGAGCTGTCCCGCTGCGGGCGTGCTCCAAGGCTTTGCTCCCCGTCTCCCTGCAGACCAGGGAGACGGAGCGAAGCCGTGGAGGATGCGGACGGTCCTGCCACCCGCGTCTCCCTGGTCTGCTGGGGGGGAGTGCAGCTAGTGCCCCCCCTCCACCCCCAGCAGACCAGGCTTTTATTGCCTACGCCTGGGGTAGAGCAGCTGGGGCACTGCCGGGTTGGTCCCGCAGCGCCACTCCTCGGCGCTACTGTACCAACCCGGCAGCACCCCAGCTGCTCTGCCCCAGGCGTCCTGATTCAGCCGCTGCTGGTCAGTTTCAGCAGTGGCTGAATCAGGATGCCTGGGGCAGAGCAGCTGGGGTGCTGCTGGGTTGCTCCAGTAGCGCCGCTCCTCAGAGCTACTGGAGCAACCCAGCAGCACCCCAGCTGCTCTGCCCCAGGCGTCCCCAAGTCAGCCGCTGCTGAAACTGACCAGGGGCTGACTACAGGAAGCCCGAGGCAGAGTTGCTTTGCCCCGGGCTTCCTGGAATCAGCCACTGATCAGTTTCAGCAGCAGCTGACTTGGGGACGCCTGGGTTTCTTAAGTTGAATCCATATGTAAGTCAGAACTGGCATCCAGATTCAGCCGCTGTTGAAACTGATCAGTTACATACAGATTCAACTTAAGAACAAACCTACAGTCCCTATCTTGTACGTAACCCGGGACTGCCTGTAGTTATACATCTTTTAATTGGTTATTAACAAAGATCATATAAAATGGTGTGTGTGACTTGATTTTGTTTAATAAATCTAAATAAAGGTAATTTGTGTAAAAACAGAGAAATAGAAAGCTAGATTGTATGTCCCCTCTTTCTGCTCAAGGAGCCTTTGGGTCCCATACAAGGGTCAGTTGCACTGTCTGCCTTTCCCTCTTGGAAAATAAAAGCCATCTGAGTCTAGTAACAACCACAGAGTAACATGGCAAGTGCTACAGCATGATCCACTGCACCATCCAGTACAACTAGACCAGAGAATGGGCAAACATGGTACATTCCCTTTAAAGGTTGCAGATGGGGTCTCTTGTGCCTTTGCACATGGTCATGATGCCTCTCATAGTGGCTGTCAGTACAACAGATCCTCCTCATGAAGGCAAGCAGTCATTTAAAGCACAGTTTTGTGCAGAATATTCTAGAAAGTACTTAAAATATTGGACAGGTAGATGAAATGTTTTGTCCTGATCTTATTACTGATATTGTTTGGATGTTTACTAAGCAGCTGACCAATCCCATATTTAGTAATGAGCTTAAATTGAACAGCAAATGATGACATGAATTTGCATTTTCAGTTGGATATACATTAACGGTGGTTTCTGTCTCATTCTGTGGAATTCTAATATTGCTTCTGAATGCAAAAAGGCAACATAACATGAAGATGGTCATGCTTGTTAATGGCTTGTATTAGCTGGAGGCTATAAAATCATCCAAGGACTCCGTTAGTGTTGGAATAATAATTTACCAAGACAATTACCACATGGAGGAATTTTTTGCAGTTCTAATTCAGTGTTATTAATAATGAATAAAATTGCAATTTTCTCAGGTTGCTGGGGGCAGTAGGGAATTATTTCAATGAATATTTCAGCACATTAGTTTAATCATAGTTCCACAAAATTCAAGTGGGCAATATTTTATACTTCTAAGTTCAGTCTGCTAAGGAACCATAGTCATTAAATTGCAAACTATTTGCACTGAGATCCATTCTATGATTTACTAGCCTTGTTAAAAACACTGTAAAAGAAAGCAAGCTGTGCCATTAATACTTGTAATTTGATGCTGCATTTGTTAATGGGCTCACTGTGATTAATGTTTTAAGCAGTAGTCAGAGCATTTTGAGACGAGCAAGACTGAGCTCTTTAATGCCTAAATACTAGTAAAAATGTTAGAATATTGCACATTTTTGAAATATGTGTTCTTTCTGGAACATTTTCCTTAATGCCACTGAAATATAAAAGCCACATTTAAAGTACATGTATATGCTATATATAAATACAATGCAAGTTCTGATAGGTACCGACATATGTCTCTGTTTTGTAGCCAACTGCATGACTTCTGGCGCTTGGATTATTGGGAGGATGATCTACGTCGGCGAAGGCGTTTTGTTCGCAATGCTTTTGGCTCTACTCATTCTGATGCCCTCCTCAAAGCTGCAGTGGAATATGGTCAGTACTACTCACCTGCTTTTAAATAAAGGATCTCTTCAGTTGTCTTGTGTGTCCATATTAGAATGTTGGCATTCATATCACTGTTTTCTCACATCATGGTGTTAGGAAGTTGGAATGGGAATTATTTCAGCCTCACTTATTGATGGTCCAGAGGAATTGCTCTTGGATGTTATGAAGCACTCATGCTTCCTTGTTCCTAATGGCTTAGCAATATTTCTTTCAGCAGTAGCAGTACCTGGTTTAGAGCAATGGCAATGCTGAGGGTCTGGAGTGATGGGTCATCGATGGTGCCACCTTTAATTATACCTATTGGCTTGAAGAAGTCACACAAATATATAAAGGTCATCCCCTATGCCCTGATATCCCATTAATTCATCCACTGTTCTTTCAGGCTTCCCAGATTCGGTTGGTCATAGGACTAAGAATCAAACCTGACTCTGCTGCTTGGTAGAGTATGACTCTTAGGCCAGAGAGATGATATAGCATAACATTTTCATATAAGACCTCCTTATCAATGGGGTTTATAATTTGTCTATAAAAATATTGGAAGCATTAACTTGGTGTACATAATCTAAACCAGGAGTAAAGTTTATCTGCAAATTGTGAAATATATCAACAAACCCTTTTTTAAACAAAGCTGCTTAGCAGTTGTGCTCAGTGCTTTTTGGGCAGTCATCGGCCAAGCACTTTATTTCAAGGGTTCACAACCTTTTTCTTTTTGAGGCCCACCCAACATAGTATAGAAACCTCCATGACTCACCTGAGCCACAACTGGTTTTCTGCAAATAAAAGATGGGGCTGGAGTTAAGAGCTGGTAAGCAGGGCTACTGCCTGGGACTCCATGCCACAGTCCCCCTCTCCTACGAAGCTACCTTGCTGAGGCTTTGGTTTCAATGCCAGGTGGCCCCGACTTAAGCCCCATGCAGTGAGGCTTTGGTTTTCTGCTCTAGGCCCCAGTGAGTGTAATGCTAGCCCTGCTTGACAGATCCACTCAAGCTTGCCTCTGACTTCTGGCTGAAAACCACTGCTCCATGGGACAAAGGCACTTCAACTAAGCTCCAAACACTTGCAAGGATATTAGGCTTTTCTGGGCAGCTTTAGTTGGGACATGCTTACAAGATGCCCATGTCACACCACAGATTGATTTTAGTGGTTTATAAGAACATGAGAGCAGACGGTGGTTCATCAAGCCCATTATCCTGTCTTTCAACGTGCCACATGCTTCGGAAGAATGCACAGAACAAGGCAGCTATCAAGTCATCCAGCCCCAGTTTCTAGCAGTAGAGGGATACCAGGAGCATGGGATTGCATCCCTGACCATCTTGACTAATAGACTTTACTTTACTTTTTTTCTCCATGTGTTTGGTTGGCTTCTCGACAGCAGGCTGAACCTTACTGGTGCAAGAATCTCCAAGGAGATACATTTTTCAGATTTAGGTCTTGTGCAGTTCTGTAGATATCCTCAAAGGCATTTTCTTAGAAAGTTCCTATCCATCCTTTTAAAACTATATTTCTAACTGAAAATAGTGGCCCCACTATTCATTTTCTCTATATCTAAGGGCAAACATAAACTTGAGAGGATTATTCTTAAATAAGTTTAAAAGCCACATACTGAAAACTGATGAAAAGAAAATAATTTTATGGATAGATGAGCTAAATCCTGATGTCACTGGAAGTTTTGATTTAGATCTAATTCACGCGGTATAGTTAATCTGTGGAACTCACTACTTCAGGATATTATTAAGGCAAATGGCTTGTAAGTTTCAGAAAAGATCAGACATTTAAATGAATGTACAATTATACCAGCTAGTATATTATTTATTAAAATACAAAAGTTGCCAATTGTATCGCTCCAGAACATAATTTGATCAATAGTTTGGGTCAAGACTAATTTTCCATTATGGCATATAGTTTTGCACATTTTGATACAAAGGTATATTTATTTACCCCCAGTTTCCTTTGAGGCATGCCATATAGAGTCATTGTCAGAGGCAAATATCAAATATTTGGTTTTGACTTCTGTAACAAGCACTTAGTTCCTTTTCAGAAACAAATATTAATTTTAGTCCTACTATCCATTATTCTTTAATACATAGTTGCAATTTTGAGGAGGTTGTTAATATTTAATATTTAAATATGTAAAAACAATATTTAAAACCAGTTATAAATCAAGAGGGAAGCTGGGTTTACAGTCCCAAACATTGGCCTCTTAAGGCCTGTTCGGCACCATTTTTTAAGTTAATGGAAGTTTTGCCTTTTACTTCTTTGGACTTTGTTTCGTGCCCTTATGCAAATTAGGTCCCCTTTTTTTCCCCCTTCCACACCAAAGCTTAATGTGCCACTTCTGTAACATTTCAGCAAGGGGAGAACCTCATATAGTTATATACAGTTTATCTGTTATTGCATTTAATATATAAGTGAATAAAGCTGAAGTATTGCCGGTGCCGTGCAAGTTAAACTCTCATTGGTTTATGTTTCATATTACAGTAGATGGAAGTTATCTTGTTGGCAGCCTTATAATAAATGTATCAGATATGCAGCTTTCCCATAAATAAATTAAAAGTATGATGTGGTGTTCTGCAAGAATTTTAAACAGCATGCACTGAAGTTAAAATCCATAGATTCCACCTTGATGTACTTACTTTTCAGAGGCTTGCGTGTATGGATTTTAATATTGAAACTTTTATTTGACCTTTCTCTGTGAGAAAACATCCTTAACACTGATGTTATTTTTATGCCTCTTGGTGATACTAATGAGTTGAATAATTTATGAGGTTGTCATGTGAAAAGGATTTGGTGCAGTTTGATGTACTTTCAGCCTCTGGTGTTCGAATGTGATTAATAAAGAGCTGGAGGCATAAAATTTTTTCCAGGGTATGTTACTTTCATTGTGTTTTTTATTCATTTTGTTTTGACAATTTTGTGTTGGAATAGTCTAATAGTAAAAATTTTGTCAACAACAAAAACTCAAAATAATGTCACTATATACAAGAATTTGAAAGCAGTTTTTTAAAAATCATACTATGCAGTTTTCAACTAACAGTTTATTCCCTGACCTCAAAAATTTTGTGAAAAATGAATTATTGATTTTTAAAATGAGGGGTTTGTTTATGTTACTTCAATAGCAACATTAAATCTAGACTGATAAATAGTATGGCATTTAGGTATGAGTATAATTTTGGACAATATCTTACAAGTTTTTATTACTTATATTGACTGTCAGTTATACAGGGTTTTGTGCATAAATATTGCAGTGGAGGAATGCTTAGTCAAAGCCTAAGTTAGCAAGCTCCTCTGTGTCTACGATCAAAGGCATCAACTTAAATAGGTCTGATCAGGCATTGCAGAAGAGAGCAGGCAGCGTCAGCGGAGCAAAAAACACACAGCAAAGATGACAAAATTAATCAGTCATTTCTTTGGCAATAAATAATAAGAGATGCTGAGGATTGCAGATGAGAATTTGTGTTCCTTGGAGATGTGCCTGCTTAACACCTGATTTATCTAAGCTTGTGTTGCCATTAAGATATGACCTTGATGAATAAAAGACTGCTTTACAACTAGTCTAGAATTAAATTGTGTTGATGGTAGATGCACAGATACTGTAACAATATGATGCTTGCAGTCATAAAGGAATGGAAAAGTCTTGGCCATGGCACATGTCTGTGGTCTGTACACCTGCTTCAGAAAAATATCAACATATTTGTTTCTTGCATAAAGAGCTAAAATGGGGAGGGGAGGTGTAAAACTCTCAGACGGTGGAGGTGGCTACTTATTATAGGAAACATCTTTTTTAATGTTCATCCACCTATCTAGGTGTACTACGATTACACTACTTGCACATCTGAGTGTAAAATTAGAAAGATTTTTAGTAAGTATTTTCTGTAATATACTTATCTCCTATACACTGCTCCAAGTTGCTTGTTTGGCTCCATGCCTCCCAATAGCAATTGTGGGCCCCAGGGCAGAGCAGTCAGTGGTCCACCATGCATGCACAAGCTGCATCACCATAGACATGATTTGCCTGACATTTTGGTGGTGTGTGCACACTGGCTGGTGCCTAACAAGCTGCCAGCTTCACTGCTGGGCATGCTGTTCTGGCATGGCCAAGGCTTCCACATGCCTGCCCAGTAAGGTTGCCAACTGTCTAATTGCACAAACCCAAAGACCCTTGCCCTAACCTCTGCACCACCCCTTCCCTGACACCATACGGCATCCAACCCCTTATCCGAGGCCCTGCCCCATGCTCACTTCCCTACTCCTCCTCCTCCCCCTCCCCCAACCCTCATTCACTTTGACCAGGCTGGGACAGGAGGCTGGAGTGCTGGAGTAGGTGTAGACTTGGGAGGGAATTTTGGAGCGGGGTCTGGGAGGGAGTATGTGTGCTTGGAGGTGTGTGGGGTGCAGGCTCTGGGAGGCAATTTGGGTGCTAGCTTTGGGCTGGGTCAGGTGTTTGGAATGTGGAAGGAGTTGAGGTGCTAACCTTGGGCAACTTCTGAAAGCAAATTGCACACCTCTCTGGCAGTGGCTTCTCACCAGAAGAGGGGGAAAGCCTGGAGGTTTCCACAGGCATCGCCCCGGCACTCCCATTGGCTGCAGTTCCTAGCCATTTGAAGCTGTGAAGTCGACACTTGGGGAGGCACTGCATTTAGATTACTCCCAACCCCGGAGTCACAAGAATGGGCCAAGCCATATCCAGGAGTGGCAGGGAGTGAGGGTGGGCAGGAAGAAGCCTGCTTAGCCCTGCTGTGCTACTGTCAGCAACAATTGAGGTTCCGCTGATCCTTTTAAATTGTCCATCCCCCTAGACAACTGTTCCCTTTGTCTCCTCAGTCAGTGGGCCTCTTTAGTTCTTTTCTCACTAGCATCTGTGTGTATATTTTAGAGATTTGTGTGTCTGTCTGGGAATCCATTTGTTCAAGAACTCCCTCTAAATGGTAAGAGCTAGAGCCACCAAATTTGGCATGCAGCTTCCTCTTATCCTAACTTAAAGCAAGGTCAGGATTTGGATGTGCTAGAAAAATAGGATGTACCTGGAATTCAATTCTTTTCCATAATATGGAAAGGGAGGGGGCAGAGAGAGGAGGGTCCCGATACTCAGTCTTTTAAATTGGAGGCAATAAGCAACAGGAGACCGCCACACTGCAGAGTGACCCCTGGGGACAGTCGCACCATAAAGGGAGTGGCCAGCTGGGGATGGAGCTTGCCATGTTGCCTGCCACCAACCCAGGTAAGTAGCCCCTGTGGCGAAACTCCTCCCCCTCAAAGCCCCGCCAACCCCACTGATACAGCCCCCTGAAGAGCATCACCAGGGCTGGGCAGCGCACCCCTCCAGGATCCACCAGTGCCCTCTCCATCAGCACCACCGGGCTGCTCTGCATGACCAGCTTCTCTGTGCAGCCCCTTCTATCCCCTCTGCCCCCAGGCCAGTTCTGGGGTGCACTTCCCACACATACCCCAGCCCAGGCCCCTCCTCCAGTCCCTGGCCAGCTCTCCTCACCCTACCCCACCACCACCCTTGAGCTCTGGACCAGGCATCGAGAGCCCTGGCAGGAGGCCTGTGCAGCCCCGACCCCTTCCGCCGGGCCAGACTTAGGCAGTGCCTGATAAGTCTTCTATGCCACTATATATTAGGGCGTGGGCAAAGGGGAGAAGAGAGAGTGTCAGTCTGTCTGTTCAATAACTTCTCAACAGTAAGAGCGAAGACTGCAAAATTTGGTATACAGCATCCTCTTATCATAACTTAAACCAACGTAAGTGTGTGATTGTAATAGGACAACGGGATATAGCTGGAATGGGATTGCTTCTCATAAAATTATACAGAAAAGAGTCAATCACCAGGCACATGAAAGGAGCTCACTGGGGGGTGCCCCTCCCATCTGGGACTGCTCTAACCCCGACTCTCACCTCTGCCAAGTACCCTTTATTAGAGAGGACGGGGGACTGAAGCTGCCCTCCAGCCTGGTTCATACAGGGCTGTTCCGATTCGTCAGAGAGTGAGGGGAAAGTGCAAACTTTGCTGCATTCCTCACTGTGGCAGGGGAGCACAGGGGGCAGACAAACCTAGACCTGGTCCAGGCAGGGGACATTCACCCCTCTCTTGACTGTGCCCTCTGGAGCTGCAGTGGCCATGGACAGATACTTCTCACCTGGCCCCACCTGCTGCAGTGAGGGCTGGGGTAGTCCTCTCTCCCCTGCTGCAGTGAGGTGGGGTAGTCCCCTCTCCTCTGCATACTGAAAACCTCCTCTCCAAATCCAGAACAATGATTCAAATGAAGCCTGTACATTTACGTTTTATTTTCCAAAAACTGAATTAGAAACCAAGCAATGCGGAGTACATCAACTACATAAAATAGAGTCACAGCTCATTTTTGTTAACATTGCAGGGGTACTGCAGTTATACATTCTTACCCCAGTGTATTTAAGCATAGTAGGACAAGCCAGATAGTGGACCATGGTTGAATTAATAAATAGCTGGCAATGTTGTGTGAAGTTCTAGTTTTACACTTGCAAGCTTTTTTTATTTAAATTGAAGCTCTAAAGGAGTTTCACATTGGGTCTTGGTTAAAAGAAAAAAAAAGAAAGAAAAATAATGCATAAAATAGAATAGAATCCATCTCCTTTCCTGATACTTTTCTTTTCTGCAGTGCTAACATGAGTAAAAAGCAGTGAACTCTAAGTTCTGTTATTTAGTGTGCAGATATGGTGGAATGGATACCTGGTAAGCATACATGAAATTACCCTTTTGATATAGATAAATTAATATCTTACAAACAGTGCAGGATATCATGAGTTACCACACTACCAGAGTAGAACTGTGAAACAAGTCTTTTTTGGACAATACTCTTAAAGAGCAGAATAGGGAAACTTATTCAAGCTTTTGTGGCTGCTTCCCCAAAAGCTTAAATTCCACAAACAATTTGTAGTATTGCGCAGTACAAAATTAATAGACTAGATCCAGCAGAGACCACATGTGCAGCTTTTACTATAGAAAGTGAACATCAATAGTTTGGTGCCCTCGTATCTGAATATTTGTATAGAATGTGTTGAACCACTGTTACTGTCTGTGTTGAGGAAAACTTGGCCAATTAAGTTGATTATAGTGATCACGCTGATGAGCCATGAATCCCAAGAATGAAAAACCAACATTAGAAATGCAACTACTATTGTATTTTAAATTAGCAGTATGGCAACAGCTTTTAAACTTGTCTGACAAATGTGAGGCTCCTAATTCATACTAGGCATCTAAATAACAATCTGATGTCAAGAACTGTTCTACCTGAAGGAAGTTAGCACACATGGCTCTTTCAGGGACCAATCACCAAGTGTATGTTCAACACTTGAAAACCAGTTTGCTTTTATTTCTTCAGGAATGCCTCCGTTAAAAGAAATACCTGGACTTTTGAGTCCATATCTAATATTGACTCTAAGAGCTGTCCCCCCCCACTCCCACCTCACCGGCTCCCCCCCCCCTCCACTCCCACACACACTTGGTTTCTGGAACTCCACAATTGAGGTTCCACTCTCCTGCATGTTAGCTTGTCAGAGTAACTAAATATTATTTTATTTGTCTTCGCTTACCAGGAAGTGTCAAGAATTTCATTTCTAGATTTCTGCACTGCTGTAGCATTGTAAAAATGTCTCTTGTTGGTAAAATACCATCACTATTCAGAACAACTTCTAATCTACCTATGGAAAACTGCTGTGTAAATTGTCCATTCCTATAGCTTCTTGTCTCAGCTACTTAAAAAAAATTGTAATGTGATGCCTTTCTCTCATGTCACTGCTAGCAATCATAATACTTTCTTCAAGAGCCTTTCTGATTGCAGCAATCTATTGAAAGCACTTCTTAGTAATGTGGCTCCTTCAGGCTCACGTCCTCACATAGGGTATTTGTAACTAGGAAACTATTTTGAAATAATTAAATTTGACTTAACTCCTTATTTTACTGAAATAGTGTCTCCACTATGGGAAAGCCCCACTATGAGGCTTCCCTGAAATTAGTCCAAAGCAGGTTCTGTTAACGAGGATACTCCACCTCGACTTAGAGCCCCACAAGCACTGGGGAGTAATTAGTTCAAATTACTCTGGGGACTATTTATTTTGAAATAGTGGCACCGACACATCTACACTAACTCTGTTTTTAAATAACTATTTCGGAATTAATGTTATATCCTGAGTAAAGCAGGAATACAAATTTTGAAATAAATGGCCCATTATTTACATAAAAACGGCCATACTGGATTAGACCAAAGATCCATCTAGCCCAGTATCCTGTCTGCAGACAGTGGCCAATGCCAGATGCCCCAGAAGGACTGAACACAACAGGTAATCATCACGTGATACCTATCCGTTTCCAGCCCATGATAAGCAGAGGCTAAGGACACCATTCCTACCCATCCTGGCTAATAGCCATTGATGGACCTAACTTCCATGAATTTATCTAGCTCTTTTTTGAACCCTATTAAAGTCCTAGTCTTCACAACATCCTCTAACAAGGAGTCCACAGGTTGACTGTGCACTGAGTGAAGAAATACTTCATTTTGTTTGTTTTAAACCTACTGCCTATTAATTTCATTTGGCAACCCCTAGTTCTTATATTATTGGAACAAGTAAATAACTTTTCCTTATTCACTTTTTCCACACCACTCATGACTTTATAGACCTCTATCATATCCTCTCTTATTCTCCTCTTTTCTAAAATGAAGTCTTTCTTAAGATGAGGTGGCCACATCTTTATGGAGTATTTAAGATGTAGGCATACAATAGTTTTATACAAAGGCAATAAGATAGTATCTGTCTTATTCTCTATCCCTTTTTTAATGATTCGCTTTTTTGACTGCCATTGCATACTGAGTGGATGTTTTCAGAGAACTATCCACAATACCTCCAAGATCTCTCTCTTGAGTAGTCATAGATAAATTAGTCCCCATGTATTTCAAAATAACAGGCTTGGTAGTGTGGACGTTCCACTTATAAATTCAACCGAAAGGGGGTTATTTCAAAATATAGCCTTAGTGTAGACCAGGGCTTAGTGTTCTAAATCTGGTACCATATTACCTTCCTTCAGTATCTCTTCAGGGAACAGATGTCTCTTCCTCTTGTTGTCTGAGAATAGTCCACAGAGGTTGCCCCAATGACAGTATTTTAAAAAAATGGATGGTGTTCTTTAAGGTCTTTTTCTTCTAAGGGTTACATTCTTAATCTTAGTCAATTGTTTTTGTTTTGTTTTCCGTCTATGAAAAGTACTAGCATTAAAGTAAAGGATTGACCAAAAAATTAATTAGTATGAAATATAAACGCTAAATTAAACTGTCAGCCTCATATTTCATATTTCTTTAATCCATGTTTATTAAAGAACAGTTTGTTAGGTAAATTGGATACTATCAAAAGCAAATTAAAGGTGGGTGATACAGAATCCTCTCTAGCTAATGGTTTCAGTAGCAACATCACAAACTAGGTCAAATCTAGTTAGTTACATTAAGCAAGCATAATCTTACATTGAGAGTGATCTATTACCAGTAGTAAAGATGTTATGATTTCAGTTATAGCTGTGAAACTCCATTTTCTTCCAGAATTATACCTGTGCAACCCAACTTGTCAGATCCCTGATCAAGTTTGCAAGTATTGGGGGGAAAAAACACTTACTTGTAAACTGAGCAGATTTATTATGGATTCGGATCTCCAAAATACCATTTCAGAGTCTATTTTAAGGATAAAATAGAAGATTAATAATGTATTTTAAACTTCGAAATGTATGTAACATTTTAGTAAATATGGATTTATGAAATGAGTCTGACAGCTTAATTTAGCATTTTTATTTCATACTAATTAATTTGGGTTTTTGGTCAGTCCTTTACTTTTATACTAGTACTTTTTATACACTGAAAACAAAATAAAGAAACAATTGACTGAGATTAAGAATGTAATCCTTAGAAGAAAAATACCTTGAAGAACACCATCCAAACATCTTGAAAACTTTGTTGGGAGCTATTTTAGGTGTAGTGTACACAACACATTTTCATATACTCAAGGTACTTCTAAAACACCTGATATCATTCTCATTACAATCAGATTTCTTATTATTCATGCTTCTCTTTCCTCTAATTGTAAAGCAACAGAAATGTTCTAAGTAGCCACTTTTCAGAACAGGTTAGTTCTGTATGTGAAAAATATAATAAGTGGCACAATTCGGAAAAGGTTAGCCAGTAGAAATACACAACCCATGCATACCCATTGCCCAGGAGCTTTCCAATCCCAATTTAATTATTTAAGAAGCATTGCACAAATGCATGCCTAAAAGAAAGGGGGAAAATAGAAGCTAATGACTACAAAGAAAATCCCTATTGCAGTGCATGCTTAGTTTTAACCTATATACAAGATGACAATTACAAGAAATTTTAAGGAGTAGCATCTGCTTTATGGATATATGTTATGTAGATACTAATCTAGATATTACAACGAAGAGTATTTTAAAACATGTATGTGGTAGTAGTAGTACTAATCCATAAAAGGTTTCCAGATGTTATCAAATAAGTCCCCTCTGTTCTTCAATATAAATGTGATCATTACAGAGGAAGCCATGTGAGACAGGCATGCAAACCATTCCGCTCAGTTGGAGAAGCATTGTCTTTCCATTTTCTGTCTGACTTTTTGTTGTCAGTAGTCCAGTTATCAACCAAGTCTTATTGTTTGCAGCCAGTTCCCAATGACAGAAATGTCATTTAATATAAATAAAGCTGAAGTGGTCAAAATATTGGAATCCAAGATTTTGCTGATTCTCACATATTTTCACCCAACAATTATTCATTACCCAACATCTCCTAAGCATGTTAATTACATTTTCTATCTGATTGTGCTATATCTAAAACTGAAAGGGTCATATAAAATATGTGTAATATTTGAAATACTGTGGTTTGAGATTTTCATCTGTAGCCTTATATTATAGCCCAACAGTGCCATCCACTGCTTTTCTAATGATCTTCCAGTACTTCTTCCCAATATAATATTAAGAAAGATACTACAATGTAATTGAGCTCCATTAAAAATATCTTAAATATGTGGATGCCTCATATAGCTATTTTAAGACTCCTAGATCCAGTCATAGTCTAAAGTTTTTCAAGAGGAACTATTAAACAGGTTTGCAATGCAAGATATTAGTGATAATAATAATTGAATAAAATACACAGGCTCATCTCACAAACCTCTTCCTAGTGATTTCTTACTCCCAGAAACCTCTTAAATATATTCTCATTAATCATATCTGTCATCATAATGATCTCCTTTAGAATGATAACCTACTCTAATATATTACACAAAATATTCAAAAGTATTCTGATTTTTTCTCATTATGGAAGTTCCTGTACTCTGAGTAGCTAAGAGGGTCTGATTTGCAGTAGCTCTGTAAAAATTACTTTACAATAATTGGAGAGTGTAAAAATCTACTTCTTGTGTTTACCTGAGAAATTATTAGACACTTCATGCACAAGAATTTTCTTAGTCACTTTATGGTTAGTTCTCAGCAATTGCCAAGGATAACTTTGGTGTGAGATCATGGGTTCAGTTGTTTCCAAAGAAATCATGAAACCATGGATGTGAAATCAGGCATGCATTCACTTCTTTTGGCTGAGGGTGGATGGGAAATTTGGGGAGAGGTGAGGTTTGGGGAGTGAGTCTCTCTGACACTTGCCCTGTATCAGTGGATCTTTTTCTACAGGTCTGGGCTTGGCTCCTCACTTTGATGTATTGACCTCAGGGTAAAACTGAAATGTGTTGTGACCCCCTAGACTAGGTTGCAACATCGTAGCTGGGAGCCCAGATCTGTGGAACAAGATCCACTGATTCAGGATGTGTGTGACACTAGGGTTGCCAGGTGTCCAGTTTTCCCTCCGGACAGTCTGGTAATTGCGGGGGGGGGGGGGGGGGGGGAAGCTCAGCAACTTTTTCTCGACAAGTTTGGTCCCCCATTTTTTTTTCTCAGCCAAATTTTTTCCCCGCCATGTTCGCAAGTTGTTGTGAAAGTATCTGTCAACCCTGTATGTGTGGGATAGGCTTTTCCTTCCTCAGCAGGTAAGGATTAGATTTGCCATGCTAGGATAGAGGGTGCTAGTGGGGATAGCCAGTGCCCCATCAGCAGTTTAGTATGCTGCACCCCCTTGAATCAGGAGCTTATGTCTGCTAGTAATTAATTGTCCAGGAAATAGGTGCATTTCTTTAATGATTTTTCCAAGCTTACTGTATCAGAATCTCTGTGTTATCCACAGTTCAAGTCTTGTCAGATATCCAAAATATATTTGAAAACTGAAAATCCATTTTGCAATACCTTGATTTTATGTTTCAAATACCTTTCTTCTGACATCTTCTGCAATTGACACCTTTTGATACCTTTGGCAGGATTAGATAATAGATGCCACTTTGTAGACTGTTCATCCTTATCGCCAGCATATGATATGGTCACCTCTGCTTCAGACTTCCTCAGCTGAAGGAAGTCAAATCTAAAATGAGCAGAAGGAACAAAAAATAACATAAAAGCTAATATAATGGGTTGTGAAATTTCTTAAATTACCAAAAATTACCACAAAAAATTAAGAGCCTCATAGTTCTTCTAGCTGCTGCTTTATCTTTTTCCTTCCCTATCCACTATGTATACACATATGCACAAACATACAATGTACCTTACATTCTTCCAACGTGGACAGTTTGTATCCAAGAAAAAGAACAAAGCATTGTGATTTAAATGTATTTAAAATTGCATACAGCATATTCTTGTTCTTTGGCTTCAGTTGTATTGCTGAGTAACTAATATAGAAGTCACTGTGCATGGGGAAAAGGTTCTGTGTGCAAAGCACTCCTTAGAGATGCTTTGGGAGAGTGTTAGGTAAGTGGGAGTTTGACATCCTGCAAGAAGCTCACAGCTGGCTTTGAGTAGCACTTCTAAGTCTGATTTCCAGTATGCCCTTCACACCTCCCACATGTCTGCTTAAAAACATGTAAGACAGTAGAATAAGAGTACCACTACCCAGTTTAAAGCATAAAGCAATTATATTTTAAAAATTCCTTTCCCCACACCCATCTCTTCTTCATCTCATCCACTTGGTTACAGGAGTCTCTTCCACTCTAGTAGCAATTTGGCTGGAATGTTTCAATTGCTCTTTAAGTGGGTTTTTGTTTTGTTTGTGGTTTTAGCTTTGCTGTTGCCTTAGTAGGAGGATGAAAATTCTCAACATTGAGAGGTTTTCCTTTAGCAAAGTGCTTTATCTGAATGGGTCTGCCTAATGGAGTCGGCACCCATCTCTCACAAGAAACCTATGTGGTTGGGAGTGTCCACTGTCTTTATACCAGCCCTAGTAAGAGACTGTATCCCCAGGACTTTCTCGAGGTAGACACTATTTTCCTGCAGATTTCCGCAGACTCAGTCCCTGCAGCCAGCCAGTAGCTCCCTCAATACTCCCCCAGTCTCTGCCCCCACATAGTAGTCTGTGATCCATTTTTTCCCCTTTGACCTTCCTTCTCTTGGTCAAAGCACCTATTAACTGCTGCTCCGTTCTGCAGTTCCTTTTATTTTTCCCTCCTGGGCCTTCATTGGCTACTTCAAATGTAGCCACTCTAGCCTACTTGGAGAACACTGTTCCTTTCCTAGGATAGGTGTGACAGAACCCTGAAGCCTCCAGCAGTGAGCCTTTGAGCCTAGTTCACCCTATCACGGTGTGTTAACATGACACAGGCCTGAGCTTTCGGATTGAGTGGGGGAAGATTAAGAAAGCATCATCTGGACCGAAAGCATCCCCAAAGATTTTGATTTTAATAACAGAGAACAAAGCCCAGCAAACATAGTTCGCATCAAAGGCAGCTCGTGGGGGCTCATAAATGTATTTCTAGACTGTTGACAGACAAAAAATGTAAGGTTACTAGTTTTAGTCCTTGTTTCCTCTGCTATGCTCTTGATACATAAAGCATTCCAGAAAAATTGAGACAAAATAAGTGAGATATTCACCTCACTCTAGCCTTTTTATGCCAGGTGAAAGAGCCAGAGTGATGAAAAGGGACCCTGCAAGCCCTGGATCTGAGTCAGAGAGAATATCCCTGGCACAGGAACTGAGGAAGACTGCAGGAGGCTGTCCTCAGAGGACATTCTCACAAGCCTTGATTTAGAGAAGATGAGCAAGGGAGGGAGGAGTATATCCACGGTGGGACTGCAACTCTCAGATACTAGGATCAGAAAGGGCATATAGTGATGGGTTAAAATATCTCACTTCCTCACTTTTCTTGGGCTTTGAGTTTTGCCTCTAAAAGGCACAGCATAGATGCCTTAAGTGGACTGTAACAGTCGGGGAAATGCATAATTATATTTGTTTGCAACAAAAAAGTAGCTTTCGTTTTGTTGCTTCCCCCCACACACAGTATTTTCATTCTGTTACGTCAAAACCAATACCAGTTAAAATTATATTCATGGAATGCTAAAATTGGTAGCATATGGATAGATAGGACAGAAATACCTTCTTGCTGTCTGGAACACATGCTCACCTATCTGCCCATTGGATATCACATGTCTGTACAAGGGCTACAAGTGCATGATACTATATGAATCATTTTTATTATAATAGTATATTTAGTTCACAAAAAAACAGCAGAATTGTGGGGCAAATTAGATGCTTATATATGTTTCACCTTTTTTTCAGCTGAGATTATATACCTGTGGAAGTACCCAGGGGTTATCAGTGTTCTGTACTCAATAAAAAGAATATCTATTTCCAAGGAAATTTTCTGAAACACGCCACTAGCAAATAAGTTATCAAAGACACTTTATTACTCAGATCTATCAGTTAACATTGCATGCATATCTAAAATTATTTAATTGTTTATCTTTCATATGATTCACATTACACTTATAATTTTTTTACAGCAGGTCTACTCTATTCTTATATACCTAGGAATCCCATTATTTATATTGGGCCCGGACTTCATTTATAATAGTCATTCTTTTCTAGCTGGAGTTCTCCCCCCCGCCACACACACACAAAGAATATGGACACATGTCCAGCGGAAGGGTCCAGCGGAACGCAACCCAAAATGATTAGGGGGCTGAAGCACTTGACCTACGAAGAGAGGCTGAGGGATTTGTGCTTATTTAGTCTACAGAAGAGAAGAGTGAGGGGGATTTGATAGCAGCCTTCAACTTCCTGAAGGGAGGTTCCAAAGAGGATGGAGAGAGGCTGTTCTCAATAGTGATGGTTGGCAGAACAAGGAGCAATGTGAGATAAAAAGGCATCTTTTAAGAAGTGGAAGTCAAATCCTAGTGAGGAAAATAGAAAGGAGCATAAACACTGCAAAATTAAGTGTAAAAATGTAATAAGAAAAGCCAAAAAGCAGTTTGAAGAACAGCCAGCCAAAAACTCAGAAAGTAATAACAAAATGTTTTCTAAGTACATCAGAAGCAGGAAGCCTGCTAAACAACCAATGGGGTCCCTGGATGATTGAGATACAAAAGGAGCACTTAAAGACAATAAAGTCATTGCGGAGAAACTAAATGGGTTCCTGCACAGCCACAGAAAGGGGCAGGGGGAGCACTCCTGCACAGGAACCAGGAGATGAGCACTCCCCCGCCCGGAGGCTGACAGATGTCCAGAAATGGAAGAAGCAAGGGGAGGAGTGCTCCTGCGCAGGAACCAGGAGATGAGTGCCTCCCCGCCTGGAGGCTGGAGGATGGCAGCTGCGCAGTTGCAGGAAGGGGCGGGGAAGCACTCTCGTTCCCCCACCTGGAGATTGTGAGACTGCGCGGGACCCAGGGGGGTGAGTGCTCCCTCACCCGGAGGTTTTGCGGCTGCATGGGAACCAAGCGGGGTGAGTGCTCCTCTGTCCAGAGGGTGGCTAATTCCCCCTCTTCACCCGTAGAAGCCCCTCCTCCCCCACACAGTTTGAAAAAAAGTTTTGTATACCCTGCGGGTTATACTCGTGTGCGGGGTATGCAAGATTTTTTTTTACTCAAATTGAAAAAATTGCGGGATATGTTTGGGTGCAGGTTATTCTCGGGTGCGGGGTATATTCGCTAAAAGACGGTAATGCACATCGAGGAAAAATAACCCCAACTGTACATATAATATGATGTGGGCTAATTTAGCTACAGCTAATCAGGAAAGAGATCTTGGAGTCATCATGGATAGTTTTCTGAAGACCTCCATGCTGTGTGCAACGTCAGTCAAAAAAGCAAACAGGATGTTAGGAATCATTAAAAAAGGGATCGAGAATAAGACAGAGAATATATTATTGCTCTTATATAAATCCATGGTATTCCCACATCTCGAATTCTACATACAGATGTGATCTCATCTTTAAAAAGGTATACTGGCATTTGGAAAGGTTCAGAGAAGGACAACTAAAATGACTAGGGGTTTGGAATGGGTCCCAGATGAGGAGAGATTAAAGAGACTAGGACTCTTCAGCTTGGAAAAGAGGAGACTAATGGGGGATATGATAGAGGTCTATAAATCATGAGTGGTGGGGAGAAGGTAAAGAAGGAAAAGTTATTTACTTGTTCCCATAATATAAGAGGCCACCACATTAAATTAATGGGAAGTAGGTTTAAAACAAATAAAAAGAAGCTCTTCTTCACACAGCACATAGTTTGTGGAACTACTTGCCTGAGGAGGTTGTGAAGGCTAGGACTATAACAAGATTTAAAAGAGAACTAGATAAATTCATGGAGGTTAAGTCCATTAATGGCTTTTGCCAGTATGGGTAAGGAATGGTGTCCCTAGGCTCTGTTTGTCAGAGAGTGGAGATGGATGGCAGGGGAGAGATTGCTTGATCATTACCTGTTTGGTACATTCCCTCTGGGACACCTGGCATTGGCCACTGTCTGCAGACAGAATAATGGGCTAGATGGACCTTTGGTCTGACCCAGTATGGTCATTCTTATGTTCTTATTACAGTGGGGAAGGTCTAGGTTGGATATTAGGAAAAATTATTTCCAGGGCCGACCCACAACATTTTGGCATCTGAGGTGGGGAGCTCAAATGACGCCCCTCTCTAGAGCAGAGATAATACATATGCACCAGCAGCAGACACAGTTTTCTACACTCTGGTTCCTAGTGGCTCCCCCTCCCTCCCCAGTCTGGCACCTGAGGCAACCGCCTCAGTTTACCTCATGGTAAGGCCAGCCCTGACTATTTCAGCAGGAGTATGGTGACAAACTGGAATGGGTTACTTAGGGAGGTGATGGAATCTCCATCCCTAGAGGTTTTTAAGTCTCGGCTTGACAAAGCCCTGGCTGGGATGATTTAGTTGGGATTGCTCCTGCTTTGGGCAGGGGGCTGGACTCAATGACCTCCTGAGGTCTCTTCCAGCCCTAGGATTCTATGATTCTATAATAACTCTTCAAGAGTTTTTCATTGGTTTTCCTTTTGCCATCCAGGAAGGCACTCCGTCCCTCTCTTCAAACAGCTGAGCATGCTGTCTCAACAGCATCTCACTTCCAGACAGCCTGCAAAGTGATCTTGCCAACTACTGTGAATATAATATGACTAATGAGATTTTGCAGGCTGTTTCACAATAACTTGAAAAGTTTGAATCTTGTGGTTTCTGGAAAGCAAGACTAGAGAACCAGAGAGAGACAGAGGGACTCTCACAAACAATGCATCTGACAAAGTGGGTCTTTGCCCACGAAAGCTTATGCTCCAATAAATCTGTTAGTCTATAAGATGCCATAGGACTCCTCGTTGCTTTTGCAGATTCAGACTAACACGGCTTCCCCTCTGGTACTTTACCACAAACAATGTTCTGTAGTTTAGGAAAAGATACCGTAAATCAAACTCATAATCCTAACTCTGATGCTTTTCTATGCTGTTAAGATTTTTGTGGTTAACAATCTTTGCTATGAGTTGAGGTTTCATATTGTGTAAGGTAACTCCCCTTCACCAGTTTCACAGGTGATTCTGAAACAGACTATGCAAAAGGTCGCTCCAGGCAGAGTTGGGAGTAGAACCCAGGGCTATAGTACATCTAAGCCAAATCTTGTGTGCTCGCCACACATTATTTCAAAGAACAAGACAAATTAGCTGATTTTTATAATTTACACTACAGTGTGACCCATTAGTAACTAGACCACATAGGGAGGTTTATGATTCTGCTACTGTTTCTGTGCTGACATCAGAATTAAAATCCCGGACCAATGAAGTAAATGTCAAAATACCTGTTGAGTGCAGTGAGATAAAGATTTCAGCCCAGGCTCTTTAGCTCCAGTGCTAGAAGTCTATGCCTTTACAAAGGTCCTAGAGGTCCTCAGTCCCAGTCAGAGAAAATGGTATATTTGTCCATGCTGTCTGTAACTACTAGAAAACTGCTTTCAGAGCTCCAAATAGAAGTCAAGAATCCTAGTGCCCAGCATTCTTCTATCATCTCACAAAAGTGTTGGCTCTGTGTGTGCCTCTCTGTGTATTAGAGGATAAGAACAGGCATTTTCTCATTAGTTACTATTGCAGCAGAAGTGGCAATGGCCTGTACTGTGGATTTTGAAGGTTGTGGAGTCAAACCGTGCTGATGATCTATGTGAGAGTGAAAATAATAACGTGCAACTATGTATAAAAGTTAATGTAAGTTATTGTTGGAATGATTTGATATCACAAAACATGGTATTTAGAGGTGAATCTGGATGTTGAGCTAATGTTTGTTTTACTATTCTGATTTTATTATTTGCATTTGATTAATGGAAACTGTCTCTTTAGGTAAGTGTAGCTGACTCAATATGTTTTTGAGGAGAGATTTTGTGTGTATCCAAAGAGCAGAGACTCTGCTAGTGTAAGTTTCAAAAAAGGTCAGAACTCAGTTGGGTAAGCTTGTCCAGAAAAGCAAACCTCATTCCTAAAGGTGCAACATTTGCAACTATTGAATGCTTATAGGCTTTGCTGTTGAGCTAGCTAGCACATCTTTCACCTGCCAATCACCAATTTGAACTCCACCAACAGAGATTAAAAGTTGTTCCTATGTCATGGATATTTGCTAGTATCTATATGAGATGAGTTGGTGGAGTTCCAGTTCCTGCTCTCACATCATCAAGTCGTTAGCATTTTTTTCAATGCATTATACATTTGAGGATTGTCCCTTACTCTGTACTACACAATGGGGCCCTGATCTTGATGGGATCTCCTAGTGACATCTCCTATAGTAAAGGACAAAATTACCAAACTTTACATTTGTGAGAACTGGCAATACTCTTAAATTGTCACCCATGCACTAGGCAAAAACCATGTAAATCCATGGAAAATAAGTAGAATCTTAATTTTTTTTTATTTGGGGACATTGTTATTTTTGGAAGTGCTTGTCATTCTTCAACTTCAGGGATTGGCAATATTGGAAAAGTGGGGTATTCCAGGACTGAAACAGTTTTACACAGTACTGCACAGCTATGATGGCCGTCTTTTAATGTTTGAAAACTGGACACTGAAGACAAGAACCCTTCCACCTCCTGTTCCTCTTCTTCTCCCACGGTCCTGTTCCCCATTTCTTTTTATACCCTTCCTCCTTCACTGTCATTCACTGCTCATTCCACCTCTCTCCCCTGGCCACCTGAGCAGGGCCATCTGGATGTGGGTTGAGTGGAGCAGTGGAGGGAAAGACACACTTCAAAGGTGGGAGTGACAGGCAAGATGGGACAGGAGAGTTGTGCTCATGGGATGGAGGAATGAGTGGGGCAGGTCCAGAAAAGCACCACTACTGCTGTCCATCAAAGGCATTCCGGTGTTCTCCTCCAGGTTCAGGCAGAAGCTACTGCTCTTACCCTCAGTGGTGGAGAATTGTTACTGTGGGTGAAGGGATTTTCAGTATCTGCTCAGCGCAGTATCCGGTTCCCTTTTCAACAAGACTTTCCAATCAAAAACTGGACACCTGGAGACCCTATGCATAGCACTATCACAAAGTTACTTGTTGGTACTAAGTGTTGATATTTCTAAAGAGGGATTTATTTTTATTCCTTTTATATCTATAAATTCAACAACTTGTCCTTTTCCTTTATTAGTTTATTTTTTAGCAGCAGATCACATTAACTGCTGGCATAAAGAGACACAATTCCATTATAGTTTTGGCCCCTTACAACTCTTGTGATTTTGACTTAGCATCCCTATATTTTAAAGACAGATAAAGATACAGAACACACAATTCTTCTGTATAACAAGTACTGGTGTACTTGTTTTAAATATTCCAAACTGAAAAATAAAGCCTATCAAGGTAAAATCCAAGCTTACTTTGGAAGGCGTTCACATCTACCTCATCTTTAATCTTAAAAATTCGTTTTATCAAATTCTATTTCAAAAGTATGGAATGCATTCTTCAATACTTACTTTAAGAGGATTATTACATTTATCTCTTATACTTATGTAGTATCACATTTAAATTCCATCGCATTTTCTCTTACCCTTTTAATTGTATTTAATTTAAAATATATTTCTTTGGTGGTTTTCTTTAGCAATCTTTGCTTACATATGAATATTTTGAATTAGGAATAAATGAAATTCCTTTTTGTCTGTCAAAACCAAATTGTGAAAATGCATTGCATGGCTTTGAAAATCAGTACACTCTATTAGCAGACCTGTCAATATAAAAAGTGCATTTCATTTCCACCTCTTGCTCTAATAACCTTTTCTATGTTACTTGCAGGCAGTTCACATAATCAGAGTATATTGTCAGCTTACTGGAGTTGGGGAAGCATGAAATGAAAATCGTGTTAATATTGATCCAATTCTCTTACTAGCAAGTGTCCTTGGTGTCCTTTCCACTGAGCAATAACTGTTGGTGTTATGTAGTTATTTTCCTCTTAATTATCACTGTAGTTTTTGAAAAATGTTTGCAAGCACAATTAAGGACATTGTTTCTGTTGCTTGAAATTAATTTTGTTATGCATAATATTTAATGACTTAAGTAATCCATAAAATATCAGAAAAGTTGAATACTATCTGTAATTTACTAGACCGCATTGTACACAAAGTGGTTACCTTTTAAGACAAAAACGAAAATGATTAGAGAACAGTTTCCATAGGAGGAGAGATTAATAAGATTGAGAATTTTATGCTTGGAATAGAGATGACCACTAAGGGGTTATGATAGAGGTCTGTAAAATCATGACGGGTGTGAAGAAAGTAATTAAGAAATGTTATTTGCTCCTTCTTATAACACAAAAACTAAGAGTCCCCAAAGGAAATTAATAGGCATCAGGTTTAAAGAAAACAAAAGGAAGTATTTTTTTTTCACACAACACAGTCAGCCTGTGAAATTCTTTGCCAGTGGATGTTGTGAAGACTAAGACTATAACAGGCTTCAAAAAGGAGCTAGATAAATTGATGAAAGATAGGTCCATCAATGGCTATTGACGAGGATGGTGTCCTCAGCCTCTGTCTGGCAAAAGCTGGTAATGAGGGCAACAGGGGATGGATTACCTGTTCTGTTCATCCCCTCTGGGGCACCAGGCATTGGCCACTGTTGTCAGACAGCGTCCTGGGCTAGATGGACCTTTTGTCTGATCCAGTATGGCTGTTCTTATGTAAAACATTATATTAGTGTATAACTTACATGAGCTATGAACAGTATGGACTTAGTCCTCAACCATAGCATGTGTGTGACAAATTACCAGTGGCAAATTATATTGTATATCCAATCCAAATATGACTAACTGAAGTGTAGGAGCATAAGCTTTCGTGGGCAAAGACCCACTTCTTCAGATGCACTCCTCGCTGCTTTTGCTGTTTCAGACTAACACGGCTACCCCTCTGATACTTGAATCCAAATATGAGATGATCTTGAAAGAAATTCAGAAAGTAGAATAAAAGGCTCAGCTCTGCTCTCTTATACCTGAGTGCAGCTACACTGCAGGGCTTTACTTGAAATAAGCTATGCAAACTGAGCTATGTCAATTGCATATCTTATTTCGAAATAGCTTATTTTGAAATAGGGAGTGTCTACAGAGCACTTATTTTGAAATAGAACACACTTCCTCCAACTTCCCTTCTTCCTTGTACAATGAGGGTTACAGGAGTTGGAGTAAGAAGTCCTCCAGCTTGACAGTATTTCGACATTATTTCAAAATAACTGCCTGCTGTGTAGACGTGGACTAAGCTATTTTGGAATTAGCGCTAATTATTTTGAAATAGTGTTACAGTGTAAACTACCTCCTGAGTGCATTGAAGCACGTGCTGGATAGGACATTTCCAGCTCTGTCATTACTCAGCTGAGCAGTCATGAACAAGTCAGTGAGGGCTTTATTTTCAGCGGTGCAAGATACTTATAATCCCAACAGAAGTTAATGGTAACCATGAATTCTTATCACTTGTAAAATCAGGTCCATTACTTCAGCTATACCTCAGTATATTCATCTGTCAAATGGGATAAAATGTTTGCCCATCTTTGAAAAGTGCTTTACATCTGTGGATAGAAGTGCTATGTAAAGGCTAAATATTATTAAAACAAGGTGAGGGAGGATGTATCAGTTAGTGAAACATCTTCTCTTAGTGGGAAAAGCAAGCTTGGGCAACCTGCAACCTACGGGCAACAGGGTAAGCCTCTGGTGGGCCATCAGTCATATTGCTTTCCTTGCATTCACAGGTACGGCTGTCTGCAGCTCCTATTGGCATGGGTCACAGGGACTTGTTGGCCACCACATCCTAAAGCTCCCATTGGCCAAGAACAGTGAACTACAGCCAATAGGAGATAGACAGCTGTACCCTGACAAACTGCATGCAATCTGCTGGCCACAGGTTGCCCACCAGTGGCTTACACAGAGAACTGAAGAAGAGCTGTGTGGAACTGGAATACTTGTATTCTCACCAACAAAAGTTGAACCAATAAAAGATATTACCTCAGCCTCCTTGGGTCTCAAATCTTGGGAACAATACAGCTACAACAACACTGTATACAAATACTATGAGTTTCCTGATGATAATTTTTACCATAAATTATAATCTACTACATTGAGTACACAGGACATTGATTTTGACCTTGGGCAAGTTGTTTCACCTCTGCAATTCTGTTTCCCAATAGTAACGATTACAGTGACGATATATACCCACTAATGTAAAAGGTTTTGAGTTTGACAGAAAAAAAGTGGTACATAAGAATAATAATTTACAAACTATGCAGTGGCAAAGTGTTATTGTTAGAGGATAAGAGCAAAACATAAGCTATTAGCTATAAAAAAAAACAGGACAAAACATTTTTTATTTAAACTTTCTGGTTATGTCTATAGAGGTATCCTAAAACCCGTTTTTTTAACAATTTGATATTTTAAAATTTATCATTTTGTTAAGAGTGCAGTATCCATTATAAGTACATAATAATTGTTCATATCCAGATAGTTTTTCTCCCTGATTTCTTCAGAGATTTTTAATAATTAAAATGTAATATAATTTAAGTTCCTGGGCTAATACTTTAACTTCAGCCTATTAAGATACAGGGTTCCCTTGAGAATAGTTGCCATTATGGTCTTCCCGGGAAATAATTCTATGTCAGTCAGTGCTATTAAGTTTCAGAAACACATTATGATAATATAATAACTCTAATGGGCAAATCCCAACCCTCTCTACATGTACAGAGGGTCCTATTGTAGCACAAGAAGTGATGCTCTGCTGAGGAAAAAAAGGAGGGTAAGTTTCATGAACATGCACGGCAGTGCATGTTACAACCTTTGTATGCAGTCAGCCCAGCTTTCAATGAGACGTAGGCATATGAATGCCCAGCATACTTTAATGCCTATGGGTTATAGTGATCATGGAGATTCAGCCAGTCCTAGTGGTCTTGTCAAAGGGAAGCACGTGGGCTACCAAGTAGCTATGCTCCACCGCCTGGACCCCACAATGATTCCCAACAGCTAGCTAAGCTCTTGAATATGGTCACTGAGGGCAGGATTCTCAACTATAAGACCATAAGAACTGCCATACTGCATCAGATCAAAAGTTCATCTAGCTCAGTGTGCTGTCTTCCGACAGTGGCCAATGTTATTTGCCCCATAGGGAATGAACAACACATGTAATAAGAACGTAACGGCCATACTGGGTCAGACCAAAGGTCCATCTAGGCCAGTATCCTGTCTGCCAACAGTGGCCAATACCAGATACCCCAGAGGAAGGGATCACAACAGGTTATCCTCACATGATCCCTCCCCTGTCACCCACCTCCAGAGAAACAGAGGTTGGGGATAACATTCCTACCCATCCTGGCCATTGATGGACCTAACCTCTATGAATCTATCTAGCTCTTTTTTGAACCCTGATAAAGTTTCAGCCTTCACTGCATCCTCTGGCAAGGAGTTCCGCAGGTTGACTCTGCACTGAGTGAAGGAAAACTTGCTTTTGTTTGTTTTACACCTGCTGCTTATTAATTTCATTTGACGACCCCCTAGTTCTTATATTGTGGGAATAAGTAAATAACATTAACTTATTCACTTTTTCCATACCAGTCATGATTTTATAGACCTCTATCATATCCCACCTTAGTTTTCTCTTTTCTAAGTTGAAAAGTCCAAGTCTTTTTAATCTCTCTTCAAATGAGACCCGTTCCAAACCCCTAATCATTTTGTTGCCCTTTTCTGAATCTTTTCCAATGCAAGTATATCTTTTTTTGAGATGAAGCGACCACATCTGTACGCAATATTCAAGATGTGGGCATAATCAAGTGGTCCGTCCTCTGTCATTCATTCCCAGTTTCTAGCAAAAAGAGACTAGGGAAACTGTCACTGCAAATTTTAACTGAAACATGTCTAGTTCTTTTTTGAACTCTTTTATAGTCTTGGCCTTCACAACATCCTTTGGCAAGTGGTTCTACAGGTTGAACGTGCATTATGTGAAAAAATACCCTTTTTTTAAGACTGTTGCCTATTAATTTCCTTTGGGGACCCCTAGTTCTTGTGCTGTGTGAAGGAGTAAATAACATTTCCTTATCTACTTTCTCCATACCAGTCATGATTTTATAGACTTGTATCATATTCCCCCTTAGTCATCTCTTTTCCAAGCTGAAAAGTCCCAGTCTTGTTAGTCTCTCCTGATGTGGCAACCATTCCTTACCCCAATCATTTTTGTTGCCCTTTGCTGAATCTTTTCCATTTCCAATATAAAATGCATGCGCTCCAATATATTCAATGCATGCAGTAATCAAGATGTGGTCATACCGTGGATATAGAGAGACAAAATCTGATATTTTCTGACTTATCTATCCCTTTCTTAATGATTCCCAACGTTCTATTCGCTTTTTGACTGCCACTGCGCATTGAGTAGATATTTTCAGAGAACTATGCACAATGACTCCAAGATCTTTCTCTTGAGTGGTAACAGCTAAAATTAGTCAGCATCATTTTGTATGTATAGTTGGGATTTTGTTTTCCAGTGTGCACTACTGTGCATTTATCGTCTGCCATTTTGTTGCCCAGTTACCCAGGTTTCTCAGATCCTTCTGTAGCTCTTTGTAGTCTGCTTTGGACTTAACTATCTTGAATAGTTTTTTATCACCTGAAAATGTTGCCATCTCATTGTTTACACCTTTTTCCAGATCATTTATGAATATGTTGAACGGGACTGATTCCAGTAGAGACCGTTGGAGGGCAACTCTACTTTGTACCTCTTTCCATTCTGAAAAATGACCATTTGTTTCCTCTTTTTCCTCTCTTTTAGCCAGTTATCAATCCATTAGAGGACCTTCTCTCTTATCCCATGGCCGCTTACTTTGCTTAAGAGCCTTTGGTGAGGCACCTTGTCAAAGGTTTTCTGAAATTTAAGTACACTGTATCCCCCTTGTCCACATGTTTGTTGACCCACTCAAAGAATTCTGGTAATTTGATGAGGCATGATTTCCCTTTACAAAAACCGTTGTTGACTCCCCCCAACAAATTATGTTCATCTGAGTGTCTGATAGTGCTCTTTTTTAATATACTTTCAACCACTTTGGCCAGTATTGATTCTACGCTTACTGCTGTAATTGCTGGTATCAACCCTTGAGCCCTTTTTTAAAATTGGTGTCAATTAACTATCCTCCAATCATTGGGTACAGAAGTTGATTTAAATGATAGGTTACAGACTACAGTTACCATCTGGTCCTGGTGACTTATTACTATTATAAATCAGGAAAAAGATTTGCTTATACACTGAAACTCTGAAGCTTTTGCTGTAATATTTTTAAGTATCTTGCAGAATATGGTTTATCATAAAAATGGTAGATAACATTTTAATTCTATCTACTTTTGAAACCGTCTTACATTCTCCCTATAAGTTTTTGAAACTTATGAAATGCGTTATATTTTACTCGTATCATTTCATGATTCACATTGTAGCATATGACATAATATCATGAGAGGAATTAATTCCTTAGCTCCCCTGTTTAATTGAAATTAAAAACATGTTAGAGAATTAAAATGCAACAGCAAAAAGCAGTGTTTTACAAAACCATGCCCTTTAAGGAAGAACACCAACCTTTTTTTTAAATAAAGTTTCCCAAAGGAGCTGAACTTCACAGAACTTTTCTTTACCTTCTATAAAAGATTTTTTTTAATTAAATGCAGCATTTTGTTGTAAAGTGGACAGACAACTTCTGTCAAAATGCTCTTTGGAAGCCACATAAAGCTGTAAAAGACAATATATGAAAAAAACATTCTTAAATAAAAGAAGAGCACCATCCCATGAAGCTGATTTCCAGATGTTTGGAAACATTAGAATTTCCTGTCAGTACATTTAGGTAACATTAAAATGGGGTTAACTTTCCATTCTGCCAACCCTCTTCAAAGATGAAAGAGAGCTCTTTGCATAAATTTTCTTATCTGTAATACACTGAAGTAAACTGTGGAATCAACTTTGTAAAAAGCAGTAATTTCTTTTTCTAGTACTGTAATTACTGAGCAAACTTCTCTTAAAATTAATAAATATTTTCTCTTTCTATTTAAATGAAAATATTTAAAAGTACTGTGTTTTAAGCAGTGGATTTTATATATATAGTTTAAAACTCAATTTTTTTCTTTTGCATTTTTCTTGAACAGTACAATACTCTTTGTAATGAACCATAAATTATGTTCACAGTACATGTTTAAAACTTATTCAAGAAAGATGTTGTTGGTATACTTGGAACTCAGCAGGTTAACTTCCTATGTAATGTCTGCTATGACCTGAAGAACCCAGCTGGGAATTCTCTAGTTTAATTGAAAATTGAGAAGGAAAATGCAGATGTTATGGCAACAAACATTTTTGCAACAAAACCAAACTGATGGTTTAATAAAGGAGGAACAATATGATTTTTTTTTTACATTTCATTTTACATGAAATGTTTATAGAAGCTTTATCCATTGTAAGACATGTATGTCTTTCCATTCACTAAAATTTGTTAGATGTTTATTTTGTGGGGATTCCCAAGTTGTTCCCCATTCTTTAAAAAAAAAAAAAAAGTTGTGATGAAATATGTTGTTTCACAGTTTTTCAGAAATATGACGTATATTTTCATTTGAGTGGGGAAGATTACATATTTGTGATTTTTTTTAAATAGCTTTCTACTTGTTTTTAAGTATAATGTAACTTCTATAGGAAACCGCCTTTTATTGCTATAACAATGTGAATTGTCTACTTTTATGAACAATGGACAGGATTTCAACTGGGATGAAAAAATGGATTTTTTAAAAATAATAGCAGTCTGAAAAACTGATCCCGTAAATGAATTCTTAATTTTTTTAATGGTATGATTCTTAAGACATCCTCTTTAACTTACAGACATGAAACTGCAGTAACCTCCGTATGGAGACGAAGGCAGCGTCTAATTACAGATCTCGCGTTGTCAGGCCACAGACTTAGCCTGACTCTTGCTCTCTTGTTAACAAGACCAAGATGGCTGCACACAAATTCCCTCATTCCCTTTTCCTGCCTCCACACAAATTAGGCTAAAATTTTAAAACTTGGGTGCCTAGATAGGTTGGACTACTTGTTGAGCACGGCACTTAAGCACAAGGCTAACTTGATTAAGTAATTCCATCGTTATTCGACAGAATATTTGGGCATATACAGCCAATAGAATCTAACCATATTCTTAAAGACATGCCTAAGTGTTCTTCTGAATAGGGATGGGGGTACTAAAGTGATTCAAGATAAACATCATAATACATGCTTTGCTGAATCCAGAATCCCATAGTTAGAATTTTCAAAGGAATTCAAGGGCTTGTCTACATGGTGAGTTATTGTCCAGCTAGCCAGCAAATGAAACTACAGCACAATAACTTACTGTGCAATAATATCTTCTGTAGCACGCCAAAACTTTCACTGCTGTGTTAGTGTCTACCTGGAATGTTACAATGTGGTAATCTGGTACTCTACACATTCACAGAACTCTAATTGCATGGCCTGATTGCCATGCAATAAAATGTAGACCAGACATAAGAAAATACCTTATCCCACTTTCACTAAACTTCAGTGGGAGTTGAGTACCTTATTTCCTTCGGCATCATTGAAAATTACAATGTAAACTGATGTTTAGCCCCTAATTAGCTATCTGATTAACCAAGGTTTTGAGCAACCATAACTTTTGTTGACTTCAATTCTGGGCATCCATATATTTTAAAAATTGCCATACTTAACATTTGCTTTTATTCATTTTTGTTATTTATTTTCTAATGGAACCTCATTAAAATTACTTTAATATATAAAGCATCTTCATTCTAGCTACCTAATCATTCAAATAGTATCTTTAGAACACAAATTCTCTCCTGAGAATTGTCTTATTATAAGAGAATATTATAATTAGTTTCTTTACATAGTAATTTTGTTGTGGCTTGAAAAAAGTTACGATAAAGATACTTAGAATTCTTACTAAAATGCTGAGCTATACTATATGCTATCCATTTAATTTTCACTTTTTTATATCTTTGTTAATAGTACAAAACATAATTTCATGACAAGTAATTTATTCAGTTTATCGGTTTTTAGAGATAATCTGTTTTCCTCCTTACTCCTAGTTTGAATACTCTCTTATTTGTAAGGCCTTTTGAAGTCATCACTCGATTATAAAAATAGAACATCTGTGACAGATCTGTTTTAAACATATTTCACATTTCAGGATCCAACGAGATCTGGTGGTCTGTGGTATTTGCTTGTTAATTTCTTGATGAATGGGTAGAAAGGCCAAGAAGTGCTCTCAAGACGGCAAGTCTTCTGAAGATAGATGATCTCAAATAAATTCTATTCCCAATCAGTTTTTGATTTGTTAGGTGTTAAACCATTTCTTTGTAAGGACAGTGTTTACAAGCCTTGTAATGAGACAGCCCTCGGAGACCTTACCTCTTCTTGCTGTAATTTTGATAAATGGAACTCTAATTCATAAAGGATACAGTGATTGAAGGGCAACTTTGGGTTTCATACACTTTCATTTAGATAAATGTTTGGTACAGTACAGCAAAACTAAGGTGCACTCAACAGAGTGATAAATTTAAAGAACAGCCAACCTAAAGCAGCTTCTATCAAACCAAAGCAGCATAGTTTGCTGTATTTCTTTTAGATAAATGTATGTTTAATATTGTAAAACAAAATTGATTTTAGAAAGATTTGTCTGAATTGCTGAGATCCAAATTTGCCAAACTAACTTAGTGCCTTCTAGTACACTACATTTCTTATGTTGATGTATTGTAGTATTTCTGTAACAGGATAACTGCCGGCAGTGCGACAGGCAAGTTAAAATAAGCTGAAGTTCAGTTTCTGCTTCGGAGGTTTGCCTTCAAATTCTCATGCTACTATTAATACACTTTTGCTGATTTCTGAGAAGATAATTGCATGCATAAATAAATGTTGGCGAACTGGAATTAGTCTGCAATTATACCCAACTTTTGGGGAATTTCAGTTCTCATGAAAGTGAGAAGCTTTTATAATCTACATTAGGTCTAGAAGAGTGAGGGTAACAATCTGTGCCAAGCTGTCTATTCATATCAAGTATAGTCTACAGCACTGTCACTACCCCATTACCAAGATGCAAAGCAATGGCTGCTTGTGGCAAAATTATGCTAAAGTATGTGTCTAATGATAAGGTTAAATCTACACAAAGTTCTTAATTTAGCTTTTAACACTGAGTGCCCTTGTGGCCTAAACTAGAGTGAAAGTCTGCTGTACTACATTTCTCGCTCTTTCCAAACTCTGTGTCTCGTCATTTTTTGTAGATTTTTATTTTTAAAATTGCTATACTTGACTGGCTATTTTGAAGCCTTTCACCTCTTGATCATTGGTTCAAATTTAAACCAGGTCAGCCGTAACAGCAAGTTGTTGCTGTCTGGTAGATGTTAAGTGTCCTATGCAAAATAAGTTGATGATCTTGCTCCAGATGCTTAAGCAACACCATAGGAACCATCACTGTTAGTGATAGTAGAGGCTAATTGGGACCCTTTTGGACAGTCTCAGCAGAAATGGTAGTAATTGAAAGAACATGGCCTTCTAATCTAAGGTGAGGCAACATTCTCCCTGTGCCTGGGCTGTATCTGTTCTGTTGATAAACAGTAGAATTCAGTCTTCCAGGTTCTCATTCCGTCACCTTATACTTACTTTAAAATAATGACAATTATTATAGGATGATATTCTGATCCCACTGAAGTCAATGGGTGTTTTGCCATGCATACAAAGAGCCAGGCAAATAGGAAACAAATTTTACTGAATTATACTACATCTAGAGACAATTAGAGTTGGCTCTTAATTCTGCCAATCAAATTAGGAAATGCTAAATTCGCCGTTATATCATACAGTATAATATTAATCACTCTGTTTTGAGTGGCACAATCCTTAGATAGAAAATCCCGAAGAAGTAGATCCATTTTGCAAAGCTATGCAGTCAAAAGGAAGCTAGTAACTCCATGTATCCATCAATAACAGCAGCATGTACATTACTAAAACGAATATCTAGAAGTCCAAGATGGAGATATACAGTATCAAGATAAGTGAAGAGGCATATAATATAGAACTTTTTCTTAATTTTCTTGTGAAAAATGAGAATAGGAGCAGAAAGCAGACTGGCGTTGGAACTGCTAAGAGTCTGGATTCTCGGGTGGGGGGGGAGACTTAAGATTAGCATAAATTGTGAAAGAATTATTTTGCTAGCTTCACAAAGTTATGTAGAGGTACCAGAGTACAGCATGCTTTGTCTGGACTCGCCATCTCCAGTTCTTTCAGGTAAATTTTATTAGTATTTCTATATTTGTTTAGAGGAGAGTTAATCACCTTTATAAGTTTACAGGAAGACTTACCAGCATTGCTGGGTCCTTCAGGAAATGGAGTTGGAGGGGTAGGGTGTGTGTATGCAGGAGTCAGAGTGGGATGTGGGGGACTCAGAGCAGAAGGCTAGGAGTGTGGGGGTGCAGGAGTCATGGTGGGGAGCTGAGGAGAAGGTCAGGGTAAGAGGAGGAGTTGTCAGAGTCAGGGTAAGGATGAGGAAGGGCTCAGGGCAACAGGTGGGGATGCAGGAATCAAGGAATGGAATTAAGAAGAGGAGGGGTGCGGGGGGCGGGGAGGGATGGTCAAGGCAGCATATGGAGGTAGCCACTGGCTTCTCCCTGTGGGCAGTCTGGGACAGCAGAGACTACACACTCTGCCCACTAGCTTCTCCCAGGGCCGTCCAGGGGTGGTGTGTTTGTGTGTGTGTGTGCACCCTGTCCACCAGCTTGTCCCCAGGGGACCAGGTGAGCTGGAGTGTGGGAGGCCATGTGGGCAGGGATGGGGGAGACCCAAGGAGGCACATAGGCCAGCCCCACTGGCACTCCCCCATCCTAGTCCACATGGCACAGGCTGGCCCCATTTGCAGTCCCCAGGTTGGGCTCAGGTGTGCAAGGGGGTGGGGGCATAGGCTGGACAGGACGGTCATACTGGGCAGCTTGGCGGTGCTGGGGGACGGGCTATGGCTCCTCTGGAGGATGGCAGGATTACCTTCTTTCTCGCCCCACCCCTGTCCAGCAGGACTACCTTCTTTCCCTCTCCTCCCCCCATGTCTGGAAGTTTCTTCTCTCTTCCCCCTCCCCTGCAACTCTGCAGCCAAGGGGAGGAGGTTGGGGAAGAGTGGCTATTTTCCAGGTCTAGTGGCTCGCAAGATGGCAAGTCCTAGCCCCAACTGGACACTCTCTTGGTGGTGCGGCTGCCCCAAGTGGTCACACTGCAGTATAGCTCTCCCCGATGGTTACTCTGCAGTATTGCTGTCCCTCCTATTAGCCCTCTTCCCCCCCCCCCCCCCCCCCAGTTTCCATGTTATGGAAAACAATCTTATTCTAGGCAGATCTTGTTTTCCTGGCACAACCAAACCCTGACCTTGCTTTAAGTTAGGAGAAGAGGAATCTACAAAGCATATTTGAAGATCCTAGCTCTTACCATTTAAGAGGAGTTCTTGAACAGATTCACAGACACGTATGCACATTTCCAAAATATATAGATAAATCATTTAAACCAAGCTAATATAAGCACACCTTTGAGGACTATATAAAATACTATATGTCTCTCTAAAGAACAAGATGCCCTGAATAGCTGCCAATTTAAGTATACAAAAATGTATTTAGGTGGGAAAGAAGGGATACAACATACAATGTTTAATTAGCATGTGTCATCTTGGTACCCAAATTTTTGCATGGCTTTTAAGAAAATTATCCCTTTTCAGCTTTCCTTTTTTTCTCTCACTGCTGGGGGCCTGAAATGATCACGTCTCATTGCTATCCCACACTGAACGTATCCACTTTGTGTCTCACTACTCCTTTGCTTATGACTTAGTGAAATAATTAAAGAAAAATCAGAAGAAACCTTTGAAATTCCAAATGTCTAACAGCATCTCTTCACTTTGGGCTGCTTTCCATTGTGAGGTGGATCAACACTGCAGTGAGCATTCCATCAGCAGTGAATTTAGCAAGTCTAGTAAAGACCCACTAAATCGACCACCAATCATTCTCCTGTTGACTCTGGTATTCCAGCAGAATGAGATGAGTAAGGGGAGATGACAGGAGAGTTTTTTTTTTCTGTCAGCCTCTTGTAGTGTGAACCCCCATGGTAAGCTAAACTGCATCAATCTGAGTTATACTATCAGCATAACTTAAATTGCGTAGCTTACATTGATCTACCCTTGCAGTGTAGATCTACCCTAGAGATCAACTGGTTAGGACTGTATCTGGGAAGTTACTGGGAGGCAGGACTCCAAAAATGAAATGAAAAAAAGGAGCTCCTGCTACATGCTCCCCCACTTGAGGAAGCTGAAGGAGATATAGAGAAGACAACAAAATATGAATTATTGAAAATAAGGAAAGAGTGTTTAAGAAGCAAACCCTATGTCAAGCTACAAATTATTCAGAAAGACAGACTGAGGTTGCATATTCCATAATCCTTGCTAAAAGTTTCATACAATTCATCTCTTTCAAATGTACCTCTGTTTTAAAAATAAGTATAAAATTTGATTCTTTTCTTTTTACTGGGCAGAACTTTATGGTAATAGAATAGTTGACATTTTGATGTTATAAACATGCTCACAATATTTTAACTTCTATTTAGGCACTGAAGAAGATGTAGTAAAGTCAAAGAAAACTTTCAGAAGTCAGGCTGTGGTAAATCAGAATGCAGAAACCGAGCTCATGTTGGAAGGTGATGATGATGCTGTCAGTCTACTCCAAGAGAAAGAGATTGACAACCTTGCAGGTAATTTTTTTTTCATTGACATGGCATTGACAAATAGATTATGTAAAAATCTAAACATTTAACCTTTCTAACCAATGTTCTACACTGACAGTTATTTAACAGACTTCTAATAGTGAGAACAAATTATTTATATTCTGGGCCCAGTAGATGTTCTAAGTTATAAGTCCTTCTACAATGGTCTCTCCTAGTGTGAGTTAAGGAAAACCCTGGACACTCTTCCTTACACAGTTTATTGAACTGCTAGAAGACCACGACAGTTGAAACGAGGAAAAATATTTCTAGAACTATTTTTTTAAGTCAGGAGATTGTTTAGTGTATTTCCATTTCCCCAATTTTTACAGACATTTCTCTCACTAAGTTAAAGGATATTGCTGAAGGCTCTCTGTTCCTGCACTCTTTTCTGTAGCCACCTCTCCGTTAAGCTAGAGAGACTATAAAGTGGTCTGGAAAAGGGGAGGCTGCAAGCAGGAATTGAAAAGGTTTAAAGCTTCAACTAAAGAATGAGCATTATTGGTCAGAGTACAAGTTAGGAGTGCTTACCAACACTTTCCATACAATTGGTGGAGTGTGGTTAGGTCTTAGATTTATTCCTGGTATTGAGTTCTTGCATGCTCTGCATTGAAGCACCATGGTACTTTTTGGAGAAAATACATGAAATAATGACACTTTGAGAGTTAATACACTCTCCAGTGCATTGTCTCTCAAAACGAAAATAAGAGAATTGTGCCTGAAATGAGTTGTGTGTATTAAAAAGATAAATTTTACTATGGAAGATGTGTATTGTGCCTGGGGAAATGAGAATTTTGTGATGTATTGAAGGAAAAACTTAAAACATCATTGGGTTTAAGATTTTCTCCTTAATCCAGTACTTTCCTCTGATGTTTCAGGCACAGGGCCAGATTAAGAAAGGGGCTTTAGGGACTGCAGCCCAGGGCCCAAGGAAGTTCCAGCAAAAAGAACTCCAGGCCACCAAATGTGCAGATCTTTTTGCAGGGCCCTGGGCTGCGGCAGCTAATGCCCTTGTGTTCCAGCCCTCCCTGGCTGGGTGGCAAGAGGGATGCCACTGTCATTCTTCTGACTGACCCCACTGGGCAGGAGCTTCAAACGATGGAATCTCTGTTTACGTGCTTCCATGACCAGCATGCTCCACCCCTGCAACTCACATTGGCCAATGCCAGCAGACAAGTGCAGGGCAGTGCACAGAACTATTTGCCCACTGCCCTTCTTTCCTTCCCTGGTGCCTGCGCCACCAAACGGGAGATGTCCCAGTAACTGCCCCATATCTCAATCATGTTCCCCAGACCTGAGCCTGTCCTACACCCTAACTTCTGTCTTGCACCCCCACCCCAACTTCCTGCCCTGATCCCCCTTCCGTACCCTAAATCCTGCCCAGAACATGTACCCCCACCCCAGTCTCCTGACCTCAGCCCCCTCTTGCACTCTAACTCCCTCCTAGATCCTGTACTGCCACCACCTTCTGCCCTGAGCCCCTTCCCGAATGCTAACTCCTTTACAGAACCTGCACTCCTGCCTCCTTCCCGGAGATCCCTTCCACACTCCAAACTAAGGATGTTAAATATCAACAAATTGACTAATCAGATAGTCGATGCATTTTGCATCAACTATTCGATTAGTCAATAGGGTGATTCTGCCTTTGAAGTGTAGCAACAGCCCTAGCTGTTGCTACACTTCAAAGGCCAAAGTGCAGCGTAGAGCCCAGGTTCAGCTGGGAACTCCAGCTGATCCCCAGCTCCACAGGGCACTGCCACTTTGAAATGCCACATGCAGCCTGGGGACACCCCAGCTGACCTGGTTCTGCATGCGGCGTTTCAAAGCAGCAGTGACATGTGGAGCCCGAGGTCTGGCCCCAGGCTTCAAGCAGCACTGCCACTTTGAGGAAACCCCTCTTTGCACCACCACCCCCTTGCTGCCTCTTTCTGACAGAGGCAGTTTGTGGGGGGAGGGGAGAGCGACTAGTCCTTCATATCCCTACTCCAAACCCCATTGGCCTCAGCCTGGAGCCCCTTCCTATATCCCAGACACCTCATCTCCAGACCCAACCCAGAATCGACACTCCCAGTTGGCGCCCTCACCCCTCCCACATCCAATCCCCTGACTCAACCCACAGCCCCTTTCTGCACTCTGAACCCCTCATTTTTTGGCCCCATCTAGGGTCCCCAAACAGAAGAGTTAATAGCCCTGGGATCACAGAAGAGTTAATCTGACCCTGCACAGGCACTGGAAATTTGAAGTCAGAAATTAGATTGTTCATGAATGATAACAAAAAATGAAATTAGGATAGTGGTTTTAAATTAAATTATGAAAAAGCTCTCATGTTGGGATCAACTAATAAATAATATACTCAGCAGTCAGTATGGCAACTGAATATTTATGTTTAGAAATGTACATTTTTGTGCTCATCACTGAACACCGACCATGTTGTCTCATCTTGCTAAAATAGTAAGTTTAGACACCTTTGATAGTTTAATCTAAATTCCTTGGGTTGGTTTTTTTTAATAACAGAGAAAGGTTAGAGGCATCTCTTCCAGGCTCCACCCTGTTAACTTTGACATTCACCCCGAATAAATACTTATTTGCAATTGCTATGGTTTAAAGGCTAGAATATGCAACTATATGGAAATGTTTATTGAACCTGCATGGTGATCTGACAAAGCTGTTATGCATCTTAAAGTTCTCTGTAGTCCTCTGCAAACCTTAGACTCTTGTGCATACTTGACGTTGTCCTGCTAGTCAAAACACTGAGATGCAAAGCCTGCCCCTTCTTTAAGAGATTGACACTTCTGTGGCGGAGTCCTATGGTTTTGGAGATGCAGATGATAGACACACTTTAGCTCTTTCCCTATATCAGCAGTTCTCAAACCATGGGTTGGGACCCCAAAGTGAATCATGACCCCATTAAAATAGGATTGCTGAGGCTGGCTTAGACTTGCTGAGCCACCACTTGGGGCTGAAGCCAAAGCCTGGGTTCAAGTTACAGACCCCCTACCTGTGACTGAAACCCTTGGGTTTTGGCTTTTCCCCTCTTGCCCCCAGAGCAGCGGGGCTCAAGCAGGCACAGGCTTCAGTCCCCAGTCCTGGAGTCATCTAGTAATTTTTGTTGTCAGGAGTCAACTGTGGGTTGAGGATATTATGGATATTAGTAAAAATTAACGTCTGAGATACTGCCAGGAAAGCTGCCTTCGGAATGTCAGCAATTTGTCCGAATGCTTGCAAGAAAAATCTGAATGTCATAAGCACAGGCCATCTTCTAAGTCAGTAGTCACCAACAAGTAGATCGGGATCTACTGGTCAATCTTGGAGCCTTTGACAGGTGATCCTGACAGGTTTGGTCAGGAGGCTGTCAAGTACCGGCACTTCGTCTGCCACACTCAGCGCTGCTCCTGCCTTCTGCCTTGGAGCTGCCTCCCATTCCTGAGAGCCTCTTGCTTGCTGCAGGGCATAGAAAGGAAAGGAGGGGATGCTGATGTCAGGGTGTCCCACCCTGTACCCCATTTCCGCAGAGCAGGGGCAGGAAAGGAGGGAGTTTGCTGGCTGCTTTTGAGAATGGTGCAGCGCCAGAGGAGGGGTGAGCCTGCCTTAGCCCCGTATACCACCACCCAGAAGCCACCTGTGGTAAGCGATACCTAGCCAGACCCCACATCCTGAACTCCAGCCCTAGTCCTGAACCCCTCCTGTACCCCAAGTCCCTGCTCTATCCTTGAGTCCCCATGTACCCAAACTCCCTCCCAGAACCTGTGCCCTGAATCTCCTCCTGCACCCAGGGCCGGACGGAGGCATGGGCAAGCCGGGCAGCTGCCCAGGGCGCCAACCCACAGGGGGCGCCTGATGGCAGCTGTAAGGGGCACGCAGCGTCCCTTACAGCTGCCATCAGGAGCCGCGCACCCAGCTCCTGCAGCGCCAGCCCTGTGGCACCAGACAGCAGTGCTTTTGCCCCCACGGCTGTGGGGCCCTGCACGGCGTGGCACGTGCACCAGCAGCGCTGGCTGGGCCGGGCTGGGCAGCGCATACACTGTGAGCCCCGGGGGCAGGCCCAGGGCTGTGCGCCAGCGGCCGTGACCGACCCGATTATGCGCCGAGCTTCCTGGGGCAGGCCCTGGGCTTCGCACCAGTGGCCGTGGCAAGCGCATGCATGCGCCGTGCACCCTGGGGGGCAGGCCCACGCCCCATGGGTGGGCCTGCGTATGCGCCCTGCGCCCAGGGGCAGTGCCGCACGCTCGGGCCCAGGGCGCCAAAAGGGCTCGGGCCGGCCCTGCCTGCACCTCAACTCCCCGCCCCAGGCTCAGCTCAGAGCCCCTCTCGCACTCCAAATCCTTTAGCCCAAGATCAGCGTCTGCATCGCCTTCCCCCACATCCCAGCCCTCTGCCCCCAGCCTAATGAATGTGAATGAGGATGGGGGAGAGAAGGAGGACAGAGTGAGCAGGGGTGGGGCCTCAGAAAAGGGGGTGGGAAGGAGGCAGGGCAAGGGTGTTTGGGTTTGAGGTCGATCCTGGATTGCACTTAAATTCAAAAATTGATCTCATGTTTAAAAAGGTTGGAGACCACTATTCTAAATGGATCCTATCATCTTTGACCTGTTATATAATAACAGATAATGTCTTCTGCATCACCAAGGGACTTCATCAGTATTATTACCTCCTGGTTAGTCTTCTTTCTGCAGTTGTCACTCCTACTTGGACAAATGCCACTGTACCACATAATATAGGGGAAGCTTTCTGACCATATTAAAGTAGTGACAAGAAATGCAGCAGCAGTATACACATGTGCCCACACCAACAATAAAAAACCTCCCATCATTTCATTTTTAACCTCAAACTAACTCAAATCCTTGAAGCTAAGTTGAGAGTAGGGAGATGCAAGTAGAGAGAAAACAAATGCAAGAGTTAATTGTCCCAAAATATCCCTGATGCTGTGTCAGCTCCACTAATCTCTAGAATTATTTACTGCATGATTTTGCACTAGATAAGAAAACTGTTCTCCAGAGATCTTCCTGATCACAGGGGCAATTCCAAAACACAAGTCCTAGCAACATAAATCAAGAAAGACAACTGTTAGCTGTTTTTCTGCATGAGAAAAATGAGACCCCACAGGCCAGTCAAGAGCAGACCTCACAAAAGCAAGACCAGGCATTCTTTCTTTATTTGGGGGAAAAAACAGAAATGTGGTTCTCTTTTCTAAAAATTCAACTTTTCTACACTTGTCACCCAAGTGTACCCAGTAGCATATCTGCTGGCTTTAGTGACTTATGGTATGTCTGCAGTGCAAGAAGATGCATATGATTGGCCCAGGGGAGGCAACGTGGGATTGCAGGCTTTAGGGCTATAAAATAGAAGCATAGATGTTCATGCTTGGGTGAGAGCCTGGGTTTGGAGACCCTCACAGAGGAGAGGATCTAGGATTGCCAAGTGTCCAGTTTTTGACCGAACACCAGTTTGAAAACGGACACTGATGGCACTGATCAGTTGTGCTGTCTGGGCTGTTAAAAGTTTGATTAGACACAGCAGAATGAGAGGCTCCTTGCCCAGCTCCATATGGCTCCCAATAAATGGCCACCATGTCTATACAGTTTGGGAGCAACCAAAGGGAATCCATGTACTGCTCCCATCCAGTGTTCCTCTAAGCTGTAGGGCAGCACATCTTCACAGGTGAGTAATCAGCCCCACCCAGTCAGCTCTTTGCATGGAGCTCTGAGCCTCTGATGGGGCAGGGCTGATTAATCACCTGTGAAGCTGTGTTGCCACCAAACTTAGAAGGAACAGTGCTCCCACCGAGTGCCATCTCTGTAGCTTTCATTGATCAGGACCCATGGCTAGTGGGAGTTGCAAAGGTGGTGCCTGCAAATGGGGGCAGCGGACAGACCCCCTTAGCTGCCCCTAGACCTAGATGTGGAGGGACTTGTTGCCACTTCCTGGGAGCTTCCTGAGGTAAGCACCAACCAGTGCCCCAGCTGCTCCCACGCGCTAAACTCCTGCCCCAGCACTGAGTTCCCTCCAGCACTCCACAACCCCCTGCTTAAGCTCAGAACCCCCTCTCAGAGCCCTCACTCCACATCATCTCTCAGATTTCCCTCTAATCAAGCTACATGATGCATCCTGGGGACCTTAGACTTCAAAGCCACAAGCATCATGAGGTAATGTGTCACCATGGAAAAGAGCAAATGAATGTGGAACTGACTCAAAATGAATCATTTCAAATCGGTTCAAAATCCCAAAACATACTGACTTAGGAAATGTCAAAATGTTTCATTCAGAAATTGGAATTTTTTGGCGTTCTATTCCATGAAAAAAATTGAGGGGTTTTTTCTTCCCAATTTGGGATGAAATCTAATACTGAAGTATAGGAATTTCCAGTGGATAGGAATTCTGAAATTCACTTATCTCTTAACTATGCAGAGTTGTACAAAGTTCCAAGTACAGGAATAGTCCCTTATTATGTTTTATTCATATTACATAAATATTTGAGACTTACCATGATGAGAACTAGGTTGCCAATGTATTTTTAAAATTAGGGGCTATTTTCTTAGTACCCATGGTTCAGTACTCTTCTCAATGATGGTGGTAGTAGTTGAGTAGTAATAGTAGTAGAAGTAATAATAAGTAGCAGTCACCTATATTCACCAGGAATATTTCTTGCTGCTTTTTACCATCCTCAACCACTCCCAATATTTTACAGAAATGAAAAAATAAGGGATGTCCCTTGCAATAAGGGACTGTTTGGCAACCCTGGAACTCTATTGTGCTCGATACTGAACAAAAACTGGCAAACCCTTCCCTGAAGAGTTTAACTCCATGAAGCAGTCATTGGAGATCATGGTTTTGTACAAGGTGCCATTAAGGACCAGACTGGGACTGTTAATCCTTTAGAACTGGTAGTGAACTCATCTTGACTTTCAGTTCTCAGGTTCAGTTTTGAGGGTTTGCCACTAAAAATAACATTTTTATTCATAAAATGAACTGGAAGTTGTTGAAACACAATAAATATAGGACTCCACAATGCCTTTTACTTCTGCTTTTCAGACAAGACCCACACATAGGTTTGTCTGTATTAAAAAATGTACTGGTTTAACTTGGAGTCAGTTTAAAAAATGAATTACTTAAATGGGTCTATAGCCCTACATGGAAACTCTGAATTCAATTTAAACCTGGCTTATATTGATTTAGTTTGACTCACTAAAGAATCAAGTTAAACTAAATCAATATAAACCAAGTAAAAATAGAATTAAGAGTGCCCACACAAGGGTTTGGACACATTAACTCAATCCATTTAAAAAAACCACATTTTATTAAAACAGTGCAACTTTGAATATAGAGAGGCATTAGTTATTAGAAAACCTTTCACTACAAAAATATAAATATTGTAATAGTTCAATTTGCAAAGTTAAAACAAAACTAAAAAATCCTAAAAAAATTTGAAACACACTATGGGCCCAATCTTGCATACATTCACAATAGTGGTCCATAAGTACTATTAATTCCAGAGATTTGCGTTCATAGCTTTTTATTAACCATGCTGCACAAATCATTGTAAAACATATTTCTGTACATTACATTTGACACATTGGATTTTTAAAAGATAATTGCATTCTGGATCTTTTTAGTCTTTGGATAATCCTAGTATTCCATGTCACAATGAGGATAACTTAGGCTATATCTAGACTACATTCCTCTGTTGAAAGAGGAATGTAAATGAAGCAAATCGAAAGTGCAAATGAAGCACGTATTTAAATATCCCGTACTTCATTTGCATATTTGTGTCTGAGCACTTTTTCGAAAAGAGTTTTTCAAAAGTGAAAATGCAGTCTAGACAGGGTTCTTTCAAAAAAAAACCCAACATTTTTTGAAAGAACCCATAATCCTGAAAAAATGAGGCATACGAGTTCTTTCGAAAAAGGGGTGTTTTTTCGAAAGAGCCCCATCTAGACTGTGCTTTCACTGTTGAAAAATCCTTTTTCAAAAAAGCCTTTAGACGTGAAAATGCAAATGAAGCATGGGATATTGAAATCCATGCTTCATTTGCACTTTCAATTTGCTTAATTTACATTCCTCTTTCGATAGAGGAATATAGTCTAGACATAACCTCAAAGTGAATCTCATTCAGAAGATTTTTCTTTTTTAATATGAGTGTTGTAGTGGATTTCATTACTCACACAAGTCTTTTTTTATTTCTTTGTGATGGATTAAAAGAAAATTTGTGGTTAGTCTCAATATTTTCAATTGCAGCAGTATTTTAACAGGATTGTTTGGTGTAAGTAAATTACCAAAACTGTTGTTTTTATTTTCTTATTATTTACATATTAAATATTTTATCATTTTCTATTTCAGTTTTAGCTCCTTTCCTTCCCAGGCTGTTCACTTCAAGAGGCAAGTCACATGTTTGTGAAAACTAATGACTAAGCCCAGTCCATTGTATCCAGTTTCTAATAATAAATTGTGAATCAATAGTATTGCAATCAAACTATTTGTAGTTAAGTGATAATCCCTAACTTGTCTGTATCCTTAGTAGTGTTTTTTTTTTCTTTTTCATCTTCTAATGTTGTAATTTAATTTAGGAGCCTAAATATGCAAATGTACTAATAATTTGTTCTACTCTCTGTAAATTATTTTTTCATAGTGAAAAATATACTTTATTTCATGATAAATTTATACTTCCGATGTGGAATATGTATTTAATTGATCATTAATATTGTCCTTACAAGCTTTTTTAATTTAAAAAAATCAAGATAAACTATGATTACACAAGTTTAACACTTTAGGAATATATTCAGACCTCTGCTGCATGTACACAACTCTCAGTAATTCCAATAAGAGCTGTGTGAACACATTTGAGGGCAGAATTTGGCCTTGGTGACCTTTGGAAAGATTTTGTGTCCCATGATATGACAGGTTAGATCACAGAAATCCCACTGGAGTTGTCTCCTGGTGTGCTGATCAAGCCACTCAGCCAGCCTTCCTGCCGTCTGGGGCTCCTCATCACCCTGTCCTGCTGGGCCAGAAGCTTTGGTCTCTCCTATCCAAGGCACAGAGTTGGAGTTACCCCCCCCCCCTCCCCGAGTAACAGACACTAAACCAGTTCAGCTCTTGGAGGACTCTATTATAAGATAGCTGAAAGCATCCAAGCAACCAAGCCTCAAGAGACCAAACCCCCAAACAAATCTGTCTTACTCTGTGTAAAAGATTTACACAGACAGTGCTCATAAATATGTCCACTCCCTTTATCAATGAAAGAGAGAAATGCACTATGGTTGATCTCCCACCCCCTAGCCTGAGTAACAAGTATTTACACTGGGTTTGATTATAAACAAAAGTGTTTTTATTGAGTATGTAAAGTAGGATTTAAGTGACTGAAAGTGAAAACAGACAGATCAAAGTAAGTTACTAGGCTAAAATAAACAAAAGACAACAGCTACTTCTAATACACTAAGAAACTTGTGTCATGCAAAATCTTACCCTAAACAGTTTTTCTTATCTCAGGCCAGAATTGATCTTTTTCTGACCTGAGCCCAACTGCTTTTCCTTCACATTTCCAATACAGTTCTCTGTTTCCACATTTCTCCATGTGTATCCACTTAGGGTGAGGAGGCAATTTCAAAAGTCAGCTTGAAGATCAAGATCTGATTGCTTTCTATTCTTTAATTAGACTTTCCCCCAAGGCAGGAACCCTTTGTTCAGTCTCCTCATACCCATGGAAAAGTAACAAATTCAGGATGGATTCCAGTGCCAAGTGGCATGGCCACATGTCTTTCTAGGACCAATCACAGTTTGGGTTTAGAGAAAAAATAAAACCATTCACAGGTCATTGATTTGAGTACTGAGCCATTACATTCCACTAATGGTCCTCATTAGCACATTTAGAGTTAACAGAGTTACACTTCATATTTCTAACTTCACATACAAGAATGATACATGCACAAAAATAGGATATGCAGCAGATAGTAACTTTAAAAATTGTATGTTGCATGACCTGTTTTGCGTAAAGCATCTTTGGCTACATCTAAACTACATCCCACTGTCGGCAGAGGGATATAAATGAAGCACTTTGAAAGCGCAAGTGAAGCGGGGATTTAAATATCTCGTGTTTCATTTGCATAATAATGTAATGGCGCTCTTTCGAAAAAGCACTATTTTAAAATTGAAACTGCGGTCTAGACGCAGCTCTTTCAAAAACGGGGTGCTTTTTTGAAAGATCCCGTAAACCCCATTTACAGTAAAAAAATGAGGTTTACAGGATCTTTCAAAAAAGCGCCCTGTTTTCGAAAGAACTGCATCTAGACCGCGGTTTCAATTTCAAAATGGCACTTTTTCGAAAGAGCGCCATTATGTGATTATGCAAATGAAGTGCAGGATATTTAAATCCCCACTTCATTTGCACTTTCGAAGTGCTTCATTTACAGATGTCTGCCAACAGAGGCATGCAGTCTAGACGTAGCCTTTGAGTTATATATATTCCTAAAACAATTTTCATAAAATGTGGGGGGGCCGTGACACATGAATCATAGGTTTAGAAAGGACTTCAAGAATTGTTTAGTCTTAACTCTCTGCCAATATGCATGAATTGTTGTGTCTAAACCATCCAAGACAGATAGCTATCTAGCCTTATTTTGAAAACTACCAGCGAAGGAGATTCCACAACTTCCCTAGGCAGTCTGTTCCATTGGCCTATTGTTCTTACAGTTAGTGAGTTTTTTCCTGAGATTTAATCTAAATCTGCTATGCTGTAATTTGAACTCAGTGTCTCTTGTCTTGCCCTTTATGGCAAAAGAGAACTACTTTTCTCCATCTTTTTAATAGCAGTCTCTCAAGTCTATGAAGGCTGCTATCCTGTCCCTCCTTAATCTCTTCTTTTTCTGAATTAAACATGCCCACTTTCTTCAGCCTTTGTGCCTATGGCTTGCATTCCATCCCTTTGATCATCTTTGTGTCTCACCTCTGGATCCTTTCCAGTTTCTCTACATCCTTTCTATATATTGGTGACCAAAATTGGACACAGTACTTCATCTGAGTACTGTGCCAAGTAGAGTGGTACATTCACCTCCTATGTGCCACTTGCATGCAGTTTTAGGTTGAGAGCTTGGTTTTTTTCAGCAACAGCATCCCATTGCTAACTGAGTTTGAAGTTATGATTCAGTACAGCTCTAGGATCCTTTTTAGCAGTTCTGCTGCCAAGCCAGATTTTCTTCATTATATGTGCATTTGGTGTTTCGACCCTGAGGGTAGCACCTTACTTTTGTTTTTAATGAGTTTCTTTTTGTTGTCTATAGCCCAGTCTCCAATTCATCAAGATCCCTCTAAATTCTAGCTCTATCTTCCAAAGTATTGGAAGCCCCTCCGACTCTCCCCCAGCTTTGTGTCATCTGTAAACTTGATCAGTATGCTTTCTATTCCTATATATAGGTACTTAATAAAGAGATTAAGCAGCAGAACCAGAACAGATCCCTTTGAAACTCCACTTCAGATCTCACTCCAATCTACTATCATTCCATTACTAGTTACTTTTTAGTGGTTATTTAACCAATTATATATTGACTTGATGATAATTCTGCTGAGCCCCCATTTCTCCTGCTTACTTATCAGAATATCAAGTGGGACTGTATCAAAAGCCTTGTGAAGTCTAGGTATGTTATGTCTATTGATTCCCCCTATCCATCTAAGCAATTACCCTGCCAAAGAAGGAAATTAAACTGGTTTAGATGGCTTGTTCTTAGTAAATCCATGTTGGCTGGTAGTGATCACTCATTTATCCTCTAGATATTCACAAATCAAATGTTTTACACATTGTTTAGTAGCTTCCAAGGTATCAAAGTCAAGCTGACTGGTTTATAGTTCTCCAGCTTTTTGTTTATAAAGATGGACACCGCATTAGCCTTCTCCAGTCTTCTGGAACCTCTCCTGTCATCATGAGTTTGTAATTGTTTTGCCAATGGCTTTGAGATTTCCTCAGCTAATTCCTTCAGAACCTTTCGGTGAGTAACATCGTGCCCAGCTGATTTGAATTCATTCAGATTGTTCAGAAGTTCTCTGATGTGTTCTTTGCTTATCCCACATTCCTTCTCCTTTATTGTCTATGATAACTTTGCTAGTCATCCAGTTACATGTTATTTTTTGTGAGAAGACTGAAGCAAAGTAGGCATTGGACAACCCTGCCTTCCTACCATCTTCAATTATCACCTCACCTACTTCATTGAGCAGAGGACCCATACCATTCTTAATCTATCTTTTTTGCCTGACACTTGAAGAATGCATTCTTGCTGTCTCGAACATTTCTTTTCAGCTGTAACTCATTCTTTGCCTTAGCTTTCCAGATTATGTCCCTAGATGCTCCCTAAATGCTATGTCCTATATCTACTACTTTGGTGACATGCCCTTCCTTCCATTTCCTGTATGTATCTCTTTTGAGTTTCAGATAGCTAAAAAGCTCCTTCTACTGCATTATTGGCATCTTGTGGCATTTCTTAACTTTCCTCTACATCAGACTAACTTGATGTTGAGCTTTAGTATTGCATCTTTTAAGAACTGCCAACCCTCTTCAACTGCTTTTCATCCTAATTGGCTTTTCCATGGGACATTGCCTCCTATTCCTCTGAGTCAATTCAAATCTGTATTTCTGAAATCCAGAATCCTTGTTTTGTTGTTCTCATGTCTGTCTATCCAAAGAATTTTGAATTCTATCAGATCATAATCACTTCCTCCCAACTTTCCAGCTGACTTCACATTAGCAACTAATTAATCAACATTGATCAAAACCAGATCCAAAATGGATGGCCTCTTAGTTGTTTCCTGAACTTTCTGAATCACATTTATCCCCTATGTGTGCTAAGAATTTGCATGACATATTATGTTTTGCTGTGCTAATCTTCCAACAGATATCAGGGCAATTAACTCTGGTGTTGACATCTGTGGGTGGGCTGGAACTTGGGCTATAGGACCCTGCCAGGTGAAATGGTCCCAGAGCTCAGACTGCAACCCAAGCCTGGAAGTCTGTACTACAATGAAACAGCCCCAGCCTTGAGCCCTCAGGCAGTAAGAGTCAGCCAGGATGGGCTAGCCACAGGTTTTTTATTCACTGTGTAAACATACCATCGTGGATGCATTGACTTCCTGCCCTAAGCTATGAAAAATAGGTTGGATAATGGGAATTGCTTAAAATATTCTTAATGAGGTAAAGGACTTTTCATTTCCAGATCATCTGTTCAAATCCAGATAAGCTTGATAGCAAGCAAAAGTTACCAACATCTATTTAGTGGCCCATGAAAAATTTCATGTTTCTCTCATTTCAGTCACATTTAGCCCTTGAGGGATATTTTCAATTACAAATTATAACAAGAGCTTCATTTGTTTCTGACAAGCTCTTAGGAGCCTTACATAGGGCCAGATTCTGTTGTAAAAACTGTCTTGGATGCCGATCTTGCACATCAGGGATACAACTGCAAGATCACAAAGTTAACATTAACAAGTTTTTATACTAACGGCTGGGGAAAAGCCGACAGGTGCCGAGGAGCACATGGATCGGACAGACACATCTATTGGGGGAGGTTCTGTTAATAGATATGCTCTATGTTCTAGTCAGGAGGAGAGGATGGAAGTATGGGTCACATCAGATGAGATACAATCAACAGAAAAAGAGTCTAACACATCAAGAAATTGCAGACAAATAGTGACAGATTATTAAAGTGCTTATACACAAATGCTAGAAGTCTAAATAGTAAAATGGGTAAACTAGAGTGCCTAGTTTTAAAGGAGGATATTGATATAATAGGCATCACAGAAGCTTGATGGAATGAGGACAATCAGTGGGACACAGTCATACCAGGGTACAAAATATATCAGAAGGACAAAATAGGTTGTGCTGGTGGGGGAGTGGCCCGATACGTGAAAGAAAATGTAGAATTAAATGAAGTAAAAATCATAAATGAGCCAAATGTTTCATAGAATCTCTATGGATAGTAATTCCATGCTCCAATAATAAGAATATAGCCATAGGGATAGATTATCGACCAGCTGATCAGGACAGTGATAGTGACTATGAAATGCAAAGGGAGATTAGAGAGCTATCAAATTAAAAGACTCTATAATAGTGGGAGATTTCAGCTATCCCCATATTGTTGAAATTGGGTACACGTCACCTCAGGACAGGAGGCAGAGATAAAATTTCTTGATATCTTAAATGACTGCTTCTTGGAGCAGCTCTTCTTGATTTAGTCCTAGGTGGAGAATGGGATGTGGTTCCATAGGTAAATATAACTGAACCGCTTGGAAATAGTGACTATAATATAATAAAATTTAACATCCCTGTGGTGGGAAATCCACCTCAGCAGCCCAACACTGTGGCATTTAATTTCAGAAAAGGGAACCACACAAAAATGAGGAAGCTAGGTAAACAGAAATTAAAAGGTACAGTGACAAAAGTAAAATTTCTGCAAGCTGCATGGAAACTTTTCAAAAACACCATAATAGAGGCCCAACTTAAAAGTGTGTAAATGAGGACTACAGGATCTTTCAAAACAAGGCATTACTGTTGAAAATGCCCCGTCTAAACTGCCGGGTTTTTTCAAAAAGCTCAGTTTCAAAAAAAAAGCAGCAGCTGCCATTATGGAAATAAAGCATGGGTTATTTAAATCCCGGCTTCATTTGCACTTTCAATATGTCTAATTTACATCCCTATGCTGACAGGGGGGTAGTTTAAACATAGTCTCAGTGTGCAGCGGTAGTCAAAAAAGCAAATAGAATGTTAGGAGTCATTAAAAAAGGAATGGAGAATAAGACAGAAAATATCTATCTAAAGCCATGGTACGCCCACATTTTGAATACTGCATACAGATGTGGTTGCCTCATCTCAAAAAAAGATATATTGGCATTGGAAAAGGTTCAGAAAAGATCAACAAAAGTTATTATGGGCTTGGAACGGGTCCCATATGAAGAGAGATTAAAAAGACTTGGACTTTTTAGCTTAGAAAAGAGGAGGCTAAGGGGGGGGGGGGATATGCTAGAGGTCTATAAAATCATGACTGGTATGGAAAAAGTAAATAAGGAAAAGTTATTTACTTATTCCCACAATAAAAGAACTAGGGGTCACCAAATGAAATTTATAGGCAGCAAGTTTAAAACATACAAAAGAAAGTTTTTCTTTACTCAGAACACAGTCAACCTGTGGAACTCCTTGCCAGAGGAAGCGGTGAAGGCTAGAAATTTAACAGGGTTCAGAAAAGACCTAGATAGACTCGTGGAGGTTAGGTCCATCAATGGCTATTAGCCAGGATAGATAGGAATGTTGTCCCTAGCCTCTGTTTCTCTGGAGGTTAGGTCCATCAATGGCTATTAGCCAGGATAGATAGGAATGTTGTTCCTAGCCTCTGTTTCTCTGGAAGTGATTGACAGGGGGAGGGATCATGTGAGGATTATCTGTTGTGATCCCCCTCTGGGGCATCTGGTATTGGCCACTGTCAGTCAGAAAGGATACTGGGCTGGATGGACCTTTGGTCTGACCCAGTATGGCTGTTCTTCTGTTCTTAAGTCTCATTAAAAAAAAAAAAGTGTTGGTAATGGAGAACCTGAATAGGATTTTTACTGAATCTGTCTTTTATATACAGGCAGTCCCCGGGTTACGTACAAGATAGGGACTGTAGGTTTGTTCTTAAGTTGAATCTGTATGTAAGTCGGAACTGGCGTCCAGATTCAGCCGCTGCTGAAACTGACCGCCAGTTCTGACTTACATACAGATTCAACTTAAGAACCCCAAGCGTCCCCAAGTCAGCTGCTGCTGAAACTGATCAGTGGCTGATTCCAGGAAGCCTGGGGCAGAGCAACTCTGCCTCGGGCTTCCTGTAGTCAGCGCTGGTCAGTTTCAGCAGCGGCTGACTCGGGGAAGCCTGGGGCAGAGCAGCTGGGGTGCCGCTGGGTTGCTCCAGTAGCACCGCTCCTCGCTCCTTGGCGCTACTGGACCAACCCAGCAGCACCCCAGCTGCTCTGCCCCAGGCGTCCTGATTCAGCCACTGCTGAAACTGACCAGCAGCTGCTGAATCAGGACCTGGGGCAGAGCAGCTGGGGTGCTGCCGGGTTGGTCCAGTAGTGCCCAGAGCGGCGCTGCAGGACCAATCGGCAGCGCCCCAACTGCTCTGCCCCAGGGTCCACAACAAAAGCCTGGTCTGCTGGGGGGAGGGGCACAATAGCTGCACCCCCCCCCCCCCCGCAGACCAGGGACACGGGGAGCAGAGCCGCAGCGGCAGCAGGGTGCCGCGCCTCTGAGGCTTTGCTCTGGCAAAGCCTCAGAAGCGCGGGAACCCGCCGCTGCTGCGGCTTCGCTCCCGGTGCCTGTGGTCTGCTGGGGACCGTCTCCAGCAGACCAGGGGCACCGGTAGCAGCTTACGAATGGGGCTTTCTCGCCCCGGAGCTCGCAGGCAGCAATCCGCCACCTCGACCTCCGGGGCGAGAAAGCCCCCTTCGTAAGTGCGGATCCGACATAAGTCAGATCCGCGTAAGTCGGGGACTGGCTGTAGTTGTAAACTGAATTTGGACAGGGAAATTCATTGTAAATGTATTCAGTATTAGTAGACTCTCTTGTGCCCAAAATGTGCAATTGAATTTTCTTTCCTAGGTTTCAACTATATAGGTCTTCTGGTGGGTTGTGCCAATGTATATGGCTTTCTCTTAACCATTTTCAAAGGATTGTATAGGACACCTTTTGATTTTCCCTTTCATCACTCTGACCAGGTTACATCACTTCATTCATTCCTTATACCAGTCTTCCAGAGTTTTCACTGGCTCTTTATTTTATTGTAGGGATATATAGCCATCTTAGTCCTGTGGTTGTAAACACGGAGTTTTTAATGAGCCAGATTTTCAGTCTGTGGCTGCTGTATATTCAAATGTTGGTCCTTAAATCAACATGTAAAGAAGGAAATCACTTTTGCATATGAGTTTAATTTAAATGCAGGCATAACCTCCGCTCTCTCTCCCCCCCCCCCTTTCCCCCTCCCCACCCAGACACACACTATACTTCTGCTGTATAATCTCCTACCTTGAAAATATCAAAAGCAACAATTTCAGAAACATCCTGGTTTGGGACATTTCTGCATTTTAGTCAATTTACTTTCACATCATTCAAAATGTCCTATCAAAGTTATATATGATTGAACTCCCAAGCATAACTTTGAAGTGCTCCTCTTACCATGCCTTTCTCCTCCACCCAGTGCATAAAAATGTGTGTTCTTATTCACCCATTTTGGATACTGAGCTCCCTAGTAGACTGATGTCTGGGGAAGTTGGATTCCCTAACTCCTAACATGGCAGCAGAATTTCTTGCTGTACCTGCCTTCCAACTGACTAGTTGACTCCTGTGGACTTATTATCAGGGTTGCAGTGCTGAGGCTGGTCTACACTATAAGTTGAGTCAACACATTCAGCATTAGGCCAAACTTGGAATGGGCATGTCTATGCTGCCCAGTCCCTCCCATCAACTGAGAGAACTTTTAAAATCGACCCCTGTACTCCACCTGAAGTAGCTGAATAAAGCCTACGGCAACATTCATTCTTTGAATTAAGATAAATTAAGACGTCTGTACTGTAATTCAGGCCGACTGTAATTATTGGTCTCCAGTGACGATCTGGAGTTCTCCATCGTGAACACTCTGGTGAGCACTTTGAACTTCGATGCTGTTCAGCCAGGTGAGCTGAACTTTTGAATTTTAATTTCCAGTTGGAGCAGTATGGAGAGCTTACTAGCACAGCTGGACATGTATTCCCAAAGTCACAGACACCTCCAGCATGGAGAATTCAGGAGAGTGTAGATCTGATGGGCTAGGGGAGGAAAGGAATGCAGAGCTCCAAATTAGAAAAAGAAATGCTAATATCTATACCAAAATTACACAGGGCATGGTGGATAAGGGCTACACCAGGGACAAACAGCAATGTAGTATGAAAATAAAGGAGCTTAAACAAGCATACCATGTGATAAGGGTGGTTCTGAGCTACTGACATGGGAGGCTGACAACGTGCACTCCTAACCACCCATAACAATGTTTTCATCCCATGAGGCATTAGGACCCTAACTCAGAATTCTAATCTATAGGGACTGTGGGATAGTTACCCACAGTGCATCACTTCTTGAGTCTATGCAACCTCTGACAGTGAGGATGTGTTCCGTCAACCAAAGCCACCTACTAGGGACATGCAAAATAACATTTGTTAAATCGGTTGCTCAAAGTAGAATTAAATAAAATCAACCTAATTTTGTATTGTAATTTCATGTCTTTGTTGGTCTTCAGGATTCTAGGGGACACCATTCTCCTATTTCTGATGGGGGCATGGTTGTTTTTAATACTGTCTCTGCAAATGAGCAGGCAAGCAAAGTCTCTCAGCTCCCCAAGAATCACTGTCTCAGAGCACTCATTATATGATTGCATTGTCTAGGGTGAGGCCCTATCCAAACTATAGCCTTGCTTGTGCTTTCTGATCTTCACAAAGCCTCATTGGGCTTTATGCAAGTATAAAAATCTTCCTACACAGATTAGATTGCAGGACTGTCTCTTAAATCTGAAATTATGATAGTAGCCATTTTAATTACACAGTGGTTCCTTGTATGTATAGTTTTACTGACCAATATGGACAGGATTTTTTTCTCTGAACATCCACTATATATTTGAGAGAACATGTGAGTCTGTGTGTCTGTCTGTCCATTCAAGAACTCCTCCTAAACAGTAAAAGCTAGGACCACCAAACTCAGTATATAGCTTCCTCTTATCATAACTTAAAGCAAGGTATGTGTTTGGTTGTGCCAGGGAAATGATATGTGCCTGGAATAGGATTGTTTCTCATAAAACTATATAGAAAAGAGACAGACTCACCAAGCTGATGAAAGAAACTGGCTGGTGATTCACCCCTCCCCCCTCCCATCCAAGACTGCCCTTGCTCAAGCCTCCCATCCTTCAGGTGCCGTTAAGTGGGGGCTTCATACCCCCTCCGATTTATAAGGGAACACTGCTGGCTGTTCCCTTTTGTCAGGGAGTGAAGGGAAAATGCAGAGTTTGCTGCATTTCTCATTCTCCCTGAGGAGTGGAGGAGACACATAAACCTAGACCTGCACCAGCAGGGAACACGCACTCCTACTCCGGCTGTACCCACTGGAGCTACAGCAGCCATGGACAGGTACTTCTTACCTGGCCCCATGTTGCTGTGATGAGAGCAAGTTGGGGTAGTCCTCTCCCTGGGGTAGCCTGCATATTGAACTGCTCGTCCCCAACCCCGCTCGAGAGCAATTATTTAAATGAAGCATGTACATTTTAATTTTATTTTTCTAAAAACGAAAATTAATTGAATTAAGGACTTGAGCAATGCCAGATAAATCCTCTAGTTATATAAAAGTAATCAGAGATAGCAGCAGTCTGCTTGCCACTATTCTCTGATAAAATCCCTGTCCTCACTGATCAAGGAAATCACGCAAGCATCAACTGTGTTCGAAAACAGCTGTCAGTACAGTTTCAGCTGCTGCATGGACAGTCCCCTATAGTTTGTCTCTAAAGTGGAAATTATGTGCTCTTCTATAATTTCTTCATTTTAAAATAAAGTAATAAAGTGAAATAGTGACTTGGCTGCACCTGTGCAACTTTTACAAATGTGTACATAATATATAACATACACAAATTAAATAGCATATTCCTTCCCCCAACAATCCAATGTGCAAACAGCAAGAACACAGTCAAATTACTGCACCCTCCCTGGCATACTATCCCTCTGCCATCTTCCCCCCACAGACAATAAGAGTTTTGCACATGGCTTGAATGTAGTGGAATGGGCTGTTTCAGAATTCCAAAGTTGAAGCTCTCACAAATGGATTCAATTTAGTGAGTTTATTGTTGTGACAAGCTATATTAGTGTTGCCAAAGTTCAAGAAAAGACGAACCTTACAGATAGCTTTTCAGAAGCAGGTGCAACTGATCAAAGTTATTGCTACATAGTATGTTAGGTGTTTGACCCTGTGTCCATTTGTTATTAGACTTAGTTTCTTATCCAAGTCAGGTTGTTCTGTGCCATGATGCCATCTTGCTACCATGCTCCCTTTTCCCAGAATCAGGTGAAGTTTTTCCTTATCACTTTTTAATGCATCATCTTTTATTGTTCCTTACAAAGAACTGCAGTAGTATCACAAGAGAAAAGAAGTGGTTTCTCAGATTGGTAGGTCCCTCCCATACCATTTAGGGTTTTATAGGTCACAAACAACATCCTGAGTTCTATCAGGAAGCCAGCAGGCAGCCAATGTAGATCATGGAATATTGGCATTATACTACTCAACAAGCATTTGTACCAGCCTCACATACTGAGTTTTAAGGAGAAGTTTAATACGGAGTGCTTTGTATTAGTCTAATCTCGAGGTAATAAATGCATGAAGCTTGAGAGTGAGCTCCAAATCTTAAATATTTACAAGCTCTTGGCCAGATGCAATTGATTAAGCAGTCTTGGCAATCGCTGATACAGAATCATCTGGCAGCAGTTGAGACGGAATCTTAACCATGTCTCTGAAACCTTCTAAGTCCATGTGAATTGTTCAAGGCTTCAACTCAGTTGAAGGACATTGTTGAGATCTCATCTACCCTATAAATTGGAACCATGCTTTAACTGCATCAATGGGACAAAACATACTTCAGCTGGGCTCCATAAATTGTTTAAGTGATCCTTTAGACAGGTCATTAGTTGTTTCCACTATGAAGGGAAGGAGGTGGGGAGTGCTTGATTACAGTGGGCTGAGCACGCTACAGGCTTGATCATCATAATCAAACACACAGAGTCTACTTTGGACCATTTCACCAACCGAAGTAACCAGGATTGAAAGGGGCATACCAGGCATTGAGCGGTGAAGTTCTCAGATCTGGCACAATCATGCAAATCCACGAATCTTGGAAACAGCTATGTGGGATCAGAGCATTTAACCCTTCACAATTTATTGGAGAATGGCTAAGGTGTATTTGTCCAGTCTGGTGATATTCAAAGCTGCTTTTGAATATGAGTGATTGAAAGAAGGTCAGATCTCTGTGAGATTATGAAATTTTTGCAAAAGCATATTATGCTCAGGATCTGGTGCTCTCAGAATACATGGAATCTCTATTGCTAGCCACTCTAAGTCTGTCCATAAGAAGATCCACGTTCTTACCCATACAGCAATGCAAATCATAGACTTGATATATCCTGAATTTTCTTTTAGCCATAGGCCTAAGCCTATCATAGGCTGGATGAGGCTGAACCTCCACAAACAGCCTGGTATGGCCCCGCCCATGTGCCATCTGACCACTGCTCCAGGGCTCAGGGTGCAGCCACCCAGCACTCTGGGGCTCAGACTGTGGGCACTTTGACTGTGCCACCTACTCCAGGGATCAGGTGGGGGTGCTGCAGTTGTGCCACCCACCCTGCACTCTAGGGTTGTGGGCAGTTAGGATCCCTCTGGTGCTCTGGAGTTGGGGGTACTCAGGTAGCCCAAAGCTGGGTCAGTGGCACACTGTGTGTGTTTTGGGCTCCAGTGGGGAAGAGGGCAGAAATGGAGGGGCCTCCAGTGGAAGGGGAGGGGTCAAGGCTAGCCTTCCCCAGCAGCTGGTTCACCTACCAGCCATGGTCTCCACACAGATATTTGTACATCCATATGTGAGGCATGAACTTCATGCAGGAAGTGATGAAACTTGTTGAAAAACATCAGGTTTGCTGTGACCATTTGCACTCTGCTTGCAGCTTAATAGATTAACTGAACAACGCTCTCCATGGTACTCATCCTTAAGTGTACTGCTGGCCCATCTGCTGGCCCATCTCAAAGGTTCTGAACTTTGGTCTTCTGTCATGAGATGTTTAACTCCAGTGGTTCAGGTGGCATCTTGGAAATGTTGGAAGGCAAGGCAGAAATTCTCTTATGTCTCCACAAGCAGGGCAGTGCCATCAATGTAGTCCTGGTTGGTGAACACTTCTTGGCCAGTGTTGGATTCTAACATATAAAAGTGGCAAGTCCTAATATCCAATTGATAGCTCAACAGAATACTGCCAGGGAGAGAACGCGTCCCTGCCATACCTGAGATAATGTAGAAACACCTCAAAAGCTACAAACCAGTGCACCCTCTAGCAGTGGTAACAGAAGATCATACACCAGATTTAGCAGAAAATTTGGAATGCCAGTTCCTTTCAGTGCAACCCAAAATGTTGGCCTAACAACCAAATCGGAAGCCTGTTGATGTATGCCACATGAAACCAGCAGTTAAATTCATAGTGCAACTTATCCAGAAGCTGGAGGGAAAGGTCAGCATCCATTGTCGATTGCACAACAGTCAAATAGAGTTGGTTGCATCCTACCAAGTAAAAGGGGAATGAAGACCTTTCCAAGGACTCATAATGAGATCAGCCTGTAGTTGCCCCAATTGGTGCAAGATCCTTTGACATTATACAGGGATATTAGGATGCTGTCTTTCCCTTCAGCTGGTACTTTCTGTTGCCCACAGTTTTAAGAACACTTTGTGCACGAGGATGCAGGCTTATGTTCAGTGGTTCTCAGGCACCTTTGAGCTGCTTGGGTGGAGTAAAAATCAAGTCCAGCAGAATGTCCATTGCATAACTTTTGCTTGGTCTTTTATATTTCCTTGGGTAATGGACAATCAGTGCTCATCCCTGTGTCTGCAGCCTAAGCTTGCCAGAATCATGTAACTCTGGACAGTTAGCAGCAGGTGCATGGTTCAGCATGTTTTCATAATGGGTTTTCCCCCTGTCCAGGAACTCATTCATCAATGTAATTCATCCTGTACCATCAGATCTTGGAGTTTTTCCATTGACTTAAATGGAAGACGGATGAAGCCTTATATTATGGATGCCTTGCACCATATTTTGAACAGAAGAGCTGAGAGAGAAATTTTCCTATGGATATACACATGGCCCTCATTGAAATGGGAGCTGCGTCCATATATACCATATGTCAGAATATGTCCCATTATGTTTCAAGGAGATGCCAAGTATTTTTTTATATTTGCTTTTACTTCATTCACTATTGAAATATTTAAACTTTTTTTTTTTTTACAATTTCCTCTTTCATGCAAATACATTTTTATTGTTATGACGCTACTCATGAGAGCTGAGCTGTTGAAATTCTTTCATTATTGCTTTTGGAAAGATCATAAAAGCAGTTCTTTATTTTTTTTTAAGTATCTGAATTGTGCAAAACAACAGCACAACACCTTGGGTCAAATTTAAGAATCGGGGCTCTATCTGTTCAACTTAATAATGTCCATTAAAAAGAAACAGTCTATAAGGTTCCTCATCCTCAATATAAAAATGTGGGTTAATAGGCAAGGACAGACATTAGACATAGTGAGTTGTAGCTGGGGAGGAGAATGAAGTTGATGTTTCCTGGTGATTTAGAGATAAGAAAGCACAGTAGTCAGATTTAGAATCTGGTTATTTTTACAATCAACAATTTGGTCACTTTTAAGATACGTTGAAATCTATTACTAAAACTAATTAATGGATACTGAATTTACATTGTCCTACAAGTAGGCCCTACCAAATTCACCATTGATGTCGCTCCATTTCACAGTCATAGAATTTTGAAAATTGTAAATTTTATTATTTCACTTACATAAACCTAAATTTCATGGTGTCATAATTGTAGGATTCTAACCCAACAAGGAATTGGGGAAAGGGGATTGCAAGTTTATTAGGAGCAAGGTTTTCAGAAGAGCGACCCTTCTTTCTGTGCTGCTACATGCAGCAGCACTGCTTTCAGAGTTGGGTAGCTGTAGAATGGTGGCTGCTGACCTGCAGAGCCCTGCAAATCTGTGGGTATCTGCTTTATAAACACAGGTAACCACAGCTCATTTGTGTGGATACACATGCAAATGCAGATATAAAGTTTGTATCAAGAACCCTGCCATTTTGCGGATATCTGCTTTATATCTGTGGAGGCCCACTGATGAGGCCATCCATGCAGGCCCACTGATAAAGCAGGAGAGGCAAAGAGGGCAGATGGCCCAGGAACCAGCAATTCAAAGGGGCCCGGGGCTCCTGGCCGCCGTTGCTGCAATTGTAGCAGTGGCAGTGGTTGGAACCCTGGGCCATTGAAATTGCTGCTGGAGTGCTGGTGCTGTCATATGGGCAGTGCTGAGAACTGGCTGTCCTCCACCCTGCCCCTTCCACCTGAGACCCCACCCCTTACGGGAGCCTGGAACCAGGCTCTCCCACACCTTGCCCAGGGACCCACAGAGGCTGTTGCCTCTCTTTCATTCACTATGTGGAAGTGGAAATCTGCAGTTCATTTTTGCAGATGGGGATTCAGACTTTGTATCTGCACAGGGCTCTACTGATCAGAAGCCCAGCTTTGAAGGCAGAGCTGCCACCGAATAGCAGCACAGAAGTGAGGATTGTCTGGTATTTCTAACCCTTCTTTGCTGATGTCTGCAATATTGGGCCCTCAGTCAGCAGCTTGCCATTCCCTGGCTGCCCAGCTTTGAAGGCAACAGCCCAGAAGAAAGGATAACATGGTACGGTATTGCCTCCCTTTTGTGCTTCTACTTGTGGGGCACTGCCTTCAGAACTTGATGCCCTGTGAACAGCCACTGTTCTCTGTGAACACAGTTCTGAAGGCAGTTCAGAACTAAGGACACCACACTACAACCACCCTAAAATAACTTTGTGATCCTTTGTAACTCCCTTTTTTGTAAGGATTCACAATTTGAACAACACTGGTGTCCCCTGTGAAATCTGGATAGTACAGGGTAAAAGCACACAAGACCAAATTTCATGGGGAGAGGCAAAATTTCACAGTCCTTGACCTATTACTCATGGATGTGAATTTAGTAGGGCCCTATCTATAAGATGACCTTAGCATTATAGTATCTCATTGAGTGGAAGTTAACTACCACTTCTTGACCATATAATAAATAGGGTCCGACCTCCTGATTGGGAGAAATTTCAGGATATTAACTGATTTATAAAAATATTAGCAAAAAAGAGGGCTAAATTATTTGAATTCTGCACATCAGTAATATATGTTTCCCTATATTGATACAGTTTAGCTATCTATATCTTTATCGTTATTTTGGGTTCCCTTGCCTTTAAATCCTTTTCCCTTGTTCTTTTTATCTGGGGCCTAAAGCTAGTTCTATCTTCATTCTGTGATAATAAAAAAAATCAAACCTATCTATATAATCTTTTAAATTTAAAATATTAATTGAAACTTTTTAACCACTTGTTTCAAAGTATGGAAACATTTCAGATAGTCTTGTTTTAGAATTTTTAAATTGTGATATTGTTAATTTGCTCTATTTGCACTTGAGTTAAAGCATAAATTATTATTTGTATTTCAAAAATTAATACATTTGAGGTTTATAGCAAGTGCACATTTAGATTTTTAAAAATTAAATGATGAACAGCATAATAGACTGTTCTAGTAAAGATAAAAGATGGTTTTTCATGCCATCTTTCAACTGAACACAATTATTTTTTAAAAGTTGAATTTATTTTAAAATAGCAAAATCTAATTAATATGTATAAAATCCATCTCTGTTGTTGATACCAACACTGTTTTTATTATATACCATATCTGTAGGACAACAAGTCATCAAATTAAAGTGGTACAGATTGAATACTAAGGTGTGCTTTTTGAAATTATACAAAACTAGGTTTTTCCATTTAAACTACCCATATACAAAATACATTTCCTTTATCTTCTGTTGTTACCTCTCAAATGTTCTTGCTCAGGTTAATATTATAAACCTGTACCAGCTATACAAATATTTTTTTTCATAATTCAACAGGTGCACTAAAACATATTTCCACTTAGGAATTATTGGACACTCATTTTAGCAAATACACCTGCAGTTTAAACACCAACTTCTATTTAGCTCTTACCATTAAATACAACCACCTAAAAGCACTTTTGAGAGAGTTGAAATCTTTAAGATAATATTTCAGAATGTTATATTTGTTGAGCTTTCATAAAAGGCCATATTCCAGAGGAGTAATTTTATCAATGTTGTTTTTGTCAATTGCAAGCTTTCAGGTCATAAAACTTTTAATTTGCATTGACCTTGTTTGCTAGCCTTATAATACAAGAAACCAATTCCTTGTATATCAAGATGTTAACAAAGAGGAAAAACAGATAATGATTTCTGTGTTTTTAGTGGAACTGCCCAATTCCACAAGTATTTACTTTTGAAAAAAAACAAATATTACTTTTTAAAATGTATATTCCCTTCATCAGTTGTTTTAGAAATGTAAATCACATCTGGCTTCCAGTCTACAGGTGACACACAAGATGGAAAATCTTGCATGTGAGCTAATTATAAAAGCTGTGGCTCTAAAGTGAGTTCTTAACTGTACCTGTACCTTGTGTTGCGTCTGTTCAGCTGCTCCCTTTTCCCCTCCCCCACTTCAAAACGTTCACTAAATTATGCTTGAAAAGAATTTATTTTAAAGCATCCAGATTCCTGACAAACGGTTGGGGGGGGGGTCTGCTTTTCTAGAGATAACAGGGTGTGGTAACCTTAAACCCATAAACAAACCCCAAATTGTATCGTGAAATTAGTGCAGGAGAACACTTCCTCTCTTTGCAGACTTTGCGAGCTTTGTCTTTTTAGTTGCAGTTTAACCTGCATTAGGAGCAGATTCATTTTTGTAACTGATTCCTAATGCCCCACATATCATACTGGTGTGTGCTGGGAGAGCTCATTCCTGTGCATGTTTTTTATTACTGTGACTGTGCTTGAAATGAATATTCGCTTCCAAACCAAAAGCGCCGTTCTCCAATACCAAGGTTTACTGGGTTTGATTGGCAGCTGTAGCTGTATTTTTCCAAAAACGAAAGAGCCCATCAAACTCTGGCGTTAGGTGTGTTGCGCTATTGTTTCCCTAGATGGTCGGCTGTGCTGTGGAAAAGAACTCTGAGCTTCCAGATAACTGGGTACCATATGGAAAATCTGCAGTATTTTGATTATGCCTTGTGTAAACATTTTAATATCGGATCCTTAAAATCCAGCGACTATCCCAAAGGGGATTAAAACATAATCCTCTCTCTCTATAGCTGTAGTGGATTAATTTCGTATTCTCTCAGTGGCTGGTTTGCTCCCTGAAGGCTACAACAAAAAGACTCAGTGCTCCTTAAACATGCTATGGAATTGGAAGTTGTAATTGGAGATTTCCAAAGGACTAGTGTAAAAATGACATACTAATAAGACTGCATATTTCATTTTGCGTCCTCTTCGGGGAGGAGGAGAGACAGCTGTAGGAATTAAAAAATCTGTTTTCCCCTGTAACAAAATAAGAAATCCCGTAGAAATTCAGAGAAAGTCCTCATCCCCTCTTTGGAAGGAAATACGGTTCATAGAAATTATCCCTTTTCCTTGGAAAGTACGATGAGGGCCATTGTGAAAGCATTTGCAGAGCTCTGAGTTGTACTACGTTTCTACAAATGTAGAATGTCGTTTGAATACAGCTGCACTGTCTTCTGGTCAAAATCACTTCAATCTTTGCTGAAATTCACTGATCCTACCCTGAGTTAGATCACAGTCTTGGACGTGAACCCCTCCTGCTATATAGCACGGTTGTGTTTGTAGAGGGGAAGAACGGGGGGAGGGGGCCGGAGAGGGGGAGACGGTTTCTACACATACACGGACCCGTACGAATCTACTCATGGCGTTCCCCTATTGTCCTTGTAGATTTCTGGTTATAAGCTTTGGCCTTTTGACCATTAAATACCAGCAACTTTGTTTTTATTTTATTCCCATAACACAAGGGAAAGAGAGGTAATTGGATTAAACGGATGATCTTCCTTCTGGGATTCAGTGAGGCCTTCTAACGCCTCCTTAAAATGATAGAATATCAAGTTGTTTCCAGTATGCATCATCTTAACGCAGTTTTCTTGTAGCCCGGAAAGCCATTGCTGTGTGTACAGCACAGTGAGTAGGGAGGGCCAGACGGCTGCTCTGGTGGCACTGCTGGATAAAGGTTAAAAGAGAGGTTGGAATGGTCTGCTTAAGAGGGCAAGTGGTTCTGCAGGGCAGGGAGCTGCTGGCCGTAGATAGATCCTCCTTCTATAAACACAAAGAAGAGGGGCCTAGGGAATAGAAACCCAAATCCACTTGTAATCGTACAACAGAATCGGGCATAATTACTTGAGCAACCTAGATTAAGATTGATGAGCCTTTAAAGCGCCGTTGCAGATCGATCACCCTGCCCTTTGCAGAGAGGCCAGGTTTCCTAGCGGCGCGGGGCGGCGCGGCTGGGCTTGGCTCGCACAGCAGAATAACGGAGAGAAGATGGAGGCTAAAAGGGGACAGAAGCAAAGCAAACCCGCGGCATGTGATTCAGATCAGCTGACAGGAGTCAAGCTGCTACACTGGTTTGTTAGGAGATGGAAAACAATAAAATGAAGGAAAACTAGAGTTTGTATCAATATTATCTCGCCTGCCACACTGGGCGGCTGAAAGCTTGTCAGTGAAACAGTTGAGTTTTAGATTCCCTCTTGTTCACACAATAATCCGTGCCTGCCTGCTCATTTATTTTGCAAAGGAAATGACAATACGTTGTGCAGTAGAGTCTCAAACTTGGTGGTTCTCAAAGTATTAACAGCCTGACAGATGAGCTGATAGACGATTAAGTCGGACTAAGTGAGCAATGTGAAGCGTTGCCTACACGCTCTGATTGTAAAGTGTGTGTGTGTGTGTGTGTGTGTGTGTGTGTGTGTGTGTGTGTGTGTAGCATTGAGGGAGCAGGAGAAGGCTGTACCGGTGCCTATTAGCCTTGGTGCTGTTGTGCAGAATAAGTCCAGAGCTTGCCATGGCCGTGCCAGTGTGCCGCAAGCCCACTCACCTAGAGCGTCTAGGCAGCGCCTGGGGATTGCAAGGGGAGAGGCGCATATAGCAGCCAGACGGTCACCTGCACGCGCCCCTGGTTCGTGGACCGCACATTCCAACGACATAAATACAACAAGGGTCGTTTTTACATTAGTTAGGGTGAATAGCCTTTTAAAGCTTTCTGTAAAATAGCTTGGTTTAACTGAATTTCCAAAATGTCGAGTACTCCTTTATTACTTATATTTCATGTGTCTAGAAATATAGATTTTCCTTGCAAGTTAGCTGTGGTCTGCAAGAGAGTTTTATAATTCATCTATTTTAGTTTAGAATAAGGGATCTTTCTAAGCAAGTTATCAGTTTAACGGCAGATTTATTGAATTCGGATGAAAGATCAGATGGGAGGATGGTCATCTGTAGTGCCCCTTTGTATTCAAGCAGGAATGATTTCCTAAAATTAAAACAATGCGCCATAAAGGCTGGCAGTTACAAATGACCCTACCCCCATCCCTCAATACACATATGGCTCGCAAAGAATTCTATTTTGTGCAAAAGGTTATGGTACAATTATTTTTAAAGTTCTTAGTGAAAAGACATTGAAATAAATATGATCTTGCTGGAAACCCATAACACATTGAGTGCTGCTTTTTGAGGCTTCACTAAAGTGACTTTTTTTTTTCTTTTGTGATGTCTTCTGATTTAAGCTGTAGCTCGGAGTTAACGCTAATGAAAGGCGTCTATAAAAGTACAGACTGCTGTATTTGCTTTTCCCAGGAAAGCGCAGATATCTAGAGATGAATCCCCAGACTTTGTGGAAACTATTAGCTTTTGGGACTCCCTTCGCATGAACCTCCTGACCCCGTTTATTGAGACCTATAAGTAACGTGTCAGTGCTACTTGCAGGCTTCTGTATCTAAACAGTGGTAGTGTTAATTATCAGAAGGTCAGGAAGGGAGAAGGAACCCGCTTCTAAGAGCAGTAATTTTTCATTCTAGCCCCCGTGAATTTTGGTTATTGATTCATCTCGGAGTCTCACTCTACAGCTCAGAAACTCTTGTCAGACTACTCATGAGGGAGCAGGGTGGTAAGCACTCGCAAGAAAGACATAAGGCAACTTACAAATGGACTTTATTAGGCGGATAGTTGGGTGCCTGCATTCAGTAAGGAATGGGGAAGGGTAGGCTGAAGTTACTACGGCCTGCCTGACGCCTCTGCCCTTGCTTTGCAGGCCCGGTGGTTCTCAGCACGCCGGCACAGCTCATCGCCCCTGTGGTAGTGGCCAAAGGTACTCTCTCCATCACTACCACGGAAATCTACTTTGAGGTGGATGAGGATGATCCCGCCTTCAAGAAGATTGACCCCAAAGTGAGTAGAGTGCGTTTCCTCGTTGCCTGGGTGTGTTTACATTAGACATGGTCTGAAAGCGATTTGTATGTTAAACACTGTCCGGAGAACATCCTCCGATGCGAAAGGTCCCCTCCTCCCCCAAACGCCTTACTCCTGTGGTCTTTCACTGTGTTTTATTAAAAAGCGAAATGTATTAATGATGGCAAATCCTCTATTACAGCGTGCACATTTTTAACAATCTTTCTCTGAATGCCTTTGTATGAACACGGGCAGATTTAGGAGTTAAGCCAATTGCTCTGAAATCCCTTGAGGTAACAGCGGTCCCAGACCGCGGTCCTCTAAGACACAATGATGGGCTTTGCTCTTGAAGTGGATTTTATAGAATCCCTTTATTCCAAGAACACGAGTTTCCAAATAGGAAAATACTTGCACGTTTTAATAAATGTTGTCTGTTCGAATACTGAAATTTAGTGTTCACTGTCTGAAAAGGAAAATGGCTATCATATGGGCCTGAACACAGCAGCTGATTCTTGGGAAATCTCTATTTTTTAAAAAAAATTAATATTACAAAACTCCTTGACATCTGCAAGAGAAGCAGATCTAACCAAGTTAAGAGCTATTCACATACATTTCTGTTTTACTGTTGAGAATAAAAAAATGAATTTAAATGGAGCATACATGTGGTGGGGATATTTGTTATAGGGATATATGTCATCTTTTTTTCCATGTGGTTTCTGCTTATTATTATTGCTTTATTCTCTATACAGTCACAAAACAGTTTTACAAGTTTCTTCGTGTAGGAGAGAAAAATACAGGAGATGCTTCTAAAAGTCATTCCTATATTTTTTTTGCAAAAAAAAATCATTTACTGTAAATGTGTTTCAATGATAACTTTTTAAAAATGCAGTTATCGTTTTTGAAAGCACGTGTGTTTTAATAAAGTGGGGTTTCTGTTGAGGAATAATGTCTGAAATTGAGAACGTCCTCGTCGGAATAAATATAAAAGATTATTACACAGTAACCATTATAACAGTTTCACTAACATCCACCCACTATGACTTCTTATAACGGGACATCACACCGGCAATAATTTTCTTGGTTCAGCACTTGTTGACTATTAAGTTTTTTACTAAATTATGTTCGTTGCTATTTTGAATCTGTGTTATGCATTTAAATCTTAAAATACTTCAAAGAAATATACATTCTGAATAATCGTGCTGGAGTATGAATAGACAGTTTGTAATAGCTTGCAACTGTATGAGTGTACACATGCTATTCTCCCCGGATGCCTTTGGAACGTCAGAGTTGATTTCTACATATGCAACTTGCAACCTTGTTACATCCATAGTGGATTTGTAGGTCGGAAGTTATATTGTTCTTCATTTTGCTGCTACTGGCTTGACCCCTTCACCTGTAAATGTTGCTTTTTTCTTTATTACTTACTTTCTCCAAAATATTGATTTTTGTCAGGAATTACTCATTGCTCATTCAGTTTCCTTTGCTTCAGTCCTATTTTTCTCCCTCAATACAGCTAAAAACCATGGAGAAACATTAATCTAGTACAGTGAATCTTTCAAAAGTAAATTTATTTTTGACACCTATAGAAAGTGTTGGTTACTCTGTTAATTACCACATTAAATTGTGGTGCATATGATACACCAATATTTTCTTTTCCCACGAAACTAATCAGTAGGAAAAGGGCTGCTCCCTTTAGCCATTGCACACTGGATTTAAGCAGGGTTCGACAAAAGGATGTGATTTGCAAAACATTGGCGTGATTTTCAAATAGAAAACTTAATCCAGTTTTGAAACGCTTAACAATATTTATTTTACTTCATTTATTAGCTTGTAATTAAATAAAATCAGCAACAGAAATTATAATCTAAATCACAAAAAGTCATTATCCAGTGTATTTCAAGTGCATTTTTCAAATATATAATTCCAATATTCAAGCGTTATTATATAAGCAGAATCCAAATTTCTTTTGAATATATTTAAATAACATTTCAAGTATATTTATGGAATGTTAGAAATAGAACAAGCAATATATATGAAACGGAAAATGTAAACTTTTAAGTTCAGACACTTCAAAAGACAATTAACAAAAGTACCATGATAAAATCTACCTTTTTAAATGGTATCTTCTTTAGCAGAAAATGTCCTGAAGTATCCGAAATGGCAATTTAACTTCTGTTCACCAAATCACAAAACACCAACATCCACAATTTCAAAGACAATGTGAGATCACAATATTTGATACAAATTAAAATGTACATTAAGGTTTTGTTCAGACGGCATATCCAAATAGCTTTTACTCACAGAAGAATTTACATAAAAATACCGGGTTTTTTTATAATCCATTGGTACCGTTTCTACGTAGAATTGTCACAATCATATTAAATTACAGCCGAATTTGTCTCCGGGTGTTAACATACATTTTTTTCAGAGGGAATTTCAAAACTGTGATGAAAACATGTCATAGTGTTTGCTCTTTTGTGTGTCTGCGTGTCTTTGTGTGTAAGAGAGAGAAAAGCCTAAGCAATATTCCTCTTAAAGAAAATATTAGCATTTTCGAGTGGAAATATTTTACTTTTTGAACAGGAAGTTTAAACTTTATCTGAAAATCAGAAGACTAATCAGTTAGGCCCATATTTTAACTGTCCTCTAAAGTTTTTCCAAACTTTTCGGATTGGTGAGTATTTCCCTAGCCAGACGCCAAGTTTGTTTGGCTGCGTTTTCCAGGGCTGAATGAGGTTTTCCTTGAAACAGGTCTAAATTAGGCAAGAAATAATGTGGGCACCTCCTGCATTGGAGACAGGAGATGAGTTGCAGTAAAATCCCGTTGAGTCGGTCGCCGAGGCAAGATTCGTCCCAGTCCGATTCCCGGGGATGCTTTTCACACTCGTATGAAACCAGAGTCTTCATGTGATAATTATTCAGGGGTTGTCCCGGCAGTTCCAGATGACGGTCCCGTAAGGTTTTGAGGATAGAGAGGCATTTCTTTCTGCAACCGCCCATCTGCAGTCTGTTCTCGGCTTCTGCGAACTGCAGCACCCAGGCATCACTCTCGGCTGAACTCTGCTTGCCTGCTAGCGAGTGGCACTCCTTAGATAAAAGGTTGAAACCTTCAGCTTTGACTTCTGCTACCCTGTTGGGTCCCGGCCAGGGGATGTGGGGAAGTGGCCAGTGGGCAGCACTCCTTGGCCAGATCCCTGTGCATTTAAAAGCCGGGGTGATTTGCACGACATATCTATCTCTGATTCTCAGTTTCACTTCACTCGTGTCAGCCACCATCTTTACCACGTCTCTGTAACTGCATTTATCCACGGCTTGGGCTACCAGAGTCTGAAATCTGGACCGGATTTTGCGAGCGGAAAGGTAACCAGATGCCGTGATGAACTCCACCCAAAGGGACATGCTCCTCTTGCGCCCGTCGCTTAACTTTAACACGGCGCAGCCCGGCAAAGAGCCGTCATCCACGAAGTTGAAAACTCCCATTTGGTTCAGATAAAGCACCACTTCAAACTCTGTGGGAGAAATGACTTCCAAACCCTCGTAGCGGTTGTCCATCTCGTTCAAAGAGCTGATGAAACGGGGCTCCTGCACCTCCACTTCCTTTAGCACGTCCGAAACCACTTTGCAGACTTCTCGGATAGTTTTGGCGATGGCGGCTTTCCTGGCTTGGCATTTCTCGTTGTAATATTTATTCAGATGATACACCAGCTTGGCCTGGGCCGCGATCATATTGGGGCAGAGATCCGGATTATATACCGGAGTCTCGCAGTAAGCTGTGGGATCCAATGCGGCTGCTAAGGCTGGAGCCAACTTCAGAGGAGAAACAGGCTGCAGCGCTCTGAAACGTAATAAATGTCTTTCAAAATACGATGTGGCTACTGCTCCTCAGATGCTCTCTTCCTGCCTTTTTAGATCTGCAGTCTCGAAGTGGGGCGCGATATTTTTCTTTCCTTTTTTTTTAAATGATCACTGAGTGAGCGCAAAGCATTGAGATCGGCACTTCCCGAGCAGCAATAAAAACAAAAGTTGAGCTGAGACACAGCAAGGCTTCCAGTAGTCAAAACAATAAACCCTCTCCGTATTTGTTTATGTTTTCCTGTAGTAATCACTGTGTGCGCGCAGGGTTGTTAATCAGATGGTGGAAAAAGTGCTGGGTGTCGGGGTGTGTGTGTGTGTGTGTGTGTGTGTGTGTGTGTGTGTCAGGAGAAGCTGGCTGTTGGTTAGTCTAAGAGCCCAGATGCTCTCGTGTGGAAATTATAAAGGCAGGGCCAGGCAGGCGGGCGGCCAATCGCCACTGGGCTCGTCACTGCAGCCTCCTTCAGCTCAAACCCGGCTAATTAATCCGTCTCTTGGCTATATATACTTGTATATATGTACACACAAACTAAAGGTAGGCGGCTGCTGGCAGAAAACCACCCAGGCCACCTATGCATTTGGAAATTGAGAAGAATCTCTCGCCTTTTGCTGTAACTTGAGGTGTATTGATGTTTTGAAAGGACTTGGCAAAAGTGCGATGTTCTGCGCTGAATCCCTGTTTGTCTCCTTGAGGCTGAAATGTGAATTCAGGTGTATTAACGGACATCCTTCAACTAGTGAGCTACGGGGGGAAGGGGGAAGAGGTTACTCTTTAAAGAACAGAGACGTAAATTCATTACCTCGTCCTTGGCATCAAATCATGATGTTCTTTTCTCCTGATAGTTGTCTGTAATTGCAGGTCAGAAGTTTTCCTCTCATGAATTGGCCAGTGTATAAGGCCATAGATTCTCGGCAATGTAGCGTTCGCAGGATCAAAATATTTCAACACCCCCCCTAATTAAATTGGTTTTTAAGGATATTCTGACGGGGTATAATCGATTTTAAGTTTATGCAGATATTGCATTCTCTTTGATGTATTTGTGTGTGTATATGAAAGTATGAAGGATATACCAGTTACTAAATGCATATAACAGTTTATTTTCGTATTCAGTCTAAGAAGTAGCAGATACTTAGTATAAATCTTACTTGCTCCTGCTTAGTTCATTTTTATATTCTGTATATATCTCCAATAGATTGCAAAGCTATATATGTTCAGATGCCTTTCTGAACATCGTTGTAAAATAAATATCTATTAATTCCCTTATGTGGACAGTTTATTTTACTGTGAACTCTATTTGCAAGCTGTTTTAATAAATGTGCACACGGGAGGGACATTAGCGAATGCAGACATGTTGGCAGACAACTAATCTGACAGTTTGGGTTTTCGTGTGTGTGATATATAATTAAACAAATTTCCCCTTCAGTATCTTAAGTGTCAGTAATCGGTCCTCCTATTTGCAAAGAGAGTGGAAGGAACATCTTTCTCAGAATCTTCCCTGCTTTGCTTCACGAAGAAACACAGTTCGCATTTATAGAGCACGCATTTTAAGAAATTTTAATTTGACTCCAATTTTTAAACGTACTGCCCCTTGAAATTATTTCCTAAGAAACTTCTATGGTCTGGTAGAGAGAGATGCCTTACGTGCTACTAACGTGTTCAAGTCACAAGCGTATTACTGCGGCAAAGTTTGTACCAAAGGTATAGTACAGTTTATTTTGTGCTTTGCTGTCTTGATGTAGCATTAATACAGACGGCTCTGTATTTCGATGACTATTAATCCATAGGCAGAATTTCATGGGCGTCTGTAACTTTCTATTCATGATTAAAATGAAACTAGGATTGTCTTCAGACGCCTAGCCCAGTTACTACCCGCACCAGCTCACCCTTCAGGAGTCCCCCCCCCCCCCCAATCGCGTCATAACGGAGCGAGGACGAAGAAAGGCTGCCCGCAGCAAGTTCCTGCTGTTTGTGTAAGGAGTAGCTCGTTTCCATATTCCTCAACTTTCTTCCCTTCATCCAAAGTGTCACGTCTAGGGGCCGAAACCCGGGCTGGTGAGGAGGCAGGCTCTGAACTCTGCTCAGCCGGCTGGGCGTTCTTGCCGGATTTAGCCATCTAGCTTGGGAGCAAAATGCTTTGCCCCGGTGCTCTCTCGACAACTGTGCTTTGAAAATAAGAAATCCCCCGGGGGCCTGACGCCGCGGCTCTTTGGACTGGGGGGGCGGGGACGCCGCTAGTTCCGCGAGTGGAGCTGCCGCCTGCTGCAGCCTAGGGAATGGGTCATCAGGTGCCCCGTTCATCCCTCACGCCCCCTGTTCTCGCTTCTCGTCTTCGGGCACACGGTCGCCTCTTTGCCCTACCCACTTACTTGGGCATGCCCCGGTCTAGTTCAGGGGGCAGGAGGTGCTTTCCGAGCCTCGCGCTCTCCTCCTGCCCTTCAGTTTCCCCGGTTCTGTATTAGCCTCTGTCCGCAGCGCTGACCCCGCCTGCACTGGTCCCGACAGAGCCAACTTTCATTAGCCAATCTAACTCTTAGCTCGGCGGGGCCAGGGGAGAGCACCCGCTACTACCGAGAGGGTCGTTGGCCCTGCACATGCTGCAATCCCCACCCCTGGTATTCGCTATAAAATCCCCAGGTGGTCAAGTGGCCCCGGCTGCACGGACCGAGGACCCACTTTGCTCAGGTCAGTCCCCAAGGCCCATCGGTTTGCTGGAGAGCTCGCGAGCCAGGGGCTGCAGGAGCCGGCACAGACACGCTTAGGGATGGGGGAGATGCCCAAATGCACCATTCTGCCTAATTCCCCCGAAGGCCCAAGTTGAGGACAGTGGCCAATCTGACTTGAATCAGACCGGGAGCGGGTCTGAAGTGTGAAACTGTAGGCAGGCTTTTAGCACGCAGGTGGTGCCTTTTAGCGCCTTTCAACCGTTTCTGGTACTGGTGGGGGAAAATACCCGGGTGCTAAGCTGCAAGGAAACTTACAGGCCAGGCCGACCTATTCCGACAAAGTGAAGTCAGCTCCCAGCGAATTTAGTAAGACAAATGAACTTGCTGAATTGTTTCATACTCCATCTCGTCCCCCCAACGGGCATCTGGATCTAACAATAACTAGCGCAAAAGAACACAAGCAGATATGTTCCCCACTGTTACTAAGTGACTGCCCCAAAAATATTTGTCCTGGGCAGCGTGGCACAGAGTGACTTATTTGAAACACGGGAAATGTAAAAATAATTCAGTTCGGGTTTTTTCACTGTCCACTCCATTAAAAACAAATCTAGTCCGTGGAATCTAGACGTCATCATTGTTTAAAACCGAAAGTTAAACACTTCAGACTAAGGGGATGGTCTTGGTCACTGCTGCTTTCTGGGGAGATGACACATGCTCCAAAGTTCTTACCTTTAATTTAGTTTGTTTGCCAACTAATTCCATTTAATTAAAGTTATATTATAGAGCAATATTTTTGCTATTTTGGAAAACAAAATAATTTCTTGAACTTTCAGGCCCATCTGCTAATTTTCTAATTGTTTAGTACAGTAATTAAAATAAAATTAAGATTAGATTCAGTAAAGATACATTTTAAAATATAATATAAAGGTTTATCCTAAAAGCAAGTGATCAATTTAGATAATTATGTTTAGTTGTTATATTTTGGTGATCACTGCAAATATATAAAAACACACAATTTCATATTACTTAAGTTTCATTTATTATTAAAGTCTGTCATTAATTTCAGCGCATCAGTTTTACATTTTATCCATTAATGAAGGAATGAGCCCTTTAATTTTTGGCATGGTAAAATCTTTTCATATTAGGAAAATTTTCTGAACATTTATTACCATTTGTTTACTTTGCAATCCTATATTTAAAATGAGGTGGTTTTAGTAAATAATAAAACTATGGAGTGGGTTTTTCTGTCACTTAGTTTCATTTTTATAGATAATAATTTATACTGGAAGAGTGAGATTAAATCATCTCATTAAAATGATTGATCTTTTTGATGTTAGGAGTTGGAGGCCTATGAAATAGAGGTAAGTTTTCCCAAATTACTGTTTTCTAGCTATTTTTTCCTAAGAGGAGGTAGGCCTAAGTAATTAGCACATCTGCATTTTACATTTAGACATTTCAAAATGCATTGCTTTAAGCAATCCGCTTATTAGTCAAAAAAGCTCAACTGAGTTGAAAAATGTGTGAATACAGGAATTCTGTTTTTCAGTAAAGCTAATTTGAAAATTTCAGGTGCCAGATCATAAATTTCAGCAATAGTGTTCTTTCATATGGAAAAAATGTATTGGTTAGCTAGAATATACAAGCACATATATTAAGTGCTTATGTTGATATTTCTTTGCATCTCTTTTTATATAGTAGTTGTGATTCTACTCACAACTGTTCATGAATGTAAAGTTTTATTTTTAATATCTGTTTATTGCTTTAGAGAAAGAGAAAGATTATGAATTTGAGTTTATTAAATTATTTATCCATGCTGCTGGAGTAGGTTTGAAGGCTGATTGAAAGTATCTGATTTCTTGGCTCTTAATATTTTTATATTCCCTGGCTGTTTTATCAGTATCATCCTGCCAGCCACAATAAATTTATTTTTTTACACTAGCGAAATTAAAGACCCACATTTTTAGAATGTTTGCTTTAGGTGTGTCACCTTATATAAAATCAGATAGGAAGAATCTTTTCTTGTAATAGAAGTTGAAGGAACTCTGTTTACTCAGCTTTTTGTTTGATTATGTACTGTTAACTTATTTTTCAAGCACAGAAATAAATAAAACAAAAGTAAATTTAAAAAGTAAAAAAGTTATGATTTTCCATAAGTTTCATGTTAGTGATATTAAAACTAATTATTATATAATATAGGTTTGAATACAGATATTTTCTCTTCAACTATATTAAATGGTCTTCAGTTTTGTGCAGAGTCTTATAATAATTTGAGATGAAAAATAATTAGAATTGAATACAAGCTATTAATTACAATTGTGATCACTAAAGAATCTTAAAAACACAATTTAATGTGTTATTTTCCTCACTAAAAATACATATTCAAAATTAATATAAATTATCATACCAATTTTGGATTTTGTCATCCTGCAAATTACAGAAGAAAATGTTAAAAATTTCCCTATTTTGTATGCTATTATGTAAAAACAACTGTTAATTTGTTTATCATTTCATATTTCAAGAGCAAACATACATTTTGCACACTGCAAGTTTTATTTTTAACTGGAAACTGCAGAAACTTTCATACAGGAAAAATACATTGCATTATTCATTTGGTTCACTACTATATCAGCTTCATCAAAACCAGACATTTCTTAGTACTCAGGATTTTATTTAAGCAATCCAACACTGATATTTTTAAAAGGTTTGCTACTTTAAGAATGCTCTTTTCTGCTGAACCCAGGGAGGAATCAGTAGGGATTAGCGCCTTTTAATCTACTACATCTGTAGAGGGTCATCCAACACTGCAGAATTCTCATTACTGTTTCATGCCGTATATGATTAAGCAACTGAAAGAATTCAACACTGACCTTGAGAATAAAGCTGTATGTGTTGGATGAGCAGTGTCCAATGACTGCATGTTTAATACAACCTCTCCTCTTGATAATTTATATTTCTGAAATTTACTGTGTGATTGAAGGACCAAAAGAGTAGGTAATGTAAATAAATCAAAATCAAAGTGCAGTAACATTGAAAATGTATAATTGTGTAAATTATGACATTATTCTGCTTGTGTATTCACAGTCTGTGATTTGATCATCTGTTAGTTGCTCGCTTATTTGGGTTAAGTGTTACAGGAACATAAATACCTTTGTCACTGGTATTTTGCAAAATCATTTTTACATTGGATAACAAAAATGAATTATTTGATTTTCATACGTGCTAAGAACCTGCAACTCTCTTGTAGAGGCCAATGGAAACTGCAGGTGCTCAACATTTCTAAATATCAGACAGTGCATTAACAGTCATTTTATCTCTTCACATACATTTTGTCATTGCCTGTGTTCATTGATATTTTTATCCGTCAATAATATGTGCAGACCAAGTCATTCTACCTGGAGAACCAACTTGTTCTTCTTCACCTTGTGATGTATAGGTCAACTATGGTCTGTGGTTCTCAATCTAAACTTAGGTATAAGAGTACATGTTTTACATATTTAAGTATAGCCTTGAGAAACTGGTAATTAATTGTAATATTTACTGCCTAGTGTCCACAAATTTTTCTCTCAGAATAATGCCAGTGCAGATGGATAAGTGAATTGGTCATGAATGATAAATACCTTTAACTGAACTTTAGGAAGATCCTGATTCTCCACACACACACACGTTTGCTTACTAGTAAACATGTGATTATTTCCATTGAAATCCAGTGGGCCTTCTTAAAATTTAGTTAGGCCTTGATCCTGCACAGATGTCCATGAAATGTGCTGTATCTAAAAAGATACTTGTGTGTCTTACATTTATCTTGAAGCGTTTTTACATTCATATGCGATCATTGTTGTGAAGAAGCTATGTTTTGACCCGTCCTTTACTTTCTTAGGAAAAAAAATCTCCCATTGATGTAAGCAAGCTCTAATGATATCATTGAGGAATCTTCCTGAAAAAGGCAGTGACATGTTGTCTATGTCTTAGCAAGGTGCTTCCTCAAAATTCTTCTTTAGCCTGTCATAAACCCTGTGTAATAAAGGGACATATACGTGCACAAGCATGTGTTATCACTAATAGGACTGAGGGATGTGGTCTCAGAAACCATAATTTAAAAAGAAGCAGTGTCTCTTCACAAATATAAATATGAACAAGTTGGTGTGATTATTGGAAACATTTATACTCTGTTGTTGAAAAATATGCTGAGTATATTGGTTGTATAACAGTGTGTAATTTGAATAGCGATCAGGGTAAAGATTTCTTTCGAAAATACCTGACAGCTGCATTCTGAAGACAAGAAACCCCAAATCACAACAAAGTCACGACCACTTCTGAACTAGTGAAATAAAAGTCTCTCTGGAAGGTATAATTCATTAGCTGGAGAGATAGGCGACTGATGCCTGTAGGGGGAAGGGTGTAGGCAGAGCCACCCAGAGGGTGCATAGGAGGGTGGTGCACCTCCCATGTGCTATCACCAATCACCTATGTCTGGAGACGAGGTGAATTTTATTAGGAACAGTGAAATTACTTCAACCATCCTTTTAAAATTGGGAATGGAATTTTAACTGGAGTATTAGAAATACCCATATCGATTTGTCTGCACAGTATTGGGTGGAATCTACCCAATCAGGCCTTTTGTGGCAAGGTACAATCCATGATACTTCATCACACTGTATGAACGATTTTAAATCACCAAAGTAACAAAGTTGTGAATTTATGTGGAGATAATATGTATGCTGTTAATTCAGAAATCAAACATATAGATCTTGAAGTGTGTGGTATTACCCAGGCACAGAAATTACACTTTTTTGTTATAAAAATAGGCTCTATTAGCTTTAATGTATAATAGTAATATAATATATTAGTATATTCCAAAAAGGAAGAAAAAGCATTTGTGGCATAATTGATATGACAGAGAGAGTACTGACAAAGTTTTCTTCATAAACTAAACAAAAGATACTGCCATCTCACTAAGGTTCAAATGGTGCTGTGAATATTACTTTTCTTGTTGGATATTTTATGGAATTTTTTATCTTCTTTGTTTATACTGACACACTGTGAAGCATTTTTTCCTTTGTTGATATGAATGTTGTTTCCATGTTCTTCAGAAAGAATATTTTCAGTTGATCTGAAATAATTTGTAAAAATTTAAAGAAAACACTTGTTAATTGAATCTTATGTCTTAAAACTGATTCGGGGTCAAATTTACTTCTTTTATGTACTTAGGTATGGGTACCCATGCATATTTTTTCTCATTAAACAAAATTAAAATGTAAATAAAATACTTTACTGAAGTTTTTTCTTGGTAATTGCAATAGTAATTCTAATGTTATGCTTGTTTATGGGCCTATTAGGAGAAAAGTTATGGCAGAGTAAATGATTCCATGTAATTTCCAGTAAACGTTTTACCATTCATGCTTTTGTTCACTTATGCAAGTAATTTCTCAGGTATAGAAAGGCTAACTATGACCCCTGCATGTTTTTTTAATAAACTTGTAAAAGGAAACAGCTAATAAATACAGAATTCTTATTGGCACTAGGAAGTGTATGTAAGTAATATCACATCAGCTAGATTGTGCCTTAATGCTTGCAATTTTCAACAGCACCTCAAGAGATTGCTTCTCAAATAAGTAAAAATAACGGCAAATATGTAGGACAACAGTTGTCTCATTGTATTCATTGAGTGTGTTCATTATGTGTTATTAGTCTTTAATTGTGAGAATAAAACTGTATAACTATTTATCTTGGCAAACCCATTACATAGAGACTGTACCTTCCTTACAACTGGTGTGTGTATGTGTATATAATTTCATTTCACACACACACACACACACACACACACACTGTTTTGCTATGTTTCCTTTAGCTATTTTGGTGTACTAGACTAAGGGAGTACTTTTCAGGTTAAATTTATTGCTAACTTAATCTGCACTTGGTAGGCAAACTGCATATCTCAATGAGAAAAAAGATTTTTTTTCCAGAAAATTCAGTACTTCATTTGTTTTGCTCACCACGCTGCATTAGCACAGTTCTCCCCTGTGTGCATCTGCCAGTGTACAATTTAGCCACGGGCATCTGTAGACCTTGTGGTGATCAGTATTGCAGGCAAAAGCCATATGTGTTTTAAATAAAAAAAACCTCTTTATTTCATTTGCTGTTTTAACTGGATGGATAACTTTTGTGCCTCAAGACAGAGGAAGAGAAAATACAGAAATAATTAATTGCCTCTATTCTTGAGGCTGTTTCGTTTTCCCTCTCCAATATGGAATGCTTGTCAGCTTTTCTGATAAATGACTGCATGTATTTGCATAGATTTTACATTAACACAAAAATTAGTTTTATTTGTAAAAAAAACCCAGTTTACATAATAATGCAAAAACTAGCATTATGGATTATGTTGCCAGACCTAGAAAACTGTGGAGCATTGTAATTTCCTTTTTCTTGTAAAGATATTTTTTAAGTTTAAGACATTTAAGTGTGTAGCTTCTACTTTTTATGGCTTAACTTTTTTAAAAAAAATCAACAGTTCAGGAACATTAAATGTTTAGGTACCCTTTTCTCTAAGCTTTCATAACCTTAATTATTTATGCTGTATGAATAGGGCTTCTTTTTAGAGCTTACATCCATACATTTGTTAGCTATATAAAAAAACAAACTTATACGTACATACATTTCCGAAATCTCATGTAACTGTTTTGATAAAAATCTTGTTGCAGATTGTTAAATAGACACTAAGACACTGTTTTTAGTTTCTAATAATGCTATTAAAATGGTGCTGGATTAAATATTCATAAAAGCTTTCAGCTTTTGCATTCATTTGTATTCCAACTGTGAGACCAAGTTTGTTTGTTTTTTTCATACCTTATAACCTGTCTGACATAATTGACTGGCCATTAGTGGTTTCAAGACACATTTGTATACATGTCTCTGAAAATTGGGTTTTAGTCACAATTTATTATTCCTGTAGATAGAATTTATAAACCAGTTACTCTAAGCATGCTTTTCTTCAAAAGATGTTTATCATAATTTTGAAATAATATTTAGAGATTTTCGTGTTTGTTCATATTAAAACCTTGTATCTTATTGTCTAAAGGCATCTGTTGTTTTTATGTTGAAGAAAATGCAGCTGTATCACTGTTGTTACAACATGCTGTATTACAAAAAGAAAGTCTTGCTTCTTATGAAGCATGCTATACTTAATTGCAACTTAAACAAGGAGAGTGCCTTTTCTTTGCCACTTCTTGAATCTGGGACACCCTGGGTGCCAGCTGTCACTGCTCAGCTAATGATGACAAATGCCCCTCTCTATGCAGATTGCAGCTCTTGTAGGCTGCTATGAAGGCAGCCAGATTACCTTTCTTCAGATAGTAACTTAACCTTTTAAACTCAAGTGTCAGAATGAAATTATTAGGTAGGAGAGTTTCGATATCTATTCCTTTTATACAAAAAGGGGGGGGGATTAAAACTTCAAGTAGTGCCATAGAACCTCATATTCAAAATTGTTCATGCTTTTCTGCTGCTTTAAAAATAGGAAATTGACACCATTGTCAATCAGCTTGTGAGAATTATATACAGTTTGCCAGAATGAATAAATGGGTCCTTAAACTCTATATAAAACCATGGTATGCCCACATCTTGAACACTGCATACAGATGTGGTCACCTCCTCACAAAAAAGATATATTGGCATTGGAAAAGGTTCAGAAAAGGGCAACAAAAATTATTAGGGGTTTGGAACTGGTCCTGTATTAAGAGAGATTAAAGAGACTTGGACTTTTCATCTTAGAAAAGAGGAGACTAAGGGGGATATGCTAGAGGTCTATATAATCATGACTCCCATGGAAAAAGTGAATAAGGAAAAGTTATTTACTTATTCTCATAACATAAGAACTAGGGGTCACCAAATGAAATCAATAGGCAGCAGGTTTAAAACAAACAAAAGGAAGTTTTTCTTCACTCAGTGCAGAGTCAACCTGTGGAACTCCTTGCCAGAGGATGTGGTGAAGGCTAGAACTTTAACAGCGTTCAAAAAAGAGCTAGATAGATTCATGGAGGTTAGATCCATCAATAGCTATTAGCCAGGATAGGTAGGAATGGTGTCCCTAGCCTCTGTTTTTCTGGAGGTGAGTGATAGGGAAGGTATCACGTCTTGCTTACCTGTTGTGTTCCTTCCCTCTGGGGCATCTGGTATTGCCCACTGTCAGGCAGACAGGATACTGGGCTAGATGGATCTTTGGTCTGACCCTGTATGGCTGTTCTTATGTTCTTAAACTGACTCATCTGTTGTCCTGTTAAATGGATACAAAGAGCAAATAGTCTGCCATTTTTTATACCTGCACAACCCCTTTGGTGCCCAGATGTGACTGAGGGCAGAATTTAGCCCCAAATATTTAAGATAAACCTTGATTGTACTTAAATATTCTAAAAAAATATGGGAGTGGTTTTTTTCTCTAATGCGACCATTTCTAAACATATTATTCTGATTTAGGACCCAGATCACCAAGGTACTTAAGAAAGTGCCTGACTTTATGTACCTGAGTAGTCTTTTTGAATTCGGTGGGACTACTCATATACTTAAAGTAAAGCATATGTATAAGTATATTGTTGAATTGAAGTATTACAGCTTAATTTTCCAGTGTAAACCTGAATGTTCTTCATGGAAATTAAGTATCTGTAAAATGTCTTGAAATTCTGTAATTTGTTACAGAGGAAATTGGTTCACAGTACTATACAGTGAATGAATAACACACTATTGTCAATAGTAATACACACACACACGCACGCACACGCATACATTCACCCATCTTTATATGAGCGTGTGTATATGCGTATCCATATATTTGCATAGTTTTGTGTGTATGTATTTGTATACAGGAGTGCATATGTGTATGTGCACACACACATATGTATAAAATTTTGTATTTTGCCAGTTTATTTCTATTAAAACAAAAGTATATTGGAAAACTCTAACATGCACATTCCTTTTGCAACAAAATCAAGTTGTATTGTGAACTATATTTGCATAAGAATATTCAGTTACCTCTGAATTGTCCTGAATACTCTGAAAATGCATTAAACTGCTATAGTGAAAATATTGAAGCAATTTTAGGAAAACCCTTACTTTGAAATTGAGACACTCTCTCTCTATATATGTAATTAAGAAATTAACAGTCATGTTGAAGCACTTAATAGTAACATAAATAATAGGAGACATAAGCATGAAAGAAAAGGTGTGTTCAGCCTGAAGTGGGAATAGACCTGAAAAGTAAATGAGATGGGCAGATTGAGAAAGGATACTGTAAATGTTAGAAGTTGTAGAGAAGGCTTTCACACAAACAGTGGCTAAAATGTATGTAGAAAGAAAAGGCGTGCGCCAGATGATAAGAAGAAATGGGAGCTCTCTGAGATAGAATGGAGCACAAGGCAATGGATAAATATATTAATCCAGACCAAATTTCCCTGCCCATTATGCTGTGATTTGAAAATGAAATTGTTACAATGTTTTTTGTAAATTTGTCCCCATAATACTAATGAAATTAATTGTGAACTTCTATAGCAATTCTATATTTCTTCACTTCCATTTCTTTTCTGGCAGGAGAAAAGAATACTGCCTGATTTGTTAATATAAATGCTTATGAATATTGTCAGTATTTACTGCTTTGGTAATTTTTTAAATTAAATATTCATGCTGTTTAAAAGATCCTAGAATATTTTCCTTTTTAGGCTGCATTTGTTGCTACATGTGGAAGTTTAGCAGTTCTTAATTTTTCTTATAAGCATGATTATGTTTGAAATATTCTGTAACCATACATGATTCATATATTTTATGTAACTTTGGAACAATATGGGGAAGAAAAAGGACAGACACAGCTTTATTCAGTTTGTGCTTGAATGGATTTAAAATGAAATCCAGTGCCAATACAAAAGATACGTTTGCATGTTTGGATTTGCCCCATCTGTGTCATCTGGTGGCTTATGCAATAGGAGGTGTTATCACATGAATCCAAATGCACAAGCCAGTTGTTTTATGGACTGTTTCTGTGCTTGGAGGAGTTTATAAGTTGCCCGCTCTATTGTGTGTCACTCCCAGATGACACGTGTGCATTCTGCTGAGCATATTTTGGGGGTAATTATAACTAATGAAGCCTGGAACACAGCTTGTTCACAATGTGATTTATTCTGCTCCTGTCTAATTCTTGAGATTTCTGTAAAACGATTATATGATGCATACTATTTTGGACAAGTACAGGGACATCTCATGTTAGTTTAGTTTTCTTAGATTAAGTCAACTTGATTTTCAGTGTATCATAAACTAATTATGAGGCTGAAGAGTCTGGGTAGACATGTCTGTAAAAAAGGAAAAAGCCAGGAAAGTAAAATTTGTTACCATTTCCTAAAATGGAGTGGAATGTCACTTTACAGCACTAATTCTCCAGAGCTGTGTACTGTAATACAATTGGCAGGAATTCATGAAAGCCACATTTTAAGGATATGGTATGTAAATAACTGAAATTTATATTGGTAAACTTCTGGGAAGAAATAGATGTGTACCATTCATCTTGAAAATGTTGAAGAAATTCTTGTGTACAACTTGTAAATAGTAGGGATAAATTTGTGTGTTTTCTCTTGGTATAAAATAAATGAAATCTCAATTACAAATAGACTGGTTTAATGGGGATACATTTTTCTTAATGTGTTTCTTGAGTACTATCATGGGCTTTGCAGTAGTACAGTAGTCTTTACTGATTCAGTAGGGCAAGGTTGCTCTGAATTCCATCAGTTTGGTTTTATTGCCTTTTATAACCCTTTTAGTCAAATGAGTTCTTCTGTGTGTCTTAAGTTTTAATAGCTGACTCTTGGTCAGTGAGGACAAAGCCATTGGTTTGAAGAAAAATACCCTGGAACTTTGCAACCAAGGAGCCAACCATTTCTTGAAGCCAGGGTGTGCCAAACTGATCCAGTTCCACACCCATCCTAATTAAGATCTTCCTTCATCAATTTCCTATACAAGTAATTCCACTGACATCATTGGGACTATTCCTGTAAGATGTAGGTAAGTTTGCAGAAATGGTTCCAAGCCTCTTGTCAGAGACCCCAACGTACTTCCACAGTCACGAGACTGTAATATACAGTAGGCATAGGGCCTGAATCACCATTTATTGCTGCATCTGTGTCATCTGTTGGTTTATGCAATAGGAGTTGTTACCACATGAATCGAAATACACAAACCAGTTGCTTTATGGACTGTTTCTGTGCTTGAAGCAGTTTATAAGTTGCATACTCTATTGTCACTAGTCACTTCTGCTGGAATTCTATCATTGGTACTCAGTAGTTGAACTAAATGCTTGCTTTCCCTTTCTTTACCTCAAAACTGTACTCAGATTTGGAAGATTTTGACTCTCTCCAGAGTCCTTTGATGCCTGCCCTTTTTACAGTTCTCAGAGTCACCAAGTATCTGACTTTTTATTCTAAATCTCCCTGCTCAGTTCTAGCCCTTCTTGATCAGGGAGAGATTAACCACTCAGACTTCAAACAGTGGGGCTGATCAAAGGTCTTAGGGTCTGATCCACATGGTTCTAACCAAGATAGCAACTGATAAACTTAGCTCAGCTGCTTATTCAGGAGCTGTGAAGAGGGATAGTAAACTGGAGAATTTCAGAGAGTGTTTGGAGAGGGACTGTGAGAAGTTTCCCTTTTAGTTTCAGGACTTCACTTGATTCTGCGATAGCCAGTGTTGGAACAGTGGCTGTGACCTACAACCCAAGTGCCATGTTTTCGTTCCTAACTGAAGCAAGGAGGAATTTCCTGTGTGGTTGTTCTGTTAAAAAAGGTTCTTGGCTTGGAAGGGCAAGTATAGACACTGAAAACACCAGAGAACCTTAGGAGTTCCAGGACAGTCAACAAAGCTTCTCAGGTCTATCTCAGATTCAAGAAAGGCAAGATCTGGCCATCAAAGGAAAGAGACCTGGCAGTTTATAACCAAGAGAAAAGAGTATAAAGGAGCATTTTACAGGAATGAATGCAGATGAAGATATAAGTATGAATAAAAACTGGACCAGGAGGAATTCTGTAGAGCTATGAGTGTCCAATCAATACCAGGGCCTCAATGTGAACTTCAGAATACATATACGAAGAGCCACATTTTTTAAAGGAACAGAAAGGTGTTTGGAGTGTTCCCCATCCCAGCCTCTAAGAAAATCAATATTGCCCACAAAGAAACCTCCAGTTATCCAAGGAAGACAGACAATCATTGTTAGAGATTCAGTATTCAGAAGAATGGAAAACACATTCTAAATGAACAGGTGGACAACAGGCTGACATCTTCCCAGGACACAGGATGTGTCACTCTAATGGACAGTACTAGGGAGCAGAGTGCCTGGCTCCTGAAACACCTGTGTATACTGTATAGGGAAACACCTGTGTATACATGATCACGGGGAACTTCAATATGAGTGACATACGCTGAAGACCTTGTGCTGCTAGCATTAGAACTTCCTGAAAATTTCTGACTATTAGATGATAATTTTATAACTTGAAAAGAGTTTCCTGTAACAAAGTCAAATTTTATATTAGACCTTTCCTCAATGGATAAATAGGAAGTGATCACAAAACTAAAAATGAGGCATTTTGGGGGGTACAAGTGATCACAATTAACCACATTTGTTAGTGTGTCACAGGATATCTGTCCCCTGTAAAGAGATTAAGCCTGGGTTCTCTGGGCCAGAGCAGATGAATCCAATCTATGCAGTTAAAGAGGGTAGGCTCCACAGGGACCTGTAAAGGGCTGCTAGTACGGAATAAGACAGGTTCTGCCCTGGGGAGGGAAAGCCACCCTGGAATGGAGCTAGCTCCTGTGGTAGGTCCCTGGAGCAAGGGACTACAGCTCAGAGAAGTAGCCCTGGAACTGTTGCTTCAGGAAGGGAGAGAGCTGACTGAAACTGGGAAGGTGCCAGGAGCAGGAGTACCAGAGTCCCCTGGAAGAGGTGGCCCTGAGGCTGGAGTTAAGATTGTTTGTTTGCTAACCCCTATTAAGAAAATAAATCTCTTTGTAAGACATTAGGTATGGAAATGCATACTTTGGAAATGGGGAGGGGCATGACACAATGACACTTGGTAACAGAAGCTAGATTTTAGTCTGACCTGGAATAAGGGGAAAGATGAAATTAGCAATCTGTCTGTTAGAGGCAGCACAGCATCAACAGCAGACCCAGGCAAGGGTCTGGAAAATAGGGATCCAGGGGGTGCTGTAGGGATGCAGGGCATGCAGGTTTTGGGCATCCCAGCCAAATTCCTTTAATGCCCAGGTTCTCAGCCCTGTGTCCTTGCCACCCAGGGTTCGGGCTGGTGGCTCTGCTGTTCCATGCCCATTGTCTCCACTTCCAGCTTCGGGTCCCACTCTGCTGCCATCCCCAACTAAAGGTATGCAGAGTTAAGGACAATACAAATTTGTTAACAATATTAGGAACAAAAACAATGCCATTGGTGTGTTGTTACATGGAAATGGTAGCATTTTCAACAAGGCTGAAAAAGCAGGAGTGGTGTTAAATATTTCTGTTCTGTATTTTGGGAGAAAACATGATATAGTCTCATCATACAGTGATGAAAATGAAATGCTTTCAGTTCCCGTTGTAACTCAAGAGGATATTAAACAGCAGTTACCAAAGTAAGATATTTTAAAATCAGCAGCTCTATATAATTTGTATCCGACTTTCAAAGAACTGATTGAAGAATTCATTAGACCTTCAGTGTTGATTTTCAGTAACTCTTGGAAAACTAGGAAAGTTCCAGAACACTGAAAGAAAACTAACATTATGCCAATATTTAAAAAGGATAAAGAGGATAACTAAGGCCTGACAGCTTGACATTGATCCCCAGGCAAAATAATGTAACAGTTGATTTGGGACTTGATTAATAAAGAATTAAAAGAAGGTAATATAATTTATGCCAGTCAATGCAGAATTCTAGAAACAGACTCTGTCAAACTAACTTTTGTGGTTTTACATCAAAGTATGTTTGCTGAGGTTGATAAAGATAAGTGTTTGTGTAATATGTTTCTGTAAAAAAGTTGAGTTGGTACCATATATTTTGATTAAAAAAATAGTAATGATACAAAATAAACATGGCACACATGAAAATATTTAAAAACTGAAGATAGACAAATTCTGAGTAGAAATAAGGTCCAAATTGTTAACAGGGAGGATAATTAATAATTGGAACACTTTACCAAGGCTTGTGGTGGTTTTTTCATCACTGGTAATTTCTAAATAAAGATTGGGTGGTTTTTTTTTCTAAAAGATATATCGTAGTTTCAACAGGAATTAATTCGTGGACATTCTGTGGCTTGTATTATATAGGGGCTCAGACTAGATCTTTACAGTATGATGTCTTATAATTGACAAGTCTATTAACTCTTGCCACCTCAGTGCTTAAAGCTTACCTGATGCAGAGGAGTCACATGAGCCTGAAAGCTGCAATTATGAATATAGGAAAAAGGTGTGTGTGGGGGGGGGAGAAGTGAATCAAAATTAATTTCAGTATGCACTTCATAAACACTGTTAGTACAAGAATAAAAACCTGCTGTTAAAGAAATGTAACTTATATTCGTATTCCATGTATAACTATATTAAGAATGGTCCTCAACCAAATTTTTCTGAGCACATGAATAGTCACAGAACCAGGCTAGCTCACCACGGGTAAAGAGAAATCTTTAGATCACAAGTGCATTATAGACGAGAGCTTTCTTAAACTACCCCTCAGGTAGTAGTCAAGGCTCTCTAACAAATCTTCAGTTTTCTTGTGGTCTTGCCTTTCCACCATAGGTGATGCTCAGAGTATAAATATCCCATTTCATTCCTTGCTCCCAAACCAAATGAAATTTCCCTACCCCGAGAGAGTTTTGACCTGAGAGAAGTGTTAGAGACTCCATAAAGTCCAGACTTCACTTTTGTTGTTGATTATATGCGGAAGGTGCTTGGATACTAAGAGGTTAAGAGGTAGCATAAAACCTTTAAGTAAATTAGATAGATGGGAATCAAAGTTGTAAGATGTGTATAAAATTAAATGTAAAGGCTGATTGACTGATTTATTGTATTAGCTCACCAATATAATTTAAAAGGACTACTAACATTATTTTTACAATAAATAGAATTTTATTTGCTGCCTGCGGTAGCAGGGGATATTTTGGCTGGTGGCATTTACTGGTTTTCATCCATTTATAAAACTCTATTCTGAATACATTCTCGGTCATTGGTACAATGATTGGTGTGAAATCTGACCTTCACTGGCAAAATAAGTGTAATAGGTTTTTATTTTGGGGCAACAGACTCATATTACTTTCTTAAACTGATGCCTGGAACAATGTTTAAAAGGTAAAGTAGGTTGTATTACAAGAGGTTCATTAAATAGCAGTACATAGTTGACACTGAATTCCTCAGAAGAACGTCATTTCATTTAACAGACAAAACCAATGTTTTTCACATTTCTTAAGGTCCACAGAGAGAGTTCCTTAACATTTTTGTTTTCCTGTGTTAAAAGAACATGGCATGTATACTAGGAAAATGGGTGTATTAGAAATGCTTAGGGCATTTTCTAAGTTAGAAAGAGAACTTTGTGTATTTAAAAATAATTGTAACTAAAGATTCTGGTCCTTATTAATGTAATGTGGTTTTATTTGTTTAATAATCTGTTTATTTGTTTAATGAGATTAAACTATTCTATAAAACTATTTCTGCAGTTACAAATATTTTATTATAAAAAGTGATATCTAGTGTCAAAGGGCCAAATTTAGTAGCATCTTAAATGGCATGATTAATTTATTTCAGATGTAGATTGATCAGTGCAATTTATATGAATGAAAGTTTTGTGCAGACCAAATTTGAATCTATTGAATTAAACTCTCATTGAAGTCAGTACAATTAAAATTAGTGGGAATTGCACCTGTTTATGTCAAGGCTGAATTTGGTCCTTCTCTATGTTAGGAATAGTATGAGGATTAAGGCAAAGGATTAACAGAGATGTTTAAGTGCCTATATCCAAGTTGTAGGCTAGACTGAAATCCACAGGGCTGTCACTGTAGTGCCTAAACTCACTTGTGTCTAAGGATGCGTCTACACTTCACCGTTATTTTGAGATAACTAGTGTTATTTCAAAATAAGAATGCAAGTGTCTACACAGTTATTCCATTATTTGAAAATAATTTTGAAATAACGGATGGCTTATTCCAAAATCGTAAACCTCATTCTATGAGGAATAATGCTTATACTGAAATACTCGTTTTTTAGCAAATATACCCGCACCCAAATATACCCCACTGTTTTTGCTTTTTGAGTTAAAAAAATCCTGTATACCCTGCGCACAAATATAACCTGCGGGGTATACAAGGCTGTGCCGAGGGTATATTTATTGTGCAGGGGGGAGGGAGGGGAGAAATTAGTCAGCCACTCACCACCCGGTTCCTGCGCAGCTGCCAGCCTCCAGGCAAGGGAGCGCTCACCGCCCGGTTCCTGCACAGCCGGATGAGCACTCCCCCTGCCCCTTCCTACGGCTGCGGAGGAACCGGGCGGTAAGCTGGTGTGTAAAAAAATGTTGTATACCCTGCACCCGAGTATACCCCGCTGTGGGTGGGGTGGTTTGTAAAAACAAATATAACCCGTGGGTTATAGTTGCTAAAATACGGTAGTTATTTTGAAATAAGGCGTGTGTAGACGCTTCACTGCTGCTATTTTGAAATAGCCCCTAACCAGGGCCATTCTAAGTTATTCCCCACAATGCCTCCTGGGGCTCTAAATAGAGATAGCACGTCTACATAAGGGAAGCCTGCCTCAGACTAATTTTGAGGCTTCCCTGCAGTGTAGATGTGCTATTTTGAAATAAGATGTTTTGGAATAACTAATCTGGAATAGCTTATTTTGAAATAGCCGAGCAGTGTAGACATACCCTAAGTTTCACCTTCTGGGCATGTGCACTGCTGCCTCATTCTAGAGGCATATGGATGCCTAAATCATACGTAAGCCCCAGAGCAATTCACAAACTTGGGGAAGATAAGCATGTTTCCACCTCAGTTGCGTATGGGTTCTGATCAATGAGAGGTTCTCAGAGACTGTGTACCAGATAGGGGACCATTCAGAATACGGCTAGAGAAAGAGATGGGTGGTGATGCAGCCATCTCCTACTTTATAGCACTTAGCATAGTGGTTTGAACCTTTATCTGGGAAAGGGAGACCCTGGTTCAACTCTTCCCTACCCTGCTGGAGGAAAGAGATTTGAACAGGAGGATCCCACCTCTCAGAACTCGGAGAAAGCTCCAAACTCTGAACTTAGAGTCATCCCCTCTCTCTCTCTCTCTCTCTCTCTCTCTCTCTCTCTGTCAGTGGCTGTTCCCTTGTGTTTAAACACGAGGGAGTTTGCCTCTGGAGTCCTTTCCCTGTTTTTCTTATTTTGTACCAATAATAAAAGTTTTGTACACCTGCACTAATTTACCACTTTACATTTATTTTATGATGAACATACACCTAACATATTATTAAACCTTTTTTATATCTCTGATTAATTTAACCCAGAGGTTTACAAAATCAAAAGGGACCTCAAGAGATCAATTCCAGTCCCCTGCCCTCATGGTAGGACCAAGAACTGTCTAGGTCATCCCTGACAGGTGTCTGTTTAACCTGCTCTTAAATATCTCCAGAGATGGAGAGTCTACCACCCCCTAGGCAATTTATTCCAGAAGTTTTTCCTAATATCCAATCCAAATCTCCCTTTCTGTAATTTAAGCCCATTGCTTCTTGTTCTATCCTCAGAGGCTAACGAGAACAATTTTTCTCCCTCCTCCTTGTAACACCCTTTTAGATTCTTGAAAACCACCAGCATGTCCCCTCTCAGTCTTTTCTTTTCTAAACAAAACAAGTCCAGTTCCTTCAGCCTTCTCTCATAGGTCATCCTATCTAGACCTTTAATCATTTTTGTTGGACCGTCTCCAATTTCTCCACATCTTTCTTGAAATATGGTGCCCAAAACTAAGCACAGTACTCCAACTGAGGCCTTATCAGCGCAGAGTAGAGTAGAAGAATAACTTCTTGTGTCTTGCTCACAACACTCCTGTTAATGCATCCTAGAATTGTGTGCTTTTTTTTTTTTTTTTGCAACAGTGTCACACTCTTGACTCACGTTTAACTTGTGCACTATGACCCCTAAATCCCTTTCAGCAGTACTCCTTCCTGGACAGTCATTTCCATTCTGTATGTGTGAAACCGATTGTTCCTTCCTAAGTGGAGTACTTGCATTTGTCCTTATTAAACTTCTTCCTGTTTACCTCAGACTATTTCTCTAGTTTGTCCAGATCATTTTTAATTTTGACCCTGTCCTCCAAAGCAGTTGCAAGCCCTTCCAGAGTCATATCATCTGCAAACTTAATAATCGTATGCTCTATGCCATCATCTAAATTATTGATGAAGATATTGAACAGAACCAGTCCTAAAACAGACCCCTGTGGAGATGCACATGGGAGATGCACCACTTATCCTGTGCTGCATTTGGGCCAGTACATATAATTTACCGTATAACTTACCTTCATGTAACAGTTTTTACATACTAGTAGCTACATGTAAAAATAGTTTGATGGTCATTCACCTATTCTGGTTATGCAGAACCTGGCAGTTTCAGTGATCTGGAAGATCAATAACAAGCTCATTTTTTGGAGTGAAAAAATATCGGTTTCACACATACAGAATGGAAATGACTGTCCAGGAAGGAGTACTGCTGAAAGGGATTTAGGGGTCATAGTGCACAAGTTAAACGTGAGTCAAGAGTGAGTTCAAAATGAATACTGCAGTTGGAACTGCCATTTAGAACTGACTCTGCAATAACGTATTAAAGCCCGATGTGTACATAACCATAAAGATATGGTTTTATACAGATTTAGTTTAAACTGGTGCAACTTTTGTGTGTGGATCCTCTTAGATCAGTAAATTTAAAGGCAGAGATTAAACCAATATAAGTGGTCTTAAACCAATACAAAAAATCCACACATGCAAGTTGCATCTGTGTAAACCATTTTAAATTCAAGTGCTTGCCTGGTGCTTGCCAGAGACCACTATTTCCGAGACTTTGAGCTAAGACGCCCCCCCCCATCTGTCCATATTTAGATACTGTGCAGGTAGAAGTTAAATAACAGTTGTTAATTATGAGGTATTGTATAAAATGCACTTTATTAAACTTGTTAAAACAGAAGATTCATATCCCAACAAGTTTACATGGTAAATCAGACACGGTACATGAGATAACAATTGCTGAGTGAGAAATGATGGAAACATTGTCAGTATAATAAAGATAGGAGCACCTAATGAGATATATATGTTTGAAGGGGAAAATGCATTTGGCAGGATGGGAACAAAGATGACTGTTCCAATTTTAGGTTGGAGAGTATGTATGAAACTCCACTCTAAGCATAAAACCTGGAAAGGAGCTATAGGGAAGAGTTATGAGAGAAAAATGGAAAAGCAGGAATTGTAGGGGAAGACTTTATCGGAATAGGGTGAAAGAATGTGTTTGAAAGTGGAGAGAGGTGAAAAAAGTGAGCTAACATGAGGATCAGGGAGAAAGGGACAAGTTTAATGAAGGCAGAATGTCAGATTACTTCTCAAAAGGAAACACAAAAGGTAGGGGATCAAACTGACAATCTTGGCCTATGTTCCCTGCCTCACTAAAATTGATTCTAATGTCCAATAATGAGTGAGCCATTGCTGAGTCCATAAACTGTTGTATTTGCCTGTATTGCATGGCAGAATCAAGTAATTAAGTTAGTGTTACTAAATATACTGCTTGCAAGCCATCCACTCTTAATCACACATTATTCATTATTGTTCTTCTTTAATTTTATAGAGTGGATATCTTTCTGTATTGTCTCAATGAATAAAAATGACACTATCCCAGTCTTGAGGAATTTACAGTCAAATTTTAAACTAATGCAAAAACTCATGGCAACAGATGAACGAAGGGGTGTTGGGAAAGGGAAAAGTGCTAAAGAAAATATAATTAGTATTATGTTATATATGAAACTTGTGCCTCCTGATTTTTTTTAAAGGAGTAAAGGCCAGAAGTAGAAAACTAGCAAAAAAGTACGAGGAAGTGAAGATGCTTTGTGAAGTTCCAGAAACGAAGAAAATAGGTAGAACAAGGAAGAAATGAAAAGTAGCTGCAAGATAAGAATGGCCTAGGTTTTGAGGTGGACAGTAGAAAGTAGTAACAATAGATGTTAGATGAGGTGAGGATAGGCAGAACTATCTTGGAAGAAAAACATTACCCTTTTATAAATCTTCTTGGTATCTCTTGTAAAATACTCTGTATAGAACCAAATACTTCTATGTGACAGTGGTTTTCATTGCAATTCTATCACAAAGGAAGGGTTTACTTGTTTTTATCATATGTTGAGTGAAAGGTGGTGATGATTGAATTAGTCATATGTAAAGCTTCATTTTATTTTTAGTAAAAGTCATGGACAGGTCATAGGCAATAAACAAAATTTTGCAGCCCCATGACCTGTCCATGACTTGTATAATAAATACCCCTGACTAAATCTTAGGTGCTCTGGGGGCCTCCAGGCTCCCACTGCTGCTCCTGCAGGGGCATGGCCCAGGGCCCTGTGGCCTTTCGGGGAGGAAAGGAGTGGGGAGTTACTCAGGGCCCTGTGGCTGCTCTGGGCAGGAGGGGAGCTGCCTCTGGCCTCGCATATGCTCCTGAGTTGAGAGGGACTCTCACGGCTTCTCTGGGACCACTTCTGCTCTAGTATCCTTTGGATCTAGTTGCCAGGGGCTGCCTGAGCACTGGTACTGCAGAAGTCTCGGTGGTCCTGGAAGGTCTCAGAATCTGACATCCATGACAGGCTCACACACTTAATCACATGGTACCCAAAAGTGTTCTGGGCACTTCACTCATCATAACACACTGTCCAGTCTAAAGTATCCTATCCTGTGATGGAAACACAGAACTGATAATTTATCATTTTAAATTGGTTAAGTAAGAAGAAACTGAACTGCTATTTAAATCTGAATTTGGTTCTGTAACAAACAAAATCACAACCATGCACTGTTAACGGCCTACATACCTACTTATGATTCATTCACTGCATAGAAGAGTTTAAATTTAAATGTCTTATCTGGTGAAATTATAATGTAAAAATAAATCTTTATTACTTTTCTGCTTTTCTCATAATTTTCATGCCAGCCACAAACATCATTTTATCAAAATTAAGTTCTGCACGAACTGATTGAATTTCTTTGTTGGGTGTTCCACATTTCTCCATCATTGAAAATATTTAAATTAATTTTGTTTACATACACAAACTACATAGTTTGCACTGGACGTTATCCTAGGCCTTAGATCTGTTAATTAAATCATCTTAATTACTAGGCACTCATTATCACTTCTAAAAGACACACAGATAAAATAACCGGGCAAAAAGAAAACATCTTGGTCTCAAATAAGGGAAAATGGATGTACTGCTCTACAGACTGCTTTTTTTATAGAAATGCATAGGATCTGTTTACCTGGTTGAAATTCAAATTGTTTTATTATGGTGTCAATTCTTTGGTTTTGGCAGCACTTCTAAAGTGTCTATACACAAAAGGACTACCACAGTGAATGAATGCTAGTGTTGACACCACCTAACAAGCAGGGATTATGTGTTTACAGAAGAAGTAATATGATAGGTCAAGTATAAGAGGCACTTCTCAAGAGCACTTCACCACATAATGAGTGACTGACTAGAAAGTGCGGGGCTGCCACTCTTTGGCTTCGTTTCAGTGTTGATGCCTGCCTCTCTCCTCTAAAGCCCTCTTGATCATGTTCAGCTGCTCTGTTCTCATGTGGTGAATAATAGTAGAGTAAAGCTGCTTTTCTGTCTCATTTTTCTTGCTAATTTACACATTCAAGCCATTTTTTGTTTGCTATCCTTATTTGCTATTCCCTTTTGTCAAGGCACTGTTCTCTTTTTTTGCCTCAGGCCTAGGAACTAATTTGAGCTTCTATAATTACTTCATGTTTTACACCTGTCTGCATATCATGCACCCCTTGTCTCTGTACTTAAGCTGTATATTTCCTTGGGGGAAAAAGGCTAGTTTTCATACATAAGGAATCCCCAAGTTTCTCCTCACAGTCTTCCTACAGAAGAAACAATTAAACTGTTGAGATGTTCTCAGCAATGCAGCTGACCTTTTGGGTTCATGAAGGACAAATGAATGCTGTCTGTTCAGACAGTTTGTGTTAAGACATTGTTGAGCAAAGAGCCCTGAGCTTTGTTTCTCTTGAATGAAGCAGTAGTTGTAGTCATTTTAAAATCATTAAGACTCTGAATGCACTGTATCACTCTACAGTATTTGCTCTACAGCTGCTCTTCTGCTTTAATAGCAGCTTATTAAATTTGGGTCAAGCACACTCTGAAGAGTATCACAATGAAGAACCTGTTCAAAAAGTTACCTGTTTAAAAAAGGCAATTGATTAGATTTTTAACTTAAGTGACAGCTGCAATTCATTGCCTCTTCTTTGTGGTGTCCTGCAGCTAGAGTGGAAGCCTTTTGTAATTTGGTCTTCATTTTGTAAAAGCTTTCTTGAATAATCCTAGGTTGCTTTCCACTCAGAGCCCGCCTCAATCCAATTAGGAGTTTAACAAGGGTCAAATTAAGGAGACTTTATACTCCTTGTTTGCATCATTAGCCATAAGACTGTTTTGTGTGTGCATGACTTTGTGTGGAGAGAGGAGGGGAAGTTGCAAGATGGGAGCAGACACAAAGCTGTCATCCACCATGTGGTGTATCCCTTAACTGAATGGAGGCACAGCAGGCTAGGAACAACATTTCCAGTTGTCTTTTGGGGCTGTCGTTATGTAGATTTCAGCTGATACATAGTTGTTTCGAGGTTACAAGTGCTAGCTAGAGCCCACGAAGAAAATGTGTGTTCTACGCCTACTCTTTTTTTCTTTCCTCGTAGCCCATTGTTATTGGACAAATCACTGGGAAAACATTAAGTTAGAAACCTCTTGAGCATTCATTATTTTTGATGAGATGACAACTACCCCGCTCCTTGTTCTCACTGCTCATGCTGTTTCTTCTTGGATTTTTGAAAACAGTTTTCTGCATGTTAAGTGTATTGTACAGTGTGAATTTTTTTTTAAGAAAAGAGTAGTTTGTTAGAAGTCTTGAGAGTATCATGTGTGTACTCAAGACTACAAACATTCAGTGCTATTTTCTATATAAATATGTAATTGTGTAAAGGTCACACTATGCTGGTTTTGCTTATGCATGTTTTCAGCATGAGTGCTAGTGAAATTAATAAATGAACCATTGGGTATTTTGTCATTGGTTTTTTTTTAAAAAAAAAGATATGACCCTGTTCTCCATTTAAGATTGTTCCTAATAACAGCAAAAAAATCTTTCTAACCAGTATTTAGATGTGTGGGATATTGCTAGAGAGCTGTTGCAGTGTCTCTCTAGTAAATGCTTTGTGCTGCAACATACAAAGTAACGATTTATCTAAAAATAACACTTTCATTGTTCCTCCCTCCTAAACCCATTAATAGGTACTTTAGTATCATGCGAGTTTTCATAGTTTAATCCTTTTTCAAAAGCTTTTCAGAATAAAAGCTTTAAATGGTCCTCAGTATTAATTTGATGTGACTTCTGTACAATATGGTTTGAAACTCTCAGAAGCACATTTTTATAGCTTACCCTTTTTCAGTGAATCAGTGTGTGGAGAATACCAGCTAAATGTTTAATGGAGTCTCTGCTGTGAGCCTTTTTGTTGTCTATCAGATGCTGTAACTTTTTCTAGTGATTTTACGTTATTAGGTGATACGTAAGCCAGATAAAAAACTTTACATGGATCGCTTGTCTATTGAACTGGTGTTTTTGAAAATGCCATTCAGAATACTAATTTTTAAATTCTTTACCTGTTTTATTAATTTAATTTAATGAGCATTTAGCTCCAGTATTAAATTCTGCATAAATGGTAAATGTGTTTTAATGTTGGCTGTTTGTACAGTTAATCAGATCATTGTTTACATTTGGATATGGTTAGCTCCAGGGCCTTAAACATCCTTAAATAAGCCACAAAGTTTTTTTTTAAATACTCAACTGTCTGTTAAGTATGGATATATTCTGTATTAATCTGAACTGACAAGAAATAATTTTAAATTCAATCTGTCAACTTCTTATTGAAAAAGGGAATCGATTTTCTGTTTTGATTGTTATATTTTTTTTGTCTTTTGAAATTAAGTTCTGGAAAACCTTTTGGTCTCTCTTTACTTTCATGTACTTTATTTTGTTACAGACATTTTAATGGTCCATTTTGACAGATTCTCTCTTAGAATTGCTACAACAGGAACCATGTTTTCTTTTCCCAGTTAACCTTGTCTTAACACTTTTGTATACATTGTTGCTTCTAGTGAAGTATATTTAAGTAAATTAGTGGCAAATTTTAAATTTAGTAGGTAGCATCCTGCTTAGGATATTCAAATTATTATGACCTTTGTTCATCCAAAACGAGTAAGGTTCCATATAATGTGACGTTTCAGAAAGTTAACAAATCTTAGTGTTTCAGTATGTCTGTTAATTTTTTAAAAAAATCAGCTTTACTGTAGCAACTTTTGTGCTGCTGCATCTCTTTTTGGTCAGCTTGATGCAGAGCTAACTGGTTCCAGATATTTGCCTATTAAAAGAACCTTCTGCCATGTTTATGATGTCCCAAAATGTTCTGGATATGGAGGCTCTTTTCCTAAATGTAGAATGGTAACCAAATCTAAGATTTCAGGACAAGTACCTTATGAGCTAGCTGTGCTTCTGACAAAATATCAATAAATCCAATTGCTAAAATAAACTTAGGTTAGCCTTTTTAACAGGGAAAAAATGTATAACCTTCTGCCATTTATCAATTCAAGATATCATGGTATTTTTATGAAAATAATTTATCCTCAGTTGAAATAATGGATTTCCTGAACATTCTCAGTGCATATTACTGACTTCCAGAGAGATCTTTACATTCTAGTCTGTGCAACATGTCCTCTATGGACCACATGTGGTTTGCAGAAAAAAAGAACCGTGTTACTCTCCAGCATTTGTTTGTTTGTTTGCTTGCTTGCTTGCTTTATTGCTGGTGAGCTAAAACAGCAAGTAATTTCTGTTTATCAAGGAAGATGAAAATACAAATATATGTAATGTAAAACATGTGGAAATTTATATGTAAATTAGACTCGGCCATTGGGCTTTTGCTAGAATTATATAACAACACAGGAGGAAAGACAACATAATTTATGCCTCTGTGCAAGTTTCTGGAAGATCATTTGGGGCCAGTGTGACAGAGCAATGGTAATCAGGCTGCATGGGTACAGTCATCAAATTTCTATTAGTCACAAAGCTTGAAATTTTGGATTAACAGTGCCTTCAGATTCAGAACTTTATGAATTATTAATGATTTTCAGTCACTTCCCATAAGTCTGTGCTGTTTATAAACTCACAAAAGTAGTAATGATTGTCTTACCTGCAGTATATTGGACTCATCCTGTATTACCATGTCTGATTTTCTACTCATGTTTAATGGTATATAATACTGATACTTTGTTATAAGTTTATACTTATTCTTTTTAGATATGACATTTGGATTTTTTTTTCATTTCTAGCCATCATGTATGTTGTTCTTTTACAGTATTTTTTTCTTCTTGTAAATATACAGAATTACATGTTAAAAAGTAATTACTAAATTTATTTCTGTCATAGTTACTTCACTATAAAATGGATTACCTAGATATGTAGAAGTGTGTTTCTAGAAGGAATATGTATTCATTGCATATACAGCTAATTTAGTTCTCTTGAAAGGTGCTGGATTGACAGCCCTGAGGACCAATGTCTGTTGTTTGTGCATGAACAACAGCAGAGCAAGTTTTCCCACAGTGTGCTGCCAGTGTGCTTTACCACTGACCTGAAGGAATCCCTTGTGCGGTAAAAGTTTGGTAGTCTTCATACCTATTCAGTTGTTGTGCTCTCTGCAAAGAGTTCAAAGAGTGCCAATTGTGATAGTACTTTTGGTGTTGAGGGCATCTGTCCACTGTAAAGTGAAGTGTAATCATGAACTTGTTTTAGAAATATACTATTAAAAATCAGATGGTGATAATTTTCAGTCATTACAGACCAATGTTAATAGATATAATTGTAGCGAAAGGCAAGATCAGGATTTGGCTCCCTTGCTGTATATTAACTACAGGTTGAACTTCTCAAGTCCAGCATCTCTAGTCTGGCAACATCCATGGTCTGGCATGATTGTAGTTAGTTGGAGGTCTGCTTATCATGGGTGTGGCCAAGTTTCCTGTGGTCCCATAAAGTTTGTTTACAGCCACCAGTCCTGGCTCTCAGTGTTCTGTGCTGTTGTTTAGCTCTTTACCCCAAATGTCTTCTAAGAGCCCAGCAAGCAGTGGAAGTGTTAGTAATGCTGCTAGACAATATTGACTTCCCATGGTTCAGCAAATTCTTTGGTTTGGCACCAGTCAGGTCTTGAGAGTGCTGAACTAGAGAGGTTCAATCTATAGTAAGTTAAAAGTGAAATTTCTAGAACCCTGCACAGATGTGAAAATGTCAATCTGCATTCAATCTACAGCCTCCAGGATTATTCCAGGATCTAACCCTCAATCTGCTAGCCAGCATTTAACCTTTATATGCATCCTGTATCAGGTGAGGAGATGAGAGCACAGTTAAGTGAGTGTGGGAGCAGGGTCTTAAGAAGAAGGGGTGGTGCAGCAGATAGGCTAGGAGGAAGGAGGGGGGTCACATCACATGCTGCTCCTGGGGCCTTGCGCATGACAGAACCTGGCAGCAGCAGCAGCTCATGTTGCATCACTATGGGTAGAATGCTGGGGACCCACCAGCTCCAATCCCCATGGTTGGTGACAGGCTAACTGCTGCACAAGAGTCAGCAGTCTGGGATCACAGCCAGAACTGCTGGGCTGAGCCATTATGGGGAGGCTGGCGCTGGCCCAGGGGCCTAAGCCACTGGATGGGAGGCTGCATAGCAGTTGGGTGCTGGACGGCTCAGACTGCTGCCTAAACCCAGTATTGAGTGTTCTGCGTCCCCATGGGTACTGAGTGTACTGTGCCCCCCTGTGCTGCAGGTCAGGCATCACTAGTGAGTAGAGCCTTGTATGTTTGTGCCTGCATCTGCCCCACTATCCTCATAAATGGTCCGTGGATATGAAGTGGATATCCATGGATTTGTGTGGCTCTAGAAGTTTCCTACCCTACTATCAATCTCCTAATCTATCTAATTTTCTTAGATTTTTTTTCAGTTGTTCCTTGACTCCTCTTCTGTCTCTAACTAAAAGCAGAGCATAATTCAATACCTTTTCCAAGTAGAAGTCACAAATGGACAATTTCCCTTATAGCTTATGCAGTGCAAAGTTCTTCTAATTTTAGTGGGAATTGTAGTAGGTTTAAATCAGGAGAGACTTTGGCTCAAAGGCTTTAAATAGAATAATTCAAATCATCAGATAAATTTTGATCTCACGTATTCAAATGTAAAACTGGAGTAGCTAGTGACTTGGTTACCGTGAATTTACACCTGCGCAAATAAAAGCAAAATTTAGTTTACTATTTTCTTACCTTTGAACATTTAATTATTTTTACACTAATTACTCATTATGCAATGTGAGAGTTGTGAATCTGAATGTGTTAGTCAGGAATGTGGTAGTTAAGGTTCTTTGCACACATGTACATGGCATATTTTGTATAAATACATATACTGTTAAATTTATGCCATGGATATATGTTCAATATGCCTGAACTGCAATTCAGTTTATTATCGTGCATATATGATGTAATGTACAATGCTATTTTAATAGGTTATAGCATTTATCTGTAAAGAAAATGAAACAGTGAATGATGACAGATATATTTATTTTAGTATGGAATATGGGCATAAATCCTCTCAGCAAGCCCATTTTCTCTCTCATATTGTATATCCATCTTTTCAATATGCAATGTAAAATTAAAATAGTCAAAACTTTAAACATAAATAGCCTTTTATGGTGCATTGTGAGATTTTTACATATATGCATAATAAGATAGCAAGTCAAATTTTTGTTTAAGTCTAATCATGCAACTGCAAACTGTAAAGACACATTTATTTCAGTATGTGATGCTCCATATTGTATGTACATACCTAGAGCTTTGCACTTAAATGTTTTTTTTGAAAAATCACTTAGTGTACATGTAGAGTATGTGGTTCTTGAAGAAACTGACAAATTTAAACCATATTATTTTAGATATGTCAAAAGTTCTCACCACCAATAAATCTAAATTTATAGCAAGTTTCAAATTTTAAAATGAAGCTGAGCTGCTTTTCAGCGATCCAGTGAAGCAAGGGAAATGTATTTAATTCATAGTCAATTCTTCAAAATGGCTAAGCAATTAACAGAAATAAAACAAAAGCGCTGTGTACTCAGAAAAACCAAGTAAATTAAAAAGTCAGCCCAAAAATTATTTTTTCCTAAAGGTGTAAGCAAAAAAGTGACTTTTAATGAAAGTGTCTCCAGAACTATCCCTGATGTTTTGTAGTGAGAGTGCTATATTTTACAGTTAAATTTTTATGAGGTACCAAGGTATGTGAGGAAAAGTGTAGACTCTGACATCATAGGGCAAGCACATGGCTTTGCAATATGGGCTAATAGTTATTTTTATCTTTCTATATCCAGAGCCCACTCCTGCTCCTTTTTAAAAAAAAATCTAGAAAGGCATATCTTACTCAGTTTCTGGACTTTGTTTTGCAGATCCGTCCCACCTCCCAAAAATACAAAACAACACTGAAGAAGCTGATTTTAATTTTATATCAAAGAAACCCTTGAGGTGGAAAGTTAGGGAAGACGGCATGGGTCTGTAGCAGACAAAATGTCGCTTGAATTTTGCTGCTCAGTAGTTTGATATACTCATTTGCTGATGTGAAATGACGAGGGCTTAGAAAGCAGGGTTTTGTTTTTTAGCTGTCTGTAGACCTAGTGAGGCCTTACAGAACCCAGTCAGCAGGTCATTAACTCTGGAGAAAACAGCTTGCATTAATATGCTCTAATCCGGTATAATTAGTCAAATTACTGCACGCCGACCGGCTTGTCATGTGTTGTCAGATTTGGCATGCGTGCAGGATAGCCACTGTCCCACTGGAATGCCACCCTGGATCAGGGAAAACTGCTCGTTTGTAGTATTGCTGATCTTTTGATGAGGAAAGCAAACTGAATCAGCAGCCATAGTCACTATTTTTTCTTCATGGTCTGTCATTATTTTATCAAGAGATAAAGAATTCATACTCCAGGAACAATTTACAGTTAATTTCTGCCACTAGAAAGAGAGACTGTTCTGTTGGTTCTTACTACTTCTCTACATCTAACAAAACTGGGGATCTGCTGTGCTAGGAGATTAGCCTTCATAAAAAGATTTAAAATAAATAATTACAAGAGGATCAGCTACAAATTACCTACTACACTCTGACACAGATTATTAAACCACCAGTGTGTGTGCATGCATGCACGTGCGTGTGTGCCTTTTTCCAGTAGAGAAGAAGGTTATTAAACTGTAAAAGGGCCATATTAGCATAAATTTACAAGCGCTCTTGTTCTGGCGGCATGATAAAAACCTGTGTTACCTTTGCATTAACACTGAATTGCTTGTTGTGCTTTTGGCAATGACAGATAAGTCAGTGTAATTCCCCATCGCAACGGAAATGATGCTCCAGATTCCAAACGCATCCTGAAGATGTCACTGACAATAATCTTCAAAGAACGGCCAGTGAAAGTGGGCTGTATGTTTGCAGGATGATATACTGCAAATGACAGGAAGAATTATGTGAGTGAAGACGAATCTGTAACATATTATTAAGCAATTTCACGAGAATAACAGGGATAAAAGGATAATGGATGAGGGTGTCATTATTACCTTCATGTAGAGGGAAAGCAAAAGCAAAGGTAGGGAGACAAGATTAATTGAGGAAGGGTGAAGCATTCATTGCTCATCAGCTCTTTTGTACTCCATGCTCCTGAAATTCCAGACAAAAAAAATTGCTCAGGGCTGCATTTTAATGCAGCTGGCAAGAATGAGCAGAAAACTGACAGGGCACTTTTTAGTCACCTCCCAGTTTCCATAAACACACAATGGCTATTACTCGTGGAGTGCTCCAGCAGACACAATATGAACCAGTGGTAGATTCTTTCTTCTTTGGAGCTATTTTTTAAATTTATTTTTCATGTTTTCAACCCAGAAGCCTCTATTAGCTAATGTTATGGAAATATGTTGGTTGTCCTATACACAGTGTTTGCATTTGCATCCTTCTAACAGTGGGGTGTATAATAGTTGTGTGTAGAAGACCTTCATTTGAACACAAAAGTAGTGTGGGACCAACTGCAGTGTTAGGGATCATAGTGCTCTGAAAGACAAAATTGTGTAAAAGTACCAAACATTTTTTGTTATTTTAAACATACACTGTAAAATGAAGAAGTAGAAAATGATTCTGCAACTGTAGAGACTAGTCCAAAGTCCTTACTTAGCTAAAATTTCCACTGAGATCTACAAAAAATTTTAAGTAAGAGTTGCAAGTATTAGACCAATAGATTCAATTATCCTTTTTAATATTAGTATGTATGTCTCTAACAAAGTAGCAACCATTTCTGTCACAGAATATTTAGGCTACTATTTGAAATATTTGCGTATATTATGAAACTTTAAATTTTTCTTAATGCAAATGCACTTTTTTTTCCTAGGAAAGTTTTCTTTAGAATGGCATTGACAACTTTATGGTTATGGAACAGTTTATATTCTATGGTGCTATTTTTAAGCATTCCAAAACTTATATCTTTCAATCTGAAATTTTACAAACTGGGTGTCTTCCTAAATTGATCGAATGCTATTTTTGTGGCAGGAGCATAGAGATTGTGAATTTGGGGAGTGGCTGGGAAGTTTGATTAAGAATAGTTCTTTGAGTGATGTTCCTGTGGTTATACCACTGTTGGTGTCGGGCTTGTTCCAGCACCGTAGATTAGAGATTTTTTTCAAGTAGTATCAGGTCATGCCACGCATGCGTGACATGAAGTTGTGCGCCATTCATGCCTTTGGAGTTGGCATGCGCAGCCCGACTCTCCTCGGTTTTCTTTGTACCATCCTTGGTTGCATCAGAGTCAGATTCTCTCCTTTTTTTGGTGTACCTGTAGATAATAATTTAGTTCGCAGTTAGTTTAAAGTTCTAGTTATGGTTGTTCCTTATTTCTGCTTCTTGTGTTTTGTTTTTTTTTTAAAGCCCGGTTACAGACTACCTTATGTAAATAGTTACTGCATCAGAGACAGTACAGACACAACCAGGCCTGATAACAGCCCTTTCAAGTGAAACTCAAGGATTTAAAAAAAAAAAAAAAGCCTACAAAATAGCACAAATAATACAGGAAAAGAAGAAGAAGAGAAACCAGGGAAAGAGTCTAGCAAAATGCCTGGTTCTCCTGGCTTTAGAAAAATGCGACAAGTGTTGCAACCCTCTGCCAGTCTCGGGTGGTCATTAGTCATGTATTCACTGCTTGGGTGAAGCACACATTCCACAGAAATGTGTGCATTGTTGCAGGCACACAGCCTGAGCCCGAAAAGACACAGAGCTGAGACTCAGAGGCTATGTCTACACTGCCAGCTTTGCCAGCAGTGTCTATGCAAATGAAGTGTGGATTAGCATTTTGTCATGCTTCATAAGCATAATTTATTCAAGCCGTTTTTGCGCAAAATCAAGCAGTGTGTGCGAGGCGGGTTTGCACACAAACCCCGTTTTGCTCAAGATCCTTATGGGATCTTATCGCTACTGTTCTGTTTATGGGTATAAGTATCTTGCACAAAACAGGATTTTTGTGCCAAAAAACCCCCCGTCCACACTCCTTGTTTTTCGCAAAATCCGTTTGCACGAAAACAGCGTGAATAAATTATGCAAATGAAGCATTGCAAAAAAATGCTAATCTGTGCTTCATTTGCATAGGCACTGCCGGCAGAGTGTTGCTTTTTGATAAGGCGCTAGAGCCTCAAACAGCTAAGGAGGGGTGTACTCAGCAAGAGACTCCCATTTGACAAAAGAAATGTGCAGGCTTTCCTTTATCTAAGCTGCCTGCAAAGAAGAGAGTCTCTCCAGCCTGTTCCTTACCTCCTAGAGTTAGCACGGGAGATAAGCCGAGCACTTCTGGGATCCGGCACCTCCGTGCCACCTTGGTTGCGGATCCAAAACCACAAACTCCACAATCCTTGGCACCAATGCAACCAGCACCAAGGATATCAGATGTCCGGGAACTGGATAAGGCACCAGCCACTCCACAAGTACTGAGTAAAACACCGGCACCGGCAAAGGCCAAGGGAAAATTTACCAGATCCTTACCTCACTCTGCCAGCCCAGAACCAGTACCTTCCCCACCAGTACCAATGCCTCCTCCATTGGCACCACGTTCAGCTGCACCATTGGAGCATTTCTCTGATTGCCACTGTTCCATTTATAAACATAGTCATGGTGTTCCGGTGCTGATGACTAGACCGTGATCAATAGCACGACCCTGTGTTCCTTGCAGACATCCTTCTCAGTCTCCATCACCACTTGTGGGGCCTCTCATTCTCCAAGATCACCTGTTCTCTTCCACTTCAGTGTTTACGATGAAGACTTCAGGAGTGTATTCTCCTCCCAACACTCCTCCCTAGCTAGGTCAAATACACCTCATGAACGTCACCAACCACGGTATTCCCGCCCCCCACATGCTCCCTGGTACCCAGTGTGGCCCTACCACCCACATTACCGATCACGGTGGTCTCCATATAAGCACAGGGTATCATCCAGACATCACTTGCTGCCACCATCAATACCTGGCCACAGATCCCGGCCAACCTCTTGCTCACATAGTGCCCCTCCTCTAACAGAAGATTGGGAAACTAAAGGAGGACAGATCATTGATGATGTCAATCCTGATCAACTGGGAACCTCCCCAGCCGATAAGTCATATTCATCACCAGATGAAGTGGTCATCCCAGACAGTACATTACCCACCGACGATTTAAAACAATTCCAAGAGTTCTTTAAGAGAGTTGCCACTAGTTAAGAGGTCACCCTATTTGAAGTGCAAGGAAAACAGCACAGGCTTTTGAAAAATTTAGAACCATCTGCAAAAACAAAGATTGCCCTCCCAATCGATGAAGCCTTTAGGGAGGTGGCAGATGTGGTATGGCAAACACCAGCTTCATCTACCCCCACCAATAAGTGTGCAGACAGAAAATATTTCATCCCATCAAAGGGTCTGAACTTTTTATTCCTCCGCCCACTACCCAACTCTCTGGTGGTCAATGCTGCAAACCAAAGGTCTAAGAACCCGCAGTACAAGGCATCAAGCCATGATACATGTCTGGACTTATTGGGCAGGAAAATGTATTCTTCATCCACATAACAACTTCAGATAGTGAATTACACTGCATTACTTGCCAATCATGACTTTGATAATTACGCCAAGCTGACTGAGCTAGTCCAAAATCTCCCTGACAATAAGAGACCTATCCTCAAATCCATAGTCCAGGAAGGGTATACAACATCTTGTACCACCTTGCAGATGGCAGTGGATGCTGTTGATGCAGCAGCAAGAGTGACAGCGACATCAGTAGTTATGAGATGCATCTCTTGGCTACAAGCGGCAGGTGTCCCAAAGAACCTCCAAACCAAAGCTGAGGACTTGTCATTTGATAAACAGAACCTCTTTGCCGTAAGGATAGATGAAGTCCTTCACTCTAGGAAGGACTCCCATACTACACTGTGTACTTTAGGAATGTACACATCACCGTATCACAGGAGATGCTATACACCCTACCAGGGACACAAAGACTTAATGTATGCCAGACAATAACAGAGACCCTTTGACCAAGCTCACTCCAGGGCAAGGAATGCTCCCCTAATAACTGAGTGCCCAACCAGCAGTCCTCCAGGCAACAGGTTTGAGGTCTTGGTTGAGGGCCTGCTTGACCTCTCCAGTTTCTTCAATTTACACCCCATCCAAGCACTTCCTGCTCAAGCATGTGATGCTCCCTATGAACATTTGTGCCTCCTTAAAATGGTGAACTAATCCTTCTTGTGGGTGTCCCATTTTGCCCCATGCAACCATCTACCCAAGTAACTACAGATGCTTCCCTCAGATGGCGTGCACACATGCAAGATCACTTTGCCCAGGGCAGATGGTCAGCTCACAAATCCTGCTGGCACATCAACCTCCTAGAACTCTGCGCAGTGAGCAATGCTTGCAAATGTTTTCTCCAGCACATTCGCAACTCCATGGTGCATATTCTCACAGACAACATTGTCACCATGTTCTATATCAACCGTTAAGGTGGTGCCCACTCTGTGCAGAGGCAGTGCACCTATGGAATTGGTGCATCCGCAACCATATCAACCTCACTGCATCATACTCCTGGGAGTCAACAACGCAACTATGGATGCTCTAAGCTGTCGTTTCACTATAGACCACGAATGGGAACTTCATACAGATGTCTTGCATGCCCTGTTTTATCGATGGGGATTTCCAACAGTAGACCTCTTTGGACATACCAGAACTCCAAGTATTCCCAATATTGTTCCAGGATGGGGCTAGGACTGGGATCTCTGGGAGATGCTTTCCTTCTCACATGGGAGGCTCACCTCTGTTGCACATTCCCTCCAATTCCTCTTATACCCAGAGTGGTCAGGAAGATTGAGGTGGACAGCATCCTACTCATCCTTATAGCTCCTACTCGGGCCAGAGAGACATGGTTTCCCTATCTTTATTAGATGTCTCGTTGACCTCCTTATCCCCTTCCGAGTCGGCAAGATCACCTATCACAGAATGCAGGCAAGCTTCTCCACCCCCAGCCAGAAACACTACACCTGACAGCGTGACTTCTCTCTGGCTCTTGGAGGCAGAAAAGAGATGTCTGCAACAAGTGAGAAGTGCCCTGATTCACAGTACAATACACATACATGCAATACTTACCTGCAGAAATGGAACTGCTTTGCAGCGTGGTGCATCAACATCGGTGTAAAACTGACTACCACTCTTCTTCATACTATCCTGGATTATATTATGCATCTGAAAGACCAAGGTCTATTACTCTCTTTTCTGAGTTCACCTTGCTACACTGGCAGCTTTCCACCCCGCGATAGGATGTGCAAATACTGAGAACCCCTCTATCGCAAAGAGATTCCTTAGGGCTGCAGAACCTTAACCCTCTGAGCAAACCTTTAACCCCTATGTGAGATCTGGACCTCGTGCTTAACACACTTACTAGATCTCAGTTTGAGCCATTGGCTACATGCTTACTGCCCTATTAACAGCAAAGACAGTGTTTCTATTAGCTATCACATTGGTGAGACGGGTTTGTGAAATCACTGCTCTCACAGCATCATTACCATGGTTCATAAAGATAGAGTGGTCCTCTGACCCTACCTCTCTTTTCTACCTAAAGTATGTCCAGAATAAGGGCTGGCTCAAGCCATTACTGCGCCCTGGGCAGCGGGCACACGCTGCATGCGCGGCCCCGCCCCCTGGTGCGCTGCGCACCTTACAGTTGCAATCACGCGCAGCACCTGATAGCAGCACCTGATAGCAGCTCTAAGACCACCACGCAGCCCCTGACCCCAGGCACCCCCCATAGGTTGGCGCCCCGGGCAGCTTCCCGGCTAGCTCCCCTCCCTTCATCTGGCCCTGCTCAGAATTTCACATTAATGAGCCCATGTCCTCCTGACCTTTCATCCAAAGCCACATACTTCTCCTGACGAGGTGGTGTTACACACTCTGGATGTCTGTAGGGCATTCTTTATGGACTATACATGGCCCATCCACAAATCACAAACACTGATTCTCTCCCTTGAGGAAAGGTCTGGGGGCACACCATTGTCTTCACAGCGTATTTCCAAAATAATTACATCATGTATCACACAATGCTATTTGCTGTGAAACAGACCCCTTCCGACACTCCTGAAAGTACATTCTATATGGGTGGTGGCTACTTCAACTGCCTTTCTAAAGGAAGTCCCTCTTGAGGATATCTGCGCAGCAGCAACGTGGTCATCTAGCTGCACCTTTATGAGACATTACACGATATCCTCACGAATGGAGACAAGTCCTGCTGTAGCAGAGGCAGTGCTTTCATCCACGCATGTCACATAATCCAAAGCCCACCTGCTGCACTGTGGGTACTGCTATAGAATCACCAACAGTGGAGCACCCACAGGAACATCACTCAAAGAAGAAAAGGAAATTACTCACCTTGTGCAGTAACAACACTTCTTCAAGGTGTGTCCCCATGGATGCTCCATGACCAACCCTTCCTCCCCTCTTCTTTGGATTCATCCCATGTAATTGGGTGTACAGGAAGAAAATGGAGTGGAGTCATCCCGCGTGTGCAAACTCCAAAGGCACAAACAGCGTGTGCCTTCGTGCCATGCTTGTGCAGCCGGACCAGATACTGCTTGGAAAAATTTCTGATTTGCGGTGCCGGGACGAGCCCAACACCAACAGTGGAGCACCTACGGGGACACACATCTTGAAGAACCGTCGTTACTGCACAAGGTGAATAACTTCCTTTTCAGATATTTTGGAGTATTAGGAGACTGGCGTGAAAATGTATTTTCCCCCCTCTTTAAAAAAAAATAACACTTTTCAATGAACTTCAGTGCTGGAATTGCTGAAAGTGGAAAGTTGAAATTTGATAGTGGAATAGAATGTTGATGAGAAGTGCCTTTCATGGGGTTTCTTTGATGAAACCTGTTTTTGATTTGATCAAGTTATGCAACTTTACAAATAACATTCTGTTCATGTGCAGCAATAGGCAAATCCAGAGTACTGCATCTACTCTAGGAATCAGGGCAAAATATGTGATGCATAGCATCCAACAGCATAGGATCATTCACTGAATGAGATTTTAGGAAAAGCTTTTAGGTGTGGTGAGGCAGCAGGTTGTTATTCAGAAACAGTTTCTGCAATTAGGGCAAACACTAATAAATAAATAATTTGAAAAGAGAAGTACAATAGCTCTTGGATTCATTTAACATTATATCACTGAAGACATGTTTGAACAAGACAAACACTGTTGGAAAGACTAGGCAAAAACCATAGTCAGTATTACTGTTCCATATAATTAAACTAGTAAGAATCTATGAACAGGTAGTCTTAGCACACTATATTTTGTTCAGTCAAGGAACCAAATAAGGTCCAGATAACTTCATACTGGACTAGAGGGCTCAAATTCAGTCACTTAAAGTTTCCTTAGCAGTCCAGAAGGTCACATGCTCAGACATCAATCAAAACATCTTGCTGCTAAATTCTTTCCTCTAGAAAGTGGGCCCTCTAGACAAGTTGTCTCTTTGTGCTCAGTAGTTAAGATTATGTTCAGCTTTATGTTCAGTTACTTACTCATAGTTTGTAATACTGTTTGCACATTTGAAAGGCTGAAAACTATGTCCATCCTGAGTGCACAAACAGCTCTTCCCAGCCTAGCAAGAATTCATTTTACGCTGGAGCTGAATAACAAAAACAGATTCAAATTGGAGCTGCATGCTAGATTTTTTTAAGACAAATTCATGTGTCTCCTGTGCTTTTTTTATTAATACTTCAAAACCCACCTAACAAATACTGCCAGTTTTAGCAAAAAGACTAGACTGCAGAAATCACCAAAAAATTTTCCCTACCACACATCCTAAATATTTAGTTGTACCCAGCAAATCTCCTTGGAAGTGGATGGGAAGGAATCTTGTTTCATAGTCATAACACTTATGAAAGAGAGGGGCCAGTAGATGTCTCCAGCATTTCAGGAAAGAGAGAGGCCAATGGATTTACCACTTAGTCCCTCCCATTATCTAGCTCACCTCATCCTCAAAATCCTACAGCACATTGGCTTCCAGAGAACCCCTGCATAGTGAACTCTAGAGCATGCACAAAGTGAGATCCTGCTGCATGGTTTCTCCAAATCCTGCTTCATTCTTTCCCCCACTACCCAGCAGAACCACATTTGTCTAACTTAAAAGAAAATCCTCCAGGCCCATGAGTTGGTAGGGAAGAAGGGATTTTCCTCCTCCTTCTACAGATAGGATTTTCCTCCTCCTTTTCCATGTTTGTCTCTTTGACCTGGAAAAACTTAAAAAACAATTAATAGTCTAGTAGTAGCTTAAAGACTAACAAAACATGTTGATGGTATCATGAGCTTTTGTGGGTACTAACTTGGCTACCCTCTGAAGTCTTTGATCTGGAGTCACAGAGAGATTTACTCAGCTTACAAACAAACTAAAAAACATCACGAATATTTTCCTCAATTGTCATCCCTACAAATTTACAGTACGTTCTGTTCACTTCAACCAAACCACAGATACACGTCATGCACATCAGTTGGGTCACTGTTGCTTATGGTGAAGCGCAAACAAGAAAGAATCCAGTTGACTTCTAGGGCTCATCTAAACTATGCTAGAGTGTTGAAAGAGGATATGCAAATTCCACGGGAATTTGCATATCTTCTTCCGATCTCACTTTTGAAAGTGGAACTTTCAAAAGTGAAAGTAGTTTAGATGTGGCTTTTTCAGTGAGCCCCTCCCCCCTTTGTTGAAAAGCCACTCTTCCTCAAAAAATGAGGTTTACGCAGTTTTTTGATGGGGGGGAGGGGAGGCTCGCCAAAAAAGCCACATCTAAACTACTTTCACTTTCAAAAGTGAGATCAGAAGAAGATATGCAAATTCTCATGGAATTTGCATATCCTCTTTCGATACTCTAGTGTAATTTAGATGAGACCTAAGATTTCTGGTAAAGTTTGCAAGTCTTTAGAAAAAGCACATCTTTTTATTTGTAAACTAGGGTATTTGATCTGATATAAATCACTTAAGAAACACTGAGGCCTGGTCAGGATATTATAGTAAGATTTCTTGGTGTCTCCATGCAATACTATAAAACTGTCCCTTTCCTCCTCCTATCCCAGCAGATTATTGAACAGAATGGCTGGTGTATTTTCTTTGTCTCTGCTTAGCAAGATAGGCAGGGGGTCTTAGAGCTGTTTTCTACACTTTTGTATAATTTGTGTTAGGGATCATTTCTCTAATCAGTGCTCTTCTCATTGGGTCTAATGCAAAGTTTATGTAAGTCATTGGAAATCCTCCCACAGGCATAAATGGCCTTTGGATCAGGCTCTTTATGACAAAAATCAAGTAGGCTAGGAATTCTGATCAAAACCATAAACTTGGGCAAAACTATATGTGATGCCCAGGAGCTGAAGCTATAAGCTGAGTATCATTGTTTTAATTCAAGCAGTTGTCACTCATTACAGGAAATGTTCCCATTTTTTGTGACTACAAACCCTTTAGCTGCACACCTTGGGCATATTGATTGTCTGCCATACCTGTCATCTCCTTCCATTGAATTTGACTTCAAAAGCCTTTTCACAATCATATTGCTGCCAGGTTTCTCCTAGTCTTATTTCAGTTTTCACATTTTGTGTTATTTTTTTAAAATAGAATGTGTGTATATTGCAGATGTTTCACTTCATAATTTTTCCCATGAGAGGAGCACCACTATCCTGTCCCAATCAACATATGGGTTATTTCAGCTTTCTGTCAAAATACAGCTCATCCACAAGAATTCCCAATGATCATGTTTACAGAATGAGAAGTATTGTTTTCATTTATAATAAGTGTAAGGGTATTCTTTACATTCATGTAGGTTTATTTACCTGCCTTTGTTGCTGCAGAAAGCTCTCTATGTGTGGGATCTTGTGTCAGAAACATACAAGTTGAGAAACTATCCAGGGAATGTTGTCTTCCTCAAGACCATTAAGAAAGATTGCAAATAAACCATGCTGAAGCATCCTTTATTTTGAGTTTGAATGAATTTTGCCTTCAAAGATTCAATTTGTGATGAAAAATATCCCTAAATTTGACAAAAAATTCATCAGAATTTCCAGGTTTTTTTTACTTGAGCTGGTTAAAAGCACATGCACAAAACTACAACATTTTTCATTAAACTTTTTTAAAATTCACTCCTGCATTTTTTACTATTTGTTTAAGCAGCTGTAATGGCATTACTTTTTTTTGTCATTTCTTTTTAAAATTATGGTTTGCCACTTTTCCTGTCTCAAGACGTTTAGCTGTGTTAGTCTATATGTGCAAAAAAAGAAACACACACAAAAACTAGGAGTCCTGTGGCAATTTAAAGACTAACAGATTTCTTTATTTGGACATAAGCTTTCATGGGTAAAAACCACTTTGTCAGATGCATAGGCTACGTCTAGACTGGCATGATTTTCCGCAAATGCTTTTAATGGAAAAGTTTTTTCATTAAAGGCATTTGCGGAAAAGAGCGTCTAGATTGACACGGACACTTTTCCGCAAAAGCACTTTTTGTGATCAGGCCTTTTTTGCGCAAAACAATACCGCGTTGTCTACACTGGCCCTCTTGCTCAAAAGCATTTGCGCAAGAGGGCTTTTGCCCGAACGGGAGCGGCATAGTATTTTCACAAGAACACTGACAATCTTACATGAGATCGTCAGTGTTCTTGTGGAAATTCAAGCGGCCAATGTAGACAGCTGCTTTTGCGGAAAAACTTGCCAGTCTAGATGCAGCCATAGAGTAAAAATCAGAGAGGATGGGAGATAGATATAGATAGATAGATATACACACACACTAGCATCTTTTGTAGTATATAATTACCTTTAGCTTTGTTACAGTAACATTTAAAAGTAGCCATCCATTTAAAAGTACCATTTAAAAGTAGCTATCCTTATGCCAAAAAAAAAGCGCCCCTTCAAAACAAGACAACAAAGGGAATCAATAGAGCTGCAGTTCATTTGCAAATGTAACATGATCAAATATAACAGGTGTATTGTGAACAAGACAGGAGAAGTCATTCTTCCGCTCTACTCTGCGCTGGTTAGGCCTCAGTTGGAGTATTGTGTCCAGTTCTGGGCATTGCATTTCAAGAAAGATGTGGAGAAATTGGAGAGGGTCCAGAGAAGAGCAACAAGAATGATTAAAGGTCTAGAGAACATGACCTATGAAGGAAGGCTGAAAGAATTGGGTTTGTTTAGTTTTGAAAAGATAAGATTGACGGGGGACATGATAGCAGTTTTCAGGTACCTAAAATGGTATCAAAAGGAGGAGGGAGAAAACTTGTTCATCTTGGCCTCTGAGGATAGAACAAAAAGCAATGGACTTAAACTGCAGCAAGGGAGGTTTAGGTTGGACATTAGGAAAAAGTTCCTAACTGTCAGGGTAGTCAAACACTGGAATAAATTGCCCAGGGAGGTTGTGGAATCTCCATCTGTGGAGATATTTAAGAGTAGGTTAGATAGATGTCTATCAGGGATGGTCTAGACAGTATTTGGTCCTGCCCTGAGGGCAGGGGACTGGACTCGATGACCTCTTGAAGTCCCTTCCAGTCCTAGTATTCTATGATTCTCTGAAATTAGGACTGACTAAGGATTTAGAATGGTTATCTTACTACAAAAGCAGTTTCCTTTCTCTTGATATTCACACTTTCCTATCAACTGGTGGGAGTGAGCTATATCCACCCTGACTGAATTGGCCTCTTTAATACTGGTCCCTCACTTGATAAGCAGCTCCCTTCATTTGATATGCTGGTACATATATGTATCCCAAGTTCTCTTCACTCCATGCATCTGACGAAGTGGTTTTTACACACAAAAGCTTATGCCCAAATAAATCTGTTAATCTTTAAGATGCCACAGGGCTCCTCACTGTTTTTTCCTTTTCTTGATAAATGCATTTCAGATCATTGTTGTGGCACACGTGTTTTTCATTTGTACACATACATTAGAAGATTAAGCTGTCCAAACAGTGGGTCTCCATTTTGACTCAGTGAGCTATTTCATAAATTATTAGGTCGCCTTTTTGATTATGGGCTATAATTTTCAAGATGTATGTTAACAGTTGGCTTTTAAGGGTAAAAAACTAGAGCCAATAAATAGAAATTTGCATATTGCTGCCTTTGGAGTAAATCAGTAGTTTTCTCTGCATTGTCAAAAAGCAAAACAAAATTGCCTCTCTCATATTTCTAGCACTTGCCATTTTCTCCAAATCAAAGTGTTCCTGTTAGTTTTATTCAGAATAGACCCTGACAGGTACTCTCTCCTTTCACCAAAGTCGATGGGATTTAAGAGTGCCAAGAGAGTCAAGCCTAAATCAGCACTAATATTTGCAGTGGTTGATATGACATATTAAGGAGATGTTCACTTATGAGACATTTAGAGAAAACTGCCATTATATCTGTTACCTGTGTCTTAAATGAGCACAAATATAATAATTTATGCATAGCAATAAGATGGGCTGAATTCCCCTCTCAGTTACACTGCTTATGCTCATCCAATGAATCAGTAGGGCAGTACCAGGAAAAGAGTGAGAAGAAATCTTGTTCACTGATTTAATGGCTGCTTTTCCTCTTCAGCCTTCCACCAGCTGATCCTGCTCCCATATATACAGTTCCCTGCTTATTTTGGCTAATGAGTGCGGGCATAAGGGCAAGAAAGTGAGGATGTGGTTTTCCCAGACTCTTGAGTTGTTTTCATTGCAGAACAATCCGTTTGGAAATATGTGCTCAGTCTTTGACTCTGCTTGCCTGTTTTCCTCTTTCATATCAATGGCATATCTTCTAGCTTACTTTCTGGAGTACAAAATATAATAAGGCAATAAAGCCCAAAAGAAATAATATTCATTAAATTAGATTTACATATATTAAGTGTGTACAAAAATGGCAAAATATTCCCTCAGTTTCAAAAGGATACTTGTATTTTTAAATTACTTCAGAGTGTTTGAAAGAGGTAGCTGAAGTTGAAAATAACATTATCAAAAATAAAAACTAGTGATTAACATTAAATTTGGATAGTAGAAACTTGAATGCTTACCATGGTAGAAAAGGTTAATATTTTAAAGTGAGGCTAAAGGTTGACAGGAGAAAAATTGAGTTAGTTTGCAAAAAAGAAATTTGTTTCTTTAAGTGAAAATTGGGGTCAGAAGGCCAGAGCTCTCTTTTCTTCTAGATGAATGAAATGAATTAAATAATGCCACCATAATGCAGCAGCATGGAAGCTAATGAGAAAACAGTACATGGAAGTTTTAGATAAAAATACTGTGTACTGGAAAAATATATTATGTCATAAATGCTATTTCAAACCACTGCCTTTTTATGTCCCATCTGATATTCTAAGCACTGTGACAGACATTAAAGTTCTCATGGTACCCTTCATAACTACAGAGGTGTTAGTTCTGTTATTCTGACTGAATTCCAGTTTTAGTAATTATACTCTTCCTACTTAAGACTCTGCCTTTTCGAGAGAATATTATGGTCTTCATTATTTTGTGACCCACACTGTTGTGTAGTGGTGGAATGCACTGTCCAGCAGCTGCTGAGTTCTACCTCAGCCTTGAATGCATTTCATCAGTGATTAAATACTGAGGTGAAGTTACATTATTACTCTACACAGACATGGGCAATATCCATGTATACGTTAATTTTTAACTCTACTTATTTTTACTAGCTCTCAGCATGTTACACTGCACCAGCCAGCAGGTCATCTGGTTTCTATATTATACTGTCTACTATGGCATCATTTTATCTCCTGAAAATTAAGCAGACAGCTTTTTAGCTGCTCTTCTTGTCAACTTGGTGTGATAGAACAGTGGTTCCTTTAAAGTATCTATCTTTCTGCTTTATTTACTTCCTAATCTCCAAAAGGAAGTTTTTTTCTCAATATGGATCTTCAGAAACTGACTTTATTCATCCAGATATTGAAAAATGTCTGTTGTCCCTTCTCTGAGTTCTCAGATGTGGTTGGCACTTTCACCCAAAAGGAAGTGTCATTCCACAGTTCCATCTAGACTGTTCACAGACAGTGATTCATATTGTTGCATAAATTGCAAGGTTCGTCCCCTGGAGGCTAGTCTAATTTGCCCACAGAAGAGAGTCACACTTTCAGGCTGGGTCCAACTCGATTTTATTGTTTGCAAACAAAGTTCGTCTAAGGAGCTCAGTGCTCAAAGCAAAGCCGACCCCGGACGTTGGCTAGTTAACTTCTTATATAGACTCTTAAAACTGTCTTAAATGGCTTGCTAAAACATAATTGGCTATTTTAACTTTGCTCTTAACTTCCTTCTCAAGCTTGGTTCATTACCAAATAAGGCTTGGTACAGCATACAATAGCGCTTATACAACAGATATAGCAATTCTCAGAAGTTGCAGATACAGCAATTCTCAGAAGTTGCAGACTTAAACGTGGGGCATGCAGTTTCATTCTTACTCAATGGAGATGGGTTTAGCTTTCTGCTACAATATTTTAAGTTAAGGATAGTCATTCCCATTTGAGTTTTTACTTTGTCTGCCTGTGGCTTCCTGGTACAGGCAGGGTTTTGTCTCCTTTGGAAGCAAAATCTCAGACCTTAGGGTTCCATGCTTGTTCTCCTGTATCACTCTTAAAGGTTTTATTGGAAGAGTAAGTATCACCTACACTCTGAGGACAGACATATCCATAAAATAATGAAAGGCAAGGATTAACCATCAGAGCCTGCAGTTCACTTACTTTCTTAATTATCTAAGTAGCAGAAAGACTACTTTTAAAGCTTGCTGTCTTTAACAGTTTTGTTTCCTGGACTGAAACAAAGGCTTTAATAATCTTCTTAAACCTAAATTTAGTTATCAAGTTGGAACAGAGAGTAATAAATTAGAGGCAAGTCATGATGACCTCCTGAGGTCTCTTCCAATCCTATGATTCTATGATACATGCTTTAACTCCTCCAACAAAAAATATGACTCAAGAAAGGTAGATCAATATAGAATCAGCTGCCATATATGCACTGAAAGCACCTGATTCTGCACACTTCCCTCTTAAATAAAGGAGATAGTTCAAAATTATAGGAAACCAATTAGAAATGGCAAATATTTTCATTTGAAGACAAGTCTGATAATATCCTGCACTAATGTATAAGACTTTCTTCTTGACAGTTTGTATATCTGAAGAAGGATCTGCTGTATCTCTGAAGACCAGTCATCACCCATACCTCAGAAGTTCAAGAATCCAAGCTGCTGAATGAACATGCCTCATGACTAAATAGAAATCTTACTATGATTCTGAGACAACAGATCTAGACTATCAGTAACAGGACTGAATGTTCTGAGGGCATACCCGAAATATCTGAATAGCAAAACTGGTCAGATAAAGTCATAGCAATTTAAAAAGCACACGCACTCTGATCTTATATTCCTGAGAAGAAGAAAGGCAAACCACCTCACACTCAAGTTTACCAAAATGACATCTCTTACTAAGGTTTTTCTCATGAGAAAAATAGAGGATGGTCTGAGTTGGATTTTTTGGTGTTCCATCTTTTTGGAAATTGATGTCATGCTGGAATTATTTAGATTACTTGTCTAACAGACAATCTGAGTCACAGGTTTTAAAGGCATCATTTTTCTCTTTCCTCCCTACATGAAAGGCAGTGAGGGCCTACCATCTCACTCAGTTTTTCTAATGTAGTTATTGAGTTTCATTTGAACCAGTGAATTCCTCTCAGTTCTCTTTTCAAACCCATGTAACCAACTTGCTAAATTGAAAATGTTAAAATGTATAGAATTAGAAGTTAAATGAGCATAAAGTTACTGTTGGGGGATGGGATCATTCATAAAACCCCTACATTTTTCTTTGTGTTTAATGATTACTGGGTGCTATCTCCATCTCACATTTTCTAAATAGATTGTTATTTTATTTGGATCTATTGCTTTTTAACTAGTCCCTTTCTTTGAGACCCCAGTTTCTCCAGCTCCAAGACAAGCTTCTATGTCATGTCTGCAATGTGTCTTGAGTAGAGATTTGAGTAGAGATGGCTACATGTCAATCTGTACATCCAGTTTAAGACCCTAGACTCTTTATTTCTAAGGTTTGTTTGTGGAAAACATGTTTGTAATTTTTATTAAATTAATATTTGTCAGCTCTCCTTCTTTGGGGGTTTAGTGCTCATTAATCTTTCCAAGTGGGGATCAGTAGAGGCAATTTTTGAAATAGAAAAAATGTTACTTACCTGTAACTGTGTTTCTTTGAGTATATTGCCTTAAAGAGATATTCCCTACCTTCATACCTCAGTTCTTCAGAGTATTTGAATGAGTGGGAAAGAACTGAGAGTGTTCAGCATAGGGACTCCACTTCCATTTTTACTATTAGGTGTAAATGTTCAGTTCCTCTTGGGGAGTTTAAATAGCACATCCGCTCATTATTTTCAAGAATGTTTTGACTCAGTGGCATTGTGGGCATTTGCATCCCAGAGTGTAAATTGGCAGTGGCAATATAATCATCAAGACCCCATTCTTGTGAGCAAGCCTTTCTTCTGGAGAAATGTTATTTGTAGAAAGTGAAATGATAAGAATATGAGTAGTCTCAGATTTTCAAAACTTGAGCTTCACCAGTGACAGCACATATGCGCATATAGGGAGAGGGTGAGGCAATTGAATGTATAGGTACGGTCTATATGGTCTTATTTTGTCGTCTTCTGTGATAGTTATGGTTAAATTTTGTACCTGTGCTTTTATTTTTAACAAAGATATGAACATACAGTTCCATTAATATGAACCAGTATGAACACTAGCTGGTTCTAGTATAACAACATATATATACTTGTTCTAGTATCTTCTGTTTAATTTCTTTGTGGGAAAAGGTATGTAACTGAAACAAAAAACATTATTTCTAGCCTAATTTTTTTTATTTTTGAGCCCATCTTGTCAGGCTGAGAGCGTGAAAGTTATTTTCTGGTGGTGTGATTAGATTGGGGCTGAACTCTCCAGCTGGCAGGCCTGTCTGTGACTGGCGGCGGCCTGTCCCCAGTGCTTGTCATTTTCTGACATGCCTGACAGGATGGGGACAGCAGCTCCAGACAGGTTCATTAGATGGTGTTTTCTGCAGCTGGTCTAAAAATAATAATAAAAATAAAATAAAATAAAAAGGCCACGGTTTGTCAAGGCCCAAGCTGAAGAGGCCCTTCTTGTTGGTTTAAACTAAGGCCTTGTTTTGACAAATTTTGATCTGCACAGGTTTTATATTTTCTGACATTTTTTTGTTTTTGTCCCCTTTGGCCTGCACTCTTTGCACTCTGCCTTGTTGCTGCTTCAAAATCCTAACAGTGTCTTCCCAAGAGAGCAAAAAGCTTACTTACTGAAGGCTTGAAAGGAAAGAAAAAAAAAAAAGCAATACAGAAAAATACCAATAATTGTTCATTTCCATGGCGATCAACAACAATGGAAGAAAAAAAACCAACCGTGGGACTCTCAATAAACTAATTACAAGAAAGGTTAAGGCTTTTATAGTGCCAGAAATATACCATATACGTGAGAAAATAGTATAAATACTAGCAACCTACTCTGTTAAATACATTGCTTTCTGGTGCTGCCAGAAATTTAAACTGTCTTCATTATTTTGCTTTTTGGAAGATACCAGAGTTTGCTGGCATTGACAGGCTTTGATAGAAGGTAATAAAATTCAACTATATTATCTTTCTAATTGGTTTTCATTGTTTTGTGATCTGTAATTTGAAGTAATTGCTGTATTTTGTATGTTACTAACAATTAAATGGATTCAGGCTGTGTTTACAGTTTTCAGATATTTGTATCAAAGGTTTACCAATTTTATACTTAGTCATGGAAGTCTTTGTACTTCTTAAAAAACAAATAATATTTTATAATCTATTACTGCAGAAACCTAAATACTTTACCTGGTAATTATTCTTTAACCTGTAGTTAAAATGTAGCTATTGACATCTTTAATTTATAGACCATTGTTTATAGTCAGCCTACAACCATACCTGCTTTTCTTAGGGAGAGACATTTAATTCAGGATATTTTAAGTAGTTAAAACATGATCACATGCTAGACACTTGTCTAGTTATTGTGGGGAAAACAAATGAAAATCTGTGCTGTTTCTTTTACTTTGCTTCTCTGTTTGGAGCATTTACAGCCTTTTATATTTGATGTATTTAGCCATTTATGTTGTAAACAGTGCTGCTGAAAATCAAGCCCTTCATTCACAGAAATCCTACTACTTACCTTTCCTTTGTATCATTAGTTACTGCTGCTTTAGTTCATGGTCTCTATGACAACTGTTTAAATTGGGATGGGCAACTGTCATCTGGAGTATTACTGAGAGAAAAGTGTTAGTGAGCATACAGTCCCATAGATAGAGCATTTCAGTATAATCCAATTTTAATTGAGCTCCAGAGACTTTGATGTGCTGCAGAAGGTTGGGAGAGAGCTATTCCAGGGAGAAATTAAAGCAGCCCAGCAAGGCTTCACTACTCCAGACTGTCACCATTTTAAATGAGCATTAGCATCAGACTTAACCTTCCCCTATGAAACATCTCACTTCTTTTTCAGCCTTTCCCTGTGTGGTTTTTTTTTTTTTTTTTTGCCATATGTATAACGGCAAAGGCACTTTCATCTTTTTATATACATTTTTATACCCCCTTGATTAGGTTTGAAAAGCATGTACTGGACCTGAGATGCATCAGAGGCTGTCTGTGGACCTTGCTTTGCAGTTCATAAAAAGAAATAGAAAGCAGGCGAGGGATTAGTTTGCAATTGTCAGCTGGCATGTGTTGGATTTTCTTTTTAAGACTGCTATGAAAGTAACTTGTCCTGGTGCTAAAATGTTGAGGGGGAAGTGGTAATTATTTTTAGCTTGGACTTATCATGGATTTCTTTTTATGCATGAGTGGATAGGCATTTATTTGAAGACAGACTTTATGAACAAAAACATATTTCTCCCAGAGCCACATGCAACAGCAAGACTTTTATGTATAGGGTATAGTGGTTGAGAATAGTCACATGAGAATGGCAATAGCAATTAGAATTGTATGTTTAAAAAGTGCATGTGTGGGGCGGGAAAGACAAAAGCTCTTGAACAGATTGTAAACATTCAAATAATTGATTCAAATCATTGATAAATTTTCCTTATGTAATTGACCTATATTCAAGTATTCCATTAGTAATAATGACATTCATGCATACAAATAAAATTTAGAATAGCATTACAGTAATAAAAAAGGAAAGACAATCACAAAATTAAAATGCTATGTTTTCTCAAGCAGGTTGGCACAAATATTTTAGAGAAGCATACCCGCATATTTTGAAGGGCATTAAGATATTTTACTACAGGTCACATTCTCTTGCCTTTAATTTCTGACATAACCAAAATGCTTTAATGCTTTTGGTGTGTTCAGACTTCTTTGTCGTTCAGTAATACAGTGTTCAATCCTGCAAGATGCAGAGTTCTTTCTCTAAATTGCTGAACACCCTCAGCTCTCTTTGAAGTCAGTAGACACTGATGATGCTCAGCACCTTTCAGAATTGGGTCTATAGTATGGAAATTATTTCATAATTTTTTTTTCATTCTTAGAGTGACTGCAAAGCTCATAAAGTCAGATACTTAATAGATAGAACCTTTCTACATATGGTATATTTTACCATATCATGTTAGGTTTGTTGTTGTTGGGTTGTTTTTGTTTTTGTTTGGACTCACTGAACCAGCTGGCATGTTATCCACATGGGTATAAGGAAGGTGGGAATCTAAGCCAGTGACAAAATTTAGGTTGTGGGTTTCAACAGTCCTAAGGTCGGAGTGCTTATGAATAGCTAAGCCCAGGAGAAGGTTTAAGATGAACTTTGTTTTGTTAATTTCTGATCAAACTAAACCCTGGGAAAGGGCAAATTTGTACTGTACACTATGTTGGGATTATGCGAGAGCAGTCTGGGAACAGCAGGGCTGGCCTTACCATGAGGCGAACTGAGGCGGCCGCCTCAGGTGCCAGACTGGGGGAGGAGGGGTTGCCACTAGGACCCAGAGTGTAGAAAATTGTGTCTGCTGCTGGTGAACACGGCATTTTAAGTTGTTAGTTCTCCTTCATTGGGGTAGGTAGCCGAGCAGTACCATGAGAGGAGTAGAACAGGAAGAAGGCAGAATTGAGACCTTTCAAAATTTTGGCCCAAGCAAGGGTGCATGGGGGCACCATTTGAGCTCCCCACCTCAGGTGCCAAAATGTTGTGGGCTGGCCCTGAGGAACAGCGCATCTGCTCACAGGCACGCAAGAGCCAAAAGTACTAAAAAGCTGAATGTCTGCTGTGGTGGAGGGGTTAAGTGTGGGAATAAACAGAGAAGAGACCATGCAGAGTAATTCTATCTCCTGGCAGGTGCTGCAGTAATCTGCACATTTGGAGCTGGGCAGCTCACCACAGGGTAGGTCATGAGTATGTCAAAGGTTGTGACTTGCAGGTCTGCATATAGCACACTTTCACTTAGTTAAAATGTGTACTTCACAGAGTAATAAGTAATGTGTACCACTCTCCATCCATACCTATGAATAGCTGAACATGGCCTAGCTGGGTGGATGCCCTGAAATAGTTTCTGGTTTAAGATTGAGGATTCCTTCCACCTTTCTCACCAGTCTGCCACCACTCCCTTGGGGTATGTCTACACTACCCTAGTTTGAACTAAGGTGGTTAATGTAGGCAACCGAAGTTGCAAATGAAGCCCGGGATTTGAATTTCCCGGGCTTCATTTGCATCTTGCCGGGCGCCGCCATTTTTAAATGTCCGCTAGTTCGGACTCCGTGCCCGCGGCTACATGTGGCACGGACTAGGTAGTTTGGATTAGGCTGCCTATTCCGAACTACCGTTACTCCTTGTGGAACGAGGTGTACCGGTAGTTCAGAATAGGAAGCCTAATCTGAACTACGTAGTCCGTGCTGCATGTAGCCGCGGGCACGGAGTCCGAACTAGCGGACATTTAAAAATGGCGGCGCCCGGCAAGATGCAAATGAAGCCCGGAAAATTCAAATCCCGGGCTTCATTTGCAACTTCGGTTGCCTACATTAACCACCCTAGTTCGAACTAGGGTGGTAGTGTAGACATACCCTTGTAGTTTTGATGAGTAAAGTCTAGTTCAGGTTTGGACCTTCAGAGAATGTTGGAGGAGCCTGACCTTTGCAGTGATTTAGATTAAGCATACTGTTGCGAAATTAATATCTGAGTAAACCAACAGTATCTCTGGATACCTGTACATACAAATACTATTTATTATTTATATTACAATAGTGCCTAATCATGCCTGGGACCCTGTTGTACAAACACAGAAATATTGCTGTGTTTGAGTGATTTATTTGTCTGACTACATACTGAGACCATTGAAAAAATCATGTAGTGTTTCCACATGTAATCATTTGATTTTATATTGATTTTTGCATATTATGGTTATAATATTTTACACTGATTTAACTGTGCAGTGCTTAGTTACTGTGTGATGGGTGCTTTATATGATAAGTGTGTGTTAAAATGTGTATACGAATATTCATATTTTTATTTCCTTTTTAAGCAAAGCAGGGAAAATGAAATGCAAAGTATAATTGTGGTTTTCATGGTTTGGAAATTTACTAGCACTTTTGTTAAAAGTACTCAGACCCTCAAAATATCCATTTCTCTGTCGTTGTATGCACAATTTAATTAGACATGAAAATAATTAAATATATACAGTAACAGAAGTTTTGCTGTAGGAGCCATAGCCCAGCTTTCCTCCCATACTACATGTTCTTTGTACTCCTCTAGCAGTGCAAAAGAGGCTATGGAATTGTTTAAAATGGGCAACTAAAAGATGAGTCAGGAAAAAGGTATAGCTGGAATGCCCTTCATTCCAATGATTTGTGGTCAATACAATGGTTTGTTGGGATACATTACAAGCTGGTATAATTCAGAATTGTCCTGAAATCGCTCTGAGGCCTGGTCTACGCTTGCCCTGAGATTGATACTCCAGAGATTGATCTTTCAAGGTTCAATGGAGCTTGTCAAGTAAGGAGCCACTAAATTGACCACTGATTGACCCCTGTCAACTCTGGTACATGGGGTCACAAAGAGTAAGAGAAGTCAATGGAAGAGTTTCTCCTGTTGACCTCCTGCAATGGGGATAGCGCAGAAATTCAACTTAAGGTACATTGACTCCAGAGACGCTATTCTCATATCTGGAGTTGCGTTATCTTGAGTAAACTTTCTGGCCTAATGTAGACTTGGCTTGAATTACCCTGGATACAAGCAGGCCTCTCAACAGCTCATGGTAGTAAAGCAAAAATGCCTACTTCACTTCTTCACTCTCAGATGATTTTGAAAACTCAAAGGTAGACCATACAGCTGCAACACTTCAAGACACAGCATCTGGGCTTCAATGCTTCTGTTTGATACCATGAGCTCTGCCCAACCAGCTCAAATGAGGTAGATTCCTTTCCAGAGACTTTTTGCCCTCTTCAGAGATGTATGTATCTGAGCAAGTACATGCAGTGATATCAGACAGCCTTTCAAAACAGAGACTGGGTTTATTAGGGTATGTCTACACTTCAGTGTAAACCCAGGGTTGGTACAATGTGGGTCAGCAAGCCCTGGCTTTGAAAATCCAGAATTTGAGCATCTACATTTATTGCGAACCCCAAGGTAAGAATTTTTTTACCTGATCCTAAACCTAGGATTCTGGTATTCACAGTGCAATACACAGACTTGACTCCAGACAGACAGACCCGAAACATTCTAGCACCCTCCGGAAATGTGTTTGAGTTAGCCCTTTGTTCATGGTGCAGAATGTGAAAACTTGACTATCCATGTTACACATTGCAAGAAGTTTGACTGGCCTGCCAACACACATTTAGGTCTGCATGCTTCCAGCAACTGAAGCCAGCAACGTTGAGGAGTCACGATTTCAAGAACTTCTCTTGCTTGAGCCTTCACACCTTCAGAAGATGAGCAGAACTTCTGTTACATGCTGGTAGACAGATTGATTGTGTCCTCTGGCCCACCAAAGGCATCTGACTGACAGAGCTAATGGTGACGTAGGAAGAGGAGGAGTAAGAGACCGACATTGAAGACTCAGAACGGCTGATGGTGCTTATGAGACTTGGTATAGCAGATGATACTCTTCTTTATGAACTGGTGCTCCTATAGCAGGGCCCCAAGCAGACTTACAATGTCCAGTGGTGGGTCCAAGACCTACCTATGAAGAAAGGTACATTTCTGGAACTTTGCGAACAGCTTGCTCCAATCCTGCAGTGTAAGGACACAGTATGAAGGGGACCATGCTGGTCCAGAAGCAGACTACTATATCCATCATATCCATCTGGAAACTGGCTACCTCAGATTTCTACAGGCCCATTGCCAGCCAGTTTGGTTTTTGGAAAGCTGACTGTGGGTAAAGTGGTGGTGGAGATTTTTGGGGCAGTCAGGCATGTGGTTTGCCCCAAGGAGGCAGACCATAAAATTATTCCTGAAATAATTGCTGAGCAAATAGGATTTCCAAAATGCTCTGGGGCCAATAAGTGGGACTCGTGAGTCGATAGTTTGGCTTCCTCAAGGAGCACATGAGTACAAAAAACACAGTTTTTGCTCCATACTTAGGCAAGCCCTTGCGGAGCTAAGAGGCCAATTTATGAACATTGAGGTTGTGTGCACTGGAAAAGTTCATGATGCCAAGGTTTTCTGCCAATCAGATGTCTACATTCAAGGACTGGCTGAGACACTATTCCCATCACATAACCTTGTAAATTGAGTTACTGTCCCTACTGTTACTCTGAGGGATCACATGTACCTTCTTGCCTGGGCTTCTGAAACTGTACCCTGACCTCAAAGGCCCTGGCAAAGAAGAATTAATTACACTCTCAGCAGCTATACAATGGTAGTTGAATGAGAATTTGGCAGATTGAAATCCCACTGGTGATGTCTATTGGCCCTTTTGGATTCCATTGTCATTAATGCTCTCTGCATTACTGTGTGCTCTTTGCAATCTTTGTGAAGCCAAAAGTGAACCATTTCCCCTTGAAAGGCTCTGTTAGTGAAGGGAAAATGCACCTTTCCACAGCTGGAGCTGGATGACCCCCAGGCAACAGAAATCAGGAATGCTTTGTGTGCCCAACTTATGAACTTGCATGGGCCAATGGAAGAGGGAGAATAGTAGCTTTATGAATGTGTATGTTTGGGTGGGGGCATTGATTCCTTCCAGGGGAGGAAGAGAATTGGAGATTGATTGTCGTGCGTTGTACTTATGAATTACATGGCCGCTTATGAAACAAGTAGTATGTGGTGGAAACATTATTGACTGGCATCAATAATTGATGTTTTGATTGATAAATACAGCTGTATTGAGACATGGATTTTGTATACAGCTTCCCAATTTTCCATGATCAAGTATTTACCGTTTTTATCTGAAATACACACTATATGATGTGTTACAATGATGACAGTAATATTTCTTAATAAAATAAAAATATTTATTTTTACTTGTTTATTGGGAAAAAAATAATACAACAATATAATATAAAACCATTGCCTATCAGGCTAGCTGCCATTAGCACACCAAAACATACCAACTCCAAAAACTTTAAACATAACCAAGACCAAAGTGCATAAACAAGTGTGAACTGTGAAACTCTGTACAATGACACCCCTTCTCCCCCCCCCCCCACAGTATTGCATGTCCTCTGGTCCACCATTCTCCATTTTATTCCATTCACCAATTTTATTTTAACAGACTGGAATCTAGTAGCAAAAACGTGCATTATTACATGCTGCTTGTACTGTTTGCATTTCCTGGCATCTGTTAGCAAATACATACTGCTGTTTTAGGTTTATAAGATCATTTGCATTGGACTGTAGCATGGAAATCCCTCCTGTTACTATTATTAAACTCAGAAATGGAGTCAGAAACCTGTCAAGGTACAGGGCAGCTTCTCCCTCTTCCATGTCTGCTGCTTGTTTCACAGTGAGCTGTTCCTCCAGGTATGCATCAAAAAGCTTCTTCAAGTAGTACACCAGGGTGTGCTACAGACACTTCTGAGGCAAAGACTCCTCTAGGGCTGTTTTCATCAGCAGAGTTACTTCATTTACCTCATTCATTGTCTGCTGCTGGCTACCATTGTTTCCCATGCTGGCTGTTAGGACCAGCAGGTTGCCAGTCTAGCTATTGTTCAGCACTAGCTCAGTTCTCGGTACAGTTCCTGGCACCGTGTCATAAAATGGGCATGATGTTGGTGAGTTGCCAGAAGTGTGGTTCTGGTTCTTGGTTTTCTGATACTCAGCCTTGAATTATTTAATCCATTCCCTGCACTAGTCATCAGCCTAGTAAATTTCCAACACTGTCTTCTTCACTGTTTACTGGTGTGCATGATCATTCCTGCTGGTTCTCTTACTAAAATCAATTTTTTAGCTGGCCTTGAACCAGACATTAATCAAAACCTGGCTGCACTCCCTGACCATGGAGGGTGCTTCTGTTTCCCTGGAGTGTATCGGTAATCCTTTGTCCTCTCTCTCCCAAGAAAGTTGGCCCACAGCATTGTGGGATACTTCTGGCAGACTCCCAGGACTCAAGTCCATGGGAGATGTATCTATACTGCTAAGGGATAGGGCTCAAACTTTGCAGGCTCAAATCTTGAGTCTCACCTTGGCTTTCGCTTGGATCCTCCACTCTGTTAGCATCCTAGGACATGGACGTAAACTTGAGTCCAAGAGATTTATCACCAAAGATGGGTTACAACCTGAGCCTCCGTCTGGGCTTACGTTGGACTTAGTCCAGTGGAATACTGCGTTGGCAGTACTTTACGTTACCAGAGAGAAAGAAGCAAAAGTTCAAAAGAGATATCAGGTGTCAGGGCTCTACACAGTCACAGTGCAGTGGGATCCATTCCGGCATGCACCATCATTCTCTCACAGACCCAGGAGACAGCTTCTGTGTCTAACCAAAGGCCACTGCTTAACAAAGTCCTCTGACATCTTCAATTCATTGTTCTCCTGCAGCATCCCTACAGAGTTTGCAAATTTGGCCTGTTGAAATTTCCTGTTATTAGGTGTCAGTTGTTCAGTCCATAGGATTCCTCTTGTCTTTCTGGATCCTTCACTGATATGGTTGAGTTCAGCCAGTCCTTCAGTGACCCAGCCACTTTAGCTACATGACACTTATGCCTCACGTATTCTGCCGTGCCTCAAGAGCAACTTTTTAACTCTTTTGTACATCAGAACATAAGAATGGCCATACTGGGTCAGACCAAAGGTCCATCTAGTCCAGTAGCCTGTCTTCTGACAGTGGCCACTGCCAGATGCTTCACAGCGAGTGAACAGAACCAGGTAATCATCAAGTGATTCATCTCCTGTCATCCGTTTCCAGCCCCCGACAAACAGAGGCTAGGAATACCATTCCAACCCATTTTGGCTAATAAATATTGATGGACCTACTCTCCATGAATTTATCGAGTTATTTTTGAACCCCATTTAAGTCTTGGTCTTCATAACATCCTCTGGCAAGGAGTTTCACAGGTTGACTGTGCGCTGAATGAGGAAAAACTTCCTTTTGTTTGTTTTTAACCTGCTTTTTTTTGTTTGTTTTTGTATCTGCTGGGTACCAATTCCTAGGCAAGTAAGTCATTTCTGTGCATCTCCTTCATCAAAATAGAACTGCAAATTCCCTCTTGGTCACAGTATTATCTAAGGAATAAAAGAAAAATAAATCCTTGTAATTGGGAAGGAGCTGAGGGAAGGAGCAAAATAACCTTGGATGGGTATGTCTACACTACCACCCTAGTTCGAACTAGGGTGGTAATGTAGGCAACCGGAGTTGCAAATGAAGCCCGGGATTTGAATTTCCCGGGCTTCATTTGCATAAAGCCGGGCGCCGCCATTTTTAAATGTCCGCTAGTGCGGACTCCGTGCTACACTAGCGGACATTTAAAAATGGCGGCGCCCGGCTTTATGCAAATGAAGCCCGGGAAATTCAAATCCCGGGCTTCATTTGCAACTCCGGTTGCCTACATTACCACCCTAGTTCGAACTAGGGTTGTAGTATAGACATACCCGATGTGATTCATGAAATGTGATGCTGAAGCAAAAGCATTCAGTGTAGTTGAGTTGCACAGTGAGTACTGATACCTAAGACTATGATTTAGTCATGGGTATTTTTAGTGAAAGTCATGGACTGGTCACAAGCAATAACAAAAGTTCACAAGTCCGTGACTTGTCCATGAATAACCTAGACTATAAATACCCTAGACTAAATCTTAGCTGTTCAGGAGTGCCTCTGCTCTGGGGACTCCCTAGGGTGCTACAGCTCCGGGGCAGGGAGGGAGAAGAGGAGGGTCCGGTGTAGGGATGTGGTAGTCTACTTGATTAACCAATTAGCAAAAGCTTGTAGGTTAATGCTATAGACTACACGCATCTCCCCTCCCCCCCAACCCCTGACAGTAATTCTTTTAGCAGGGTGGCCAGCAGCCCGGCTCAGTCCTGGCTTGTGCCGGGATCCAAGACCTACCCCCACTTCAGCTCTGCATTTAAAGTGTATTAGGTGGTGGGAGGGCAAGCAGCCCAGCTCAGTTCCAACTCGCACTGGGTCTATCCCCACCGCTGGACAGGAGCTGCTTAGACTGCACCCCTAGACAGGGGGCTGCTGCAGAGCTGGTTTTTAAACTGGCTCCCCTTGTGGACCAGCTCCCACCTGGCAGACCAAGCTGCTGCCTCTGGTGGTGGCAGGAGGCTCCCTGAGAGTGGGGTTGGAGTGCACTTGCTGCCGCCCCCACCCCCAGGGACTATAGAATAGTTGACTACCAGATAAGAATCCATGAGGTTAATCGACTTTACGAAGAGAGGTTAAAGCAACTGGAACTTTTCAGTTTAGAAAAGAGGAGACCGAGGGGGGATATAATAGAGGTCTATAAAATCATGAGTGGTGTGGAGAGGGCAAATAAAGAAAAGTTATTTATTAGTTCCCATAATAGAAGAACTAGAGGACACCAAGGCTGTGTCTACATTGGCATCCCTTTCCAGAAAAGGGATGCTAATGAGACACTTCGGAATTGCAAATCCGCGGGGGATTTAAATATCCCCCGCGGTATTTGCATTTATATGGCTGCCGCTTTTTTCCGGCTCGGGGTTTTTGCCAGAGAAATGCGCCAGTCTAGACGTGATTTTCCGGAAACTAAGCCCTTTTCTAGAGGATCCCTTATTCCTACTTTCAAGGGCTTATTTTCCGGAAAATCGCGTCTAGACTGGCGCTTTTCTCCAGCAAAAACCCCGAGCCGGAAAAAAGCGGCAGCCATGTAAATGCAAATGACGCGGGGGATATTTAAATCCCCCATGAATTTGCAATCCCGAAGTGTCTCATTAGCATCCCTTTTCCGGAAAGGGATGCCAATGTAGACACAGCCCAATGAAATTAATGGGTAGCAGGTTTAAAACTAATAAAAGAAAGTTCTTCTTCACACAGTGTGTAGTCAACCTGTGGAACTCCTTGCCAGAGAAGGCTGTGACGACTAGGACTATAACAGAGTTTAAAGAGAAGCTAGATAATTTCATGGAGGTTAGGTCCATAAAAGGCTATTAGCCAGGTGATAGAAATGGTGTCCCTGGCCTCTGTTTGTCAGAGGCTGGAGAAGGATGGCAGGAGACAAATCGCTTGATCATTGTCTTCGGTCCACCCTCTCTGGGGCATCTGGTGCTGGCCACTGTCGGCCAACAGGATACTGGGCTAGATGGACCTTTGGTCTGACCCAGTAAGGCCGTTCTTATGTTCTTATGACTATTCAATTAAACAATATTTAACATCTCTAGTCCAGTGCCAGTCCTACCAGTGGCTATTTGGCTGGTCCCTTGGACCAGCTGTTGGGAGCCACTGAGCAGTGACTCGTGCTGCTATCCCTGGACTGCTACTCCAGCTACCCCTAGAACTGCTGCTCAGGTGGTTCCTGGGCCATGCACCGTGGCTGCTGCTTCAGGGGTCACTAGGCCAGCTGTCCAAGGCTGCCCAAGCAATGGCTGCTTCAGCCACTCTTAGAGATCAGGAGGTCCCTGGGGACAGCTGCTCTAGCTGCTGCTCATGCAGCCCTCAGCAGCTCGCCTCAGCTGCCTGGAGCCGCCCAACCAATGGCTGGTGCAGTTGGTCATGGGGTGATCCAGCAGTAGCTGGCCGCATGGCCACTCCATCAACAGTCGACGTGGCTGTCCCCTGGCCACTGGAGCTGCGAAAGTCATAGAGGTTGTAGAAAGTCACAAAAATCCATGACTTCCTTGAGAGACCCACAGCCTTATTGATACCAAGGCTAGCACTTACCACTTGCTTGCTTGAGTCATCCTCACTGCATATATAGTCACAACTGAAATTTTGGACCAGCTGCTGATACATTAAATTTCTGACCAGAATGAGTCCAACTTAATTTGTCACTTGAACTCAGTACAAGACCCTCTTAAATCTTTGGGAGGAGGATACAACTTGCTTCAGTTTTAGCTAATCCTTCTTGAGCCTGTCTGCTTTGCACTCTGTCAGTGACATCCTTTTTTCTCAGTCCCTGTGTTTCAAGTATTGCCATGCCCCTTATAGCCTTTTATGCCATCAGCTGGGTCCAGCTGTGCTCTGCTTCTCCACATGTTCTGTTATCACATTGTCTCCTCCAGAATTATTAAGACTGCAGATCCTCCTAAAGATCTGTCTGAAGGATTTACTGTTAGAATTTGATTCGGAAAAGGAGACAAAACCAATGCATGTCTCTCTTCCCTTAGGTGGGTGGTGTCTACTACTGTTCCATCTTTCCCTGTTGATACTAAGAATTTCCAGGAATTTCATACCATACCCAGCATTCCAAGAATCATCTGCACTGGTGATCTGTATGTAGATCACATGGAAGGGAAAATTTCCACATGCACACAAATGTGTAATGTTTACTAATTAAACTATAAAATTCATTCTTTACAATCCACAGTATTTGAAAGGACAATAACACCCATGTCAATAATCGTTATCCACTTGTTTTGTACCATAAAACAATGTTTCACAATGGCAACTAAATTAGAAATAATGTTAGAATAACTAAGATCCATTTTTTAGTGATACTATTTGTTTTTAGTGGGCTATTTTGACCAGGATTTTATTGTTCAAGAAGATTGTTGCCCATCTAGAAATATCCTTTTATTTTAATAATTGAAATTAGGGCAACCTACTTAGCTACTTGCTGTTGCTTCCCAATCATTTCCTATCCAAAGCTTCCATAGAACATACAGTCAAGGTGTAGCAAAAAACCCCACCCTTGCTCACAAAAGGAAGAAATAAGTCTGGGTCTGAGAGCTACTATAACATTGGTCATTTTTATCTCAATGAAAAATGAATGTGGGAATTAGAGAAAGTAGTCAGTCATTACTGAATTTATCCAATAAATGGTCATTGTTTTAGTGGACATAAAAGGATAAGTACTCTGAACATGGCAATAAAATAATCTTCTAAAAGAATGGGATGAGCAGAGCCTTATTTTAACATTGAGAGATGACCTCTTGAAAGTTTAAAAACATAGTATTGGATGGAGAAACAAGAGCTGAGAAAATTTGGCAAGGAAATAGAGAACCAAAACCACAATAATATCGGCATTTTTTGAAAACCCCAAAGAGGAAAAGAAAAATGAAGCAACAGTGCCAATATTTGTTTAAAAAAGTTCTGAGAGAGGTTTTAAAAACTGATGTTGACTGAGAAATTGCAATGGCAGCTAGTAGTCTATTCTAATCCTGGAGATCACAGTTCTCCAAGAATATTGGAGTCAGGCTATAAAATAGGTTTACTGATAATAATAAGTCTTAAACCCACGCAGTTCAGAAAAGCAAAAGGAAGTGAGGTCAACGTATGGACATTTAGAAATGTATTTAGATATGAAACAGTTGTGATCTGAAAAATATACAGAAAATAAAAACAATATAATGGGTGAGCTCTTACAAGTGGTTACATTTATTGTCATGAGAAATTGAAGCAAAAAGATTGGATGATCCCAAAATGGCCCAAATACATTTTATAAGCCTAGAAAACCCAGAAATGGCAACAAAAACATTCCGGATAATAAAGAGTAGTTTTACTAGTTTCATTTAAGATGTGTGGTTTCTGGCTGTTTGCATTCATAGTTTCCCTTTTCCAGTACATTTTACATATAATGTTTTCATCTGTTGAGCAATTTTTTTCTTTTAAAAATGTGTTTTGTATTCCTTATGACTACGTCTACATTGGCAAGATTTTGCGCAAATACTTTTAACGCAAGAGTTTTTGCGTGAAAGTATTTGCGCAAGAGAGCATCTACACTGGCATGTGCCTTTGCACAAGAGATGTGCTTTTGTGCAAAAGCATCTGTGCCAGTGTAGACGCTCTCTTGCGCAAGAAAGCTCCGATGGCCATTTTAGCCATCGGGCTTTTTTTCACAAGAAATTCATGTTGCCTGTCTACACTGGCCTCTTGCGCAAGAACAGTTGCACAAGAGGGCTTATCCCTGAGTGGGAGCATTGTAGTTCTTGTGCAAGAAGCACTGATTTCATACATTAGAACATCAGTGTTCTTGTGGAAGAACTCTCCGCCAGTGTAGACAGTCAGCATGTCTATATGTTTACATATATTAGCATAGTTATTTTACCTGTTTAGTTATGGTATTTGTGTTTTTTTCGATAGACTTGAGCCTGTTCTGTGTCCTGGCAGATGATGAAGAAATGATTTGCAGTTACTTTGCTTACTTTTGTTTTTAATTTTAAAGAGTCTATGCAATTATTTCAGATAGTTATATGAAAGCCATTAGTGTAGATATGATGCCATTATTGACAGTCATTATTAATGTCTCTCAAGAAGTGGAGAATGTCATTGGCCCTTAAATACTTTATCTTCAAGAAAAGCTCATAACTCTAGAATGATTAATAGTTTTTAAGCCTACAGAGACCATTGTGATCATATAGCTCATGTGTAACACAGGCTAGAGAACTTCCCTAAAATAATTCCTTGGACATAGCATATGTTTTAGAAAAAACATGCTTGACAATTGCATTGTCACAAAACTACTTTTCTGGAGCAGGAGTTTGAGAGGCGGTAACTATTCAAGTCCAGATGCATTCAATTCCAGATCATTAGTGATTTATTAGGTAGGTTCCAGTCTGGGTTATAGTTTTCCCTGGAATTGGTCATATTTGCCAGGGTTCTGAATGGTCATCTGATTTTAGATTAGAGTTAGCTGGCCATTTTGGTCCTGCTAGGTCTGCCATCACTTTAAGAAGTCTGAGACTGAAAAGCATTGATACTTATTGTTTCCTATTAAACCTAGAATATAGGAGTGAGATCATGAAGGTGAGTGATAGTGAGTGGTTTCCTCTTGTTGCCACCCCTTCTTTTCTGCTTATGCATGCACATAAAAGGCGGTCTTGAATTTTGGATGCTGGTCCTGGCTTCAGGCACTGTAGTCAGATTAACTCACTTTTGAGGACAAAGCAGATGAGAAAGCAGCAACTGCAAGTAAATCTCACCAAGGCAGAGAGGTAGGAGAAAATGATAGCCACTTGGCCACAGAAAAATAGCAAATTCCACAGCAAAATTACTAAACTCTGTGTCAAGTTGGAAAAATGACAAATTCACTGACTGTTTAATTGTGAAATCTATGAAAGCTAGTTGAAATGTACAGTGTAGTTCCCACTTATCAAAGCTATTGTTTTAAAATGAGGCAAACTTTGCTGTATTAGTGTACACCACATTCATATATTCAAGGTTATCTTCATAATCATGAGGGCTAGAAGGTGATGTGCCTGTCATGGCCAAGTAAGGAAGCATACTTGGTGAGCTCCTATTCTCCCTTTCCCTAATTAGCAGCAACATTCTCATCAAAGTAGCACCCCTAACCTCTATACCTAAGCTTAAGGCTTAGGGGAATCCAGAAGGATAGGACGGAAGAGGGCAAACACAGAGATGACAATGATTGTGGACTGAGGGAGTTGTTGCCCCACCTGGTGGCGGAATGGCATCAGTATTGTTGGAGAGCTGAGTGACTGAATGTGTACACATAGTGAAAGTCCATGGTTACACATACACACACACACTCCTCTCTCCCCCCAAACTTACTAGCATCACAGTTGCTGGAGACAAACTCTTTTTATTTTCTGGGAAGCCAAGAAAAGGAATGGGTGCCATCCAGACCAGTGAGAGGAGGGAGGCTGATGGCTTCTGGAGGCCCACAGACAAGATGGGTAAGCTCTGTGCTCCCAGAAGGGGTGGGACCTTGTGAGGAAAAGGCGGGACTGGGCACAGCCAGCCCTCAGTGCTGACCAGATCCCGACGTTGCCGTCCCCCTCCTCAGCCCTTACAGCTGTGATGAGCAGCGCTCTGGTGGCAATTTAAAGGGCTCAGGGCTCCAGCCACCAGTACCACTGTTGCAGCAATAGCATCTGGGAACCCCAGGCCCCTTTGAATCACCGGGCCCTAGGGCAATTGCTCCCTTTGCCCTCCCCCCCCATCAACAGACCTGAGTGAAGTGGTGTTTCCTCCCTGCCCAACAACCTGATGTGCCTCACAATGCTTTGCTATAGTTAGCAGCTTGGCACATCATAAACAATCACATAGCATGTGTCACACCCTGAGTATCTGGGTAAAGCCACAGCTCTGGTCCAGCAACCCTGACCCCCGCAACCAGTTAGTAAAAACCAGCTACATACTATCTGCCAGCAGCATTGCTCACTACTTTCAGGGTGACCTCACCTTACTTCCAGTCCCAGATTTTCCCCCAAAACGTGTGTTCTGCAGTGTTCAATACTCTCCTGGACAGTCTAAATATATTAGGTCCCTTGAACCTCTAAAGGAATCGATATACAACAGTCTGATTTCCTAAATGGAGTTACCCAAACAATTAAGGAAACTGGATTAGTTTTAATTAAAGACTAAAACAAATTTAAATGAATGCAAGTATATGGCATTTAAGTCAGAAATGATTACTAGAGAAATAAAAGTAGAATGCTTTCTAGTGTCAAACTTACCAAAGTAGGCTTGGTTCAAGATAACATCATATTCTCCCAGATCAGAATCTGCTCCTAAAGTCCATTGTCTGTTTCTTTTGTCATTTTAGGTGAAAGAGAGAGAGATGGACAAGGAGAGATAATTTGGAGTGTTCCTGTCCCCTCACTTTTATAGTTCAGTAACCCTTTGAAATGCATTTTCCTGGGGATTAGCTCTAGTTTGAAGTTCATTCAAACAGTAAAGAAGGTGACAATGGTGTCCGGTGGTGAAAAACTGCAGGTTGTTTCATCTCACCTCTGTTTGCTGAAATTGGATTTTCCTTGTCTGTCTTCTCCCTTTCATTGTGTGAGGACCCTTTTTTAACACACTGTTTAAGACCTGCTTGACAAGTCCTCCCTAATCAGGGTACATAGGTTTGAATAGGGGAAACAATCATCATTCAAAGAGAAATCATAACTTTACACATAATGTTATATAGTAATTTTGATAGAAGAATCATTGGTTGCCCTCCATCCTTATTTCTGTTAACTTCCTAGCTGCATGTAGAACCAGGTCTTTTGAAGTTGTGTAGCAAAACTATCAATGGATGTAGTCTGTTTAAATTTCTGTTGTGTGCTGTATTGATCTGTTGCACCCTTTCAATCAAAGTGTAAAGGTTCCATGTTTCAAAGAACCATATGGTGCCTTTGGTCTCCACTGGCAGTCCCAGAATCCTACTTTCCAGATTATCAATTTTTTCTTTCAGTATTTTAACTTGACACTCCACAGTTCTCTCCACTCAGCCTTAAATGTTTTCCTCAATGTTGATAATTTGGTAATCCAAGTCTGTAGTGGCTACCACGAGATCATTTATTTAACTGTCTACTGTGGCCACTTTGTCATTTAACTATTCTTTGAACTTGTTGAAACAGTTTTCTAGCACTGCAGTTAATTTGGAAGTAATCTGTATTACTATTTTATTAGCTATCCCCACAACTGCTTTTCTTCTGATTCCAGTTTCTTTGCTTTCATGTTGCCCCCTTTCCCTTTATTCTCTTTTTCCCTTTTTTGTGTTTTACTTCCATAGCTCTTACTCGTCACCCAAATTTCTAGGATATACACATTAACTACATATTTAGGAGGAAGGATGAAGAGAGACAGCCCTCAGTGCCAGTTCACTCCTCTTCACAGCTTCCTGCAAAAGAGGAAAGCTTGTTTCCTGCTGCCATGTTACCAGCATGCTTGGTTGGGGAAAAGTGTAGAGAGGGAGTGGGGGAGAGATGATCCAGAACTGCAGCTTTGCTGTGTTTTCCATCTTTTGGTAAAGGAGGAAGATGGACCACTGTGACAGAATGCATTCCAGTATTCAAAAACTGCATATCTTCGTAATAATCTTTACTTAAAATGTGCTGTTAGGTATCATTTGAAAACCAAATAGCTCTGCCAAGAGCTCCTTAGGGAAACACTTTACAAAAGTCTGCCAAGAGCTCCTTGGGGAAAAACTTAATTTTTTACTGATATTTTCAGCAATCTCAATAATATTTCAGCTGGGTCAAAACTACATTTTCTAGACACAGAGGAAGCCCAAAAGTTCTTTACTTCTGTACCAGAACCAAATGTAGTAGACCTAGTAGTAGAGAGAACTGATTAGATTCAAGATGAGTATATCTAACTCTGAGCTTACTAAAAAACAACAAAAGGGGAACTGGAATGATTTCTGAATATGGCAAAAAATAGTGATTTATGTATTGTAAGCAAAGACCTGTTTTATTACATATAGAATAATTTTTACATTAAGTATATTAACAGTATTGGATGTAAGAATGCTCAACAAATAATGGCATAGGAGTTAATGTTAGTAATTATTAAGGATATTAGAAAATATAGTACAACATATAAAAAGAAAATGGGTAAAATTGTTAGAAATGTATAAATTAAGGTTGTTATAATTACGGGTGGTATTGAATGTAAATGAATGCAACTGACAAACGAATATTATATAGATACAGGTATCGGGGATTATAGTGGAGGAAGATGGGGAAGATATAACATGGTAAAGACAATACTGAATATTCTGAAAATTTAGTAAAATAGAATCAGAAACAATCTGGTGCTCCCAGGGTATTTTGTGACTAATAGTAGAATGTCCATTTTTATTCAGAGTTCTAGAGAAATGTTTTGTAATTTCAGGAGTGCATTAAAGTAGTCTGTAAATCCTATGGCATGTACTTGGGGAAGTATTACAAAGATTGAGCTGATACCATTGCGCAGGGAACAAGACAAGGATATCCCTGAACAACCTTATTTCACTTAATTATTGAACCATTAGCACAAAAGTTCAGGGACACTGAAGAAATTCACTTAATATGAGTATTGGGAATAGAATACTAAATTTCATTACATGCTGACAATCTTATGCTTTTCATACAAGATATAAATTTCTATTATTACTAGAAATAAATAAAGTGTTTGGCTAGGAATCTAGGTATAGACTAAACTGTTCTAAATCAGAGATACTATGGCTTAGCAAAAGATACATTAATGCCTAAATATCTAATTTTATTATCCACAACTTTCAGTGGACAGTCTTCATTTGTAATGTATCATTTAAAGTGGTGGAGCTATTTAAATACTAAACCATTAATGAAAATTATGTAATATGACCTGGAAAAGGGATCATGATTACCATTGACATTAATTGGTAGAATTAAAATACTTAATGTCCTACCTATGATCCTGTATACATTTTCCATTATTCCCTTCATGAACCTAAAAAGTCCCCCCAAATTAAAAATTGTTCACAAATTGTGATATATAGACAAGAAACTATGAATCAAAATGGAATTATTGGAATGTCCAAATGAGTGGGGGGGGGGGCTGGCACTACCAAATTTCAAGGGATGCTATGGGCAGCTGAAATCAGAGCATTGAATTAATTGGGGGTAAGAACTGACAAACACAGTCTCATTATATATTTTTTCCATAGTTCAAAATTCCAGCACTCATAAAACTATACCTATAACTTTAAAATGTAAGTAGAAATTGAATGTATGTGGTATTAATTAAAAAATCAAATTTAGTCAATTTCTACAGGTAACACTGAATTTATTTTTAAACCTTTCTTCTTCTTCTTTTACATTATCACAGTTGTAGGAAATTAAAGGTGGAATCTGATGCAGGTATAAAAGTAACGTCTTTCCAAGCTTAAGCATGTGTGAGGTGCTTCACCAGATTAAAAAGAGAAGATCTCAGTAAATTTAAAATAAAAAATAGTGCTTTCAAATATGGACTAAATAAGGACTTACTTAAATATTGAGGTAAATGAAAGGAGAAATGAGATACTAGATGTGGAGGTCTCTGAGGGTGCATCTACACTGCACCATTATTTTGAGATAACTAGCATTATTTTGAAATAACAACACGAGCATCTACACAGCCATTCTGTTGTTTTGAAATAATTTCAAAATAATGGATGGCTTATTCCGAAATCTGTAAACATCATTCTATGAAGAATAATGCTTATTCCAAAATAAGGCATGTGTAGATGCTCTACTGCTGCTATGTCAAAATAGCTCCTCACCAGGGCCATTCTAAGTTATTCATCCCCAGTACATCCTGGGGCTCTAAATCAAGATAGCACAGCTACATTAGGGATGCCTGCCTTGGACTAATTTTGACGGTTCCCTGCAGAGTAGACGTGCTATTTCAAAATAAGCTATTTTGGAATAACTATTCCGGAATATTTTATTTAGAAATAAGCATACAGTACAGATATACCCTGAGTTACTACAGAGAAATCTTTCTCTAATGTTTGACTGGTTGGTCTTGTCTACAAGTTCACAGTCTAACTGATTGACTTATTTGGGGTTAAGCACAAATCTTCCCACAGGAGTTTTGCCACTCTCTGCAGCATGGGTCACTTACCAACTTAAACTGCTGTAAATGGTGGATTATCTGTAATTTAAAGTATTTAAATAATCTTCTGACCTTATAGTTTCAGTCTATGATTTCTGTAAGGGTGGACACAACAAATTGATCTTGGTTACATAATGCAGAAAGAGAATCTGGGGAACCACAAACCAATCAACCTCACCTCAGTCCCTGGAAAAAATCACGGAGCAGGCCCAGGAGTCCATTTTGAAACACCTGGAATAGAGGAAAGTGTCCAACAACAGTCAACATGGATTCACTAAGTGTATGTCATGCCTGACCAACCTAATCACTTTCTATAATGAAATAACTGGCTCTGTAGATATGGGGGAAATAGTGAATGTGATATACTTTAGCAAAGCTTTTTTTTAGTCTGCCCACTATTCTTGACAGCAAGTTAAAGAAGTATGGGTTGGATGAATGGACTATCAGGTGGATAGAAAGCTGGCTAAATCATTAGGCTCAATGGGTAATGCCTGGGGAGGTGGCGGGACCTCCATCTCACCAGCTTCTGTGGGTGAGAGAGACAAGCACTATGTGGCTTTAAAGCCAGTCTCTCTGACCAGCAGGAGATGATCCAATAAAAGATATTCTTCTTTGAGTGATATCCCTGTGGCTGCTCCACTGCTGGTGTTGGGCTTGTCCCAGTGCCACAGATCAGAGACTTTCAAGCAGTCATCAGGCAGGCTGCACATGCGTGAACGGAGAGCAGCATTCCCGCCTTTGAAGTAGTGTGCACAGCCTGCTTTATCCTCAGTTCCTTCTTGGGGCCACTGGCTACAGAGGGAGCTCAACCCTCTCCTCCTCTGCATATCAAAGAGAAACAATTGACAACCAATTGAGTACTTTAGATAGTCAGAGAAACAATTGAGTACTTTAGATAGACTCCTCTCTTTATTTAAACAAACAAACAAAAAACCAACCAAACAAAAAAAGCTTCTAGCAGCTCTGAGGGACAAGCCGCTGGCAGCCCAGTCAAACTGAAACCAAAACAAAAAAAACCCCCTAAGGAATAAACCAACTAATAACCCAAGCAGGCAGCTTGGTTTATACAACTTAGGTGGCATACTCAGCCTTGGGGAAATATGGAAGTTGCTGGGAGCCTATACCAACCTCTGATGCCCACTGCTGCAGTCTGACAGTGTGGGCTCACAAGGAAAGAGAACTCTCAGCCTGCACGCTGTCTATTAACAAAGCCCTTGACCCTCAAGCTATAAAGGGGTCAATAAGGCATAATCAGAAACCAGACCTCACCAGCCTACTCTCTCCCCCCAGGAATCAGTAAAGGGGATGAACCGGGCACCTTGGGTATGGGAAAATCGAGCCACCTCTATTACAGGCTCAGGAGCGCACTCTAAACAGGCATTCAGATCACCTGCCCAGGCATCAAAAAGGGCACCTACTAAGGGTCCTTATGTAACAGAGGCACGAATGGCATTAAGGACACCCGGGCTACATCTACACTACAGGGTTTTGTGCAAAAACCCACAGAGCATCCACACTTCAAGCATGTTTTTGCACAAGAAAATTTACAGTAGAGTAGCAGAACAGAGGGCTTTTTGCAATATAGGTAATCTTCTTTCTACGAGGAATAACTCTTTCTTGCTCAACAGGGGTTTCTTGCTCAAAAAGAGCCTATCAGAAAAAGCACGGGTGTTCTGGTGGCCACTCTGTTAATGGCAATCAGAGCTTTCTTGAGCAAGAGCATCAATGCAGTGTGGACTCTCTCTTGTGCCAAAGCGCATCGCTTTTGCCATGCGCTTTTGTAGTGTGGATGCACTTTGGAGCAAGAAGTTTTTGTGGAAGATCTCTTCCACAGAAAGCCTGCAGTGTAGACGTAGCCACGGAGTGCCTCAAGCACACTCAGTAACCCCAGCACAATGTGAACCCTGTATGCAATCTTCACCAGAGGCACCGGGAAGTGACAAGGCTAATCCCAGCTGCCCTCCAGTACCTCACGCTAACTGCACATCGCTCGGGGTCGTGACCACTCCCATGCCACCATCTCATGTACTGGGGGACTAAGCAATGGCTCACAGGGCATCATGCCACAGCTGTTCCCCAATGTGCAAAAGTAGGCACCACTGAGACAGGACAGAAGGCCCAGAACTGAACTCCCTGCTTGGCCTTTGACATGTCACCATGCTCACTCCCCATTACCGATACGGGGCTCACCATGTTCATCTGCCTTGTCTCAAATCAGTCCCTACCAAGGGGTTTAAAGGAGTAGGTTCTCCTCTCACCATTCCTCCCCAAAGAGAGCATATGCACCTTATGGTGCATACGGCTTACCTCATTATCAATATCCTCCTTGGCATCTGGAATGGCACTATTATGACAGACACCATATCTGATGGTCCTATTATCGCTACGGGGCACCACGTCACATCTCCATTGCCCCTCCTACACCTGCACAGAGATCTGTGACCTCTATACATTCAGACCCATTGCATTCCCATCTGAGTGCATGGACCTAGAGGAAGGACAAATTGAAGATGAGCCAATGGTCCAGCAATCAGACATACCACCCAATGATAACTCCTCCTCCGCTCCTGATTAAGTGGTTATCCCGAATGATCCAGCACCTAGTGATGATCTTAAGCTGTTCCAGGAGCTATTTAAAAGAGTAGCTATCAGTCAGGAGTTAGTCTTAACAAAGATGCAGGAAAAACACCATAAGCTCCTAAAGAACCTGCAGCCCTCTGCAAAATCCAAGATTGCTCTGCCTCTAAATGAAGCTATTCTTGAGGCAGCCAACGAAGAATGGCAAACTCCAGCCATCGTCCCCCCGAAAAAAAGGGCCCATAGAAAGTATTTTGTCCCATCAAAGGGCGTGGAATTCCAATACTTACACCCTCAACCTAACTCGTGGTGGTTGATGCTGCAAACCAAAGGGCCAAAAACCCGTAGCACAAGGCTCAGACACAGGACAAAGACCACAAATGCCTCAATGTCTTTGGGAGGAAGATGTACTTTTTCTCAACCCTGCAGCTTTGCATAGCCAACTATACAGCATTGCTTGCAAATCATGATTTTGACAGTTGCACGAAACTAACAGAACTTATGCACAGTATTACAGAGGACAAAAGACCTATTCTTAAGGCAGTCATTAAAGAGGGATACACTGTATCCCGGACAGAGCTACAAATGGCCCTAGATGCCACAGATACTGCAGCTAGTTCTACTGCGATATCTGTGGTAATGAGACGTGGATCTAAGCTGTAAGCAGCAGGAGTCCCTAAGGACCTCCAGGACAAAGTAGAGGAGCTGTCATTTGATAAGACCAAATTATTTGCTACAGGTACTGATGAGGCCTTGCACTCTAGCGAAGATTCATGCACTACTTTGCACACATTGGGGATGAACACTCCACCTACCGGAGGAAGCGCTACACACCTTACCAGAGACACAGGGACATGGCCTTTACTAGACAACAGCAGTTCCGGCCTCTTGAACAGAATCACTTCCAACCTCAAAACCACCGTAGAAGAGCCTCTACCAATTGCTCTTACACAACTCACATCTATAGGCAGCAAGTTTGAGAATTTGGTCAAGGGTCTGCCCAACCTCCCTTCTGCTCCAGTAACTGGCGAGTCCAACTTATTTCACCATCAATTGATCCTTATTACAATCAATGGACAGCAATCACCACAGATCATGGGTACTAGAAATCATCAGCTGTGGACATTCTATCCCCCTTCACAGCAATCCCCCCAACCTTCACACCCTCTGCCTCCCTCTTCAGGGACTCCTCTCATGACACACTGCTCCGCCAAGAGGTGCAACATCTCCTCAATATAGGAGCCGTAGAACGAGTCCCAAAAGGATTTGAAGGGAGAGGCTTTTATTTGAACTACTTGTGGTTAAAAGTAAAAGGTTCGGAAATGTGGCTGGACCCAGGGAGGCGCAGAAACAGGCAAACTATTACTAAATATCTTTTAAACTTTTATTAGAATACTTCCAATTATAGTTTTTCTTTATTAGTCTCTTACATGCATGGCCGCCAAATAACTATTAGTAGGAGCAATAAGCAAAGTGCAATACAATAAATGAAAATTCCCTGAGCTTTTTCTAAGTCCCAATAGTTGTCAATAAGGGACCAGGGATTATCAACAGTTATGTTTACATTAATCTTACTCATAAGTCTAATTACTTATCTAAAACTCTTAATACTACTTAACAAAACTTTTAACTAAGTTTAGATAGCAATACTCACACTTAGAAAAAAACACAAAGTACAACAGCAACGACAGCATAGTTGGTATACGTTACGCTCTACAGGAACTCTGGTTTGGTGAGCGGGAGGTGGCCTTCGGGTGATCAGTCCTTGGGCCTAGCTCGTATTCTGCCATCCAATGTTTATTCGGGATTCCTCAATTTGATATAGGAGGGGTAGCTGTTTTATAGAGAGTTTTTGCGCACTTTTTGTGATAGGCTAGCAGACCCTGTCTGCTAAGTGACAGGGGTAAGGGGGTGAGATGGTTTCCTGATTTTCCTTTTCTGCCTTATCGGGCATGGCACAGTCAGCACCACCATCATGAACTTTACATGAACTTTTTAGGTCTGGTTTTGGTTCCTGTTCGTCGCTGACCTTTAAGTTACATAGTGTAAGGGTTTTTCATCAAGGGGAAGTTGACCTTTTGCTTGGATGGCAATACGCGCGAGAGGCCTGGCCAGCAAAGAGCCTGCTTCCACACTACTTTCTCATCGAGAAGAGGTCAGGGGATTGGAGGCCCATCTGGACCTGTGGCAATTAAACAAGTACCTCTACAAGCAGTGATTCAAAACGATCACTCTCACCACTATAATTCCGGCACTGGACAGAGGGGACTGGTTCACAATCTTTGACTTTCAAGATGCATATTTTCACATCACAGTACATTCCACACACAGGTGTTTCCTACGATTCCAGTACAGAGTCCTCCCATTCAGACTCTCCTCTGCCCCCAGAGTCTTTTCCAGGATCCTCCTGGGGGCAGCAGCACATCTCAGATGCAACGGCGTTGCAATATTCTGGACCAACTGCCTTATCAAAGGCCCCTCACAACACACCACAAGAGGCATGATCATGTTTACAAAGGCCTTTCTTCAATATCAACAAGCAGAAATCCACACTATGCCCTATGCAGTCGCTGGAGTTCATAAAGGTTCTCATAGATTCCATAACAGCATGAGCCTATCTCCCCAATCACGATTTCCACACCATAGAAAGCCTCATCACTATCATTACCAGCAGCCCAATTGTACCCATCCTAACTTGCCCCAAGCTATGGGACACATGGCAGCCACCACTTATGTAGTTCCGCATGCCAGGCTGCGATTTTGATGTTTCCAGCTCTGGACTTCTTTAGTGTACACATCAGCCAATCACCATGTCCACAGTCATGTGTTGCCTCCTCCAGGGGTCTTTACTTCCCTTCAGTGATGGACCCAGGCACAGAAGGAGAGCCGGCCTGAGCCCTTTTGGCGCCCTGGGCCTGGGTGCAGACCCTGGGTGCATGGTGCATGGATGGGCCTGCTCATGGGGCGCGGGCCCACCTCCCCACGGAGCGTGGACCCACCCCTGGGGCGCACGACGCATGTGCAGGCCGGCCACAGTCGCTGGCGTGAAGCCCGGGACCCGCCCCCCTGGGCGCACGGCACATGCGCTGCCTGGTCTGGCCTGTGCTGGTGGCACACACGCCGGGCCATGCAGGGCCCCATGGTCATGGGGGGAAGGGCGCTGACGGCCGGCGCTGCGGGGATGGGGGGAGAGTGGCACTGCGGGATCCGGGTGCACGGTGCCTGATGGCAGCTATAAAGGATGCTGCGCACCCCTTACAGTTGCCATCAGGTGCCCCCCCCCCTTTGGTTGGCGCCCCGGGCAGCTGCCCGGCTCACCCTTGCCTCAGTCTGGCCCCGCACAGAACCTATGCCTTTCCATTATGAGCAGCCGTCCAAACAGATTACTATGGATGTCTTGCTGACAGACTGGGGTGCACACTTCCAACAACAGGTTGAACAAGGGGAGTGGTCCAAAGATGAGTTCAAACTCCACATAAATCTGCTTGAGCTTTGAGCAGTTCATAACACATGCAAGCACTTCCTCCACACAACCAGGGCTATTCAGTGCATATCCTCACCGACAACATGACTACTACGTTCTACATCAATCGCCAAGGGGGTGCGAGATCCCAGTCATTATGTGCAGAGGCAATCAAGCTGTGGAATTGGTATATCCACCATAACATAATCATCACAGCAGCATACTGACCTGGGGACAAGAATATTATGGCAGACACCCTCAGCCGCAACTTCCTCAAAGAGCATGAGTGGGAGCTGCATGATCACATCACCCACAAGCTCTTCTAACATTTGGGTGTAGCGCAGATAGACCTCGTCGCGACCAGACAGAACTCCAAATGCCCCCAGTACTGTTCAAGAGTGGGTATAGGATACAGCTCTCTGGGAGATGCAATGCTCTTTTCTTGGGGGACCTATTTACTATATACCTTTCCTCCTATCCCCCTCATTCCCAGAGTCCTCCGAAAGATACAGGAAGTCGGGCCCAAGTGATTCTAATAGTCCCAGAATGGCCTTGACAGAAATGGTTTCTATGTCTTTATCAACTGTCTCTACGACCTCCCTACCCACTTCCGAACCTCCTAGAACTTTTCTTCTAGAACAAGGGCTCAATACTTCATCCCCAACCGCGAACACTACACTTGATGGAAAGGTACCTATCTGGTTCTTCGAAGTGGAGCAGCAGTGTTTCCAGCAAGTGAGAAATATACTGCTGCACAGCAGGCGGCAGACGACATGCAACTTACCTATACAAATGGTAACAGTAATAAAATTAGAGAGACAATCTTGGTGAGATAAACAAAAGATACTCACTTCATGCAGATTGTTCTTTGAGATGTGTGTCCCTGTGGGTGCTCCACGACCTGCCCTCCTCTCCGCTCCTTCAGGCAATAAGAGCCCACGAGGGCATCGAAGAAACAGAGGGAAAACTGGGCTGTGCGCGCTTCTTCAAATGCCGTTCTCTGCTCATGCATGAGCAGCCTGCCTGCTGACTGCTTGAAATTCTCAGATTTATGGTGCCAGGATGAGCCCCAACACCAACAGTGGAGCACCCACGGGGGGGGACACATCTCGATGAACATGCATTACAGCATAAAGTGAGTAACTTGTCTTTATCTCACCAACATTGTCTCTCTAATTTTATTACTGTGTTTTAGGAGACTGCTTGAATCTGTTAAGTTATAGAGAGCATCCACAAAATAACAAAAAGAAGATTATAATGATACAATGAGGACAGCAAGTCATGGACCCAGCACTAGTCAAAAAGTATAAGTTCAGTACTGTCTGATTCACAAAATCTATGCTTTTCCACGTCTATAATTAAAACATACCATATTACCACTGTTGTTTCTATGAAATGCAAAACATCCATGATATGGGAATGCTAGATGGTAAAAATACTTTGGAAATCCATCCTGAAATAAATAAATAAAATTATAGCTGCATATAGCCCAGTGAGGTTCTGTGTGTAGTCTGCAAGACATTTTCTTTACCATTATTTGATAGGATAATGAGTCTTCTGGATAAGGAAGAAGCGGTGGATGTGGTACACCTAGACTTTAGTAAGGCATTTGATATGGTCTCGCATGATATCCTTATCAATAAACTAGGCAAATACAACTTTGATGGGGCTACTATAAGGTGGGTGCATAACTGGCTGGATAACCGTACTCAGAGAGTAGTTATTAATGCTTCACAATCCTGCTGGAAAGGTATAACAAGTGGGGTTCTGCAGGGGTCTGTTTTGGGACCGGCTCTCTTCAATTTCTTCATCAACGATTTAGATATTGGCATAGAAAGTATGCTTATTAAGTTTGCTGATGATACCAAGCTGGGAGGGGTTGTGACTGCTCTGGAGGATACAGTCATAATTCAAAATGATCTGGACAAATTGGAGAAATGGTCTGAGGTAAACAGGATGAACTTTAATAAAGACAAATGCAAACTGCTCCACTTAGGAAGGAACAATCAGTTTCACACATACAGAATGGGAAGTGACTGTCTAGGAAGGAGTATGGCAGAAAGGGATCTAGGGGTTATAGTGGACCACAAGCTGAATATGAGTCAGCAGTGTGATGCTGTTGCAAAAAAAGCAAACATGATTCTGGGATGCATTAACAGGTGTGTTGTGAGCAAGACACAAGAAGTCATTCTTCCGCTCTACTCTGCGCTGGTTAGGCCTCAGTTGGAGTATTGTGTCGAGTTCTGGGCACCGCATTTCAAGAAAGATTTGGAGAAATGGGAGAAGGTCCAGAGAAGAACAACAACAATGATTAAAGGTCTAGAGAACATGACCTATGAGGGAAGGCTGAAAGTATTGGGTTTGTTTAGTTTAGAAAAGAGAAGGTTGAGAGGGGACATGATAGCAGTTTTCAGGTGCCTAAAAAGGTGTCATAAGGAGGAGGGAGAAAACTTGTTCATCTTGGCCTCTGAGGATAGAACAAGAAGCAATGGGCTTAAACTGCAGCAAGGGAGATTTAGGTTGGATATTAGGAAAAAGTTCCTAACTGTCAGGGTAGTCAAACACTGGAATAAATTGTCCAGGGAGGTTGTGGAATCCCCATCTCTGGAGATATTTAAGAGTAGGTTAGATAAATGTCTATCAGGGATGGTCTAGACAGTATTTGGTCCTGCCATGAGGGCAGGGGTCTGGACTTGATGACCTCTCGATGTCCCTTCCAGTCCTAGTATTCTATGATTGCCCACGTGCTAGGTTGCCAGATTCCACTGGTTGCCATCTGCGTTGTTTTTTTCCTACTGATATTAATAAAGTGACATGTACATAAAGCAAGTGCATGTGAAGTTACACAGAGCATTGACTGTAAGAGCCATGTGCTCCCTCTTCATCCAATCAAAGCACTGCCACAGTTTAGTCAGCACACTCCTCAAATTCTACGTGTGTCAGCACAGAACTACCCTATCCCAAGAGACTAGTTTTAGTTACAACAGCCTTGTGGTCCATTGAAATGAGGAAGGGCCACTCATGCAGCCCATTCAGTGGCCTACTTTGCCCATTGCTATTCTAGAGCCAGGACTTAAAACATAGCTAATGATTTGTTTAGTGGGATTTGGTCTATTAAAAAGATTCAAACCAGGAAGTAGGAAATTATTTTTATTCTTGCTTTTTTTGTGTGAAACAAGTAAATAAATAAATAAAAGACCCTCCTCAACAATAGCTCCTACTATAGTTTACTGGGGGAAAACTATTAATAAAATAGCTAATAAAGGAGTTTAGAGACTGGTGCCAGACAAACTCATTAAAAAAGGATAAAAGTAACAATATATCTTGCACAAGAAAACAAGACAAAAATACTGAAATAATTCAGATGCTTTGATATGGACACAATAATCTTATGTTTAAAAATATACAGGAAGGAAACAGAGGACAATAATTGAATTACATCCTGCTTTCCTCTAATTTCCCATGCTTTCTGTCTCTTGACACTCAACACTTCTGCCTCAAGAGAACATTCAGTTTTCCAATAAAAAAATTAATAGGAAAGGTTAAATATACATATATCAAGATGTGTGGTTGTCTGAATAATTTTTAAAAAAAGAGGTAAGGTCAATAAACAATATGCAGCTAAACACTGTTAATTTTAAATACTTATGTGTGGCCAGACATTGTAACTGAAAAAAAAATTATAAATGACTCGTAATACCAGTGAATAAAATTTTCCTCCCTCCCGCCTCCCCAAATCACATCTGAGGGCTAGAGATATAATTTATATTTTTAATGAAAGCTGAAGTCCTGGCACTCAATTCTGTGTCAAGAGATGAGTTTTGTGGCAAAGCCTCTAACTGTGGCATATACAAGACCATCATTACAACTGAACACATTTTACACTCCTGATTTTTTAAGTTATATTAGCAATTGTCCATTAACTATTTTTAGCTTTTTAAACTCAGAGTTTACCTCCTTATCTCTTCCCAGAGTCTTAGTTGGGATTGGTCCTGCCTAGAGCAGGGGGCTGGACTTGATGACCTCCTGAGGTCTCTTCCAGCTCTATGGTTCTATGATTCTGTGATTGAGTACTCACATTTTTAACGCAAATTGTACATTGTAATATGGTAGATGCAAGTACAGTAAATGAAAATGAGTGTGGTGCTGGAATCTTTGCGGTGACCTCAGCTTCCACATGCATAATGTCAAGTCCACTTTAGCATCTGATCTCAATGAGAGACAATAGGAGAGCACAGCATAGCTTGTCAAAGATACAGTGAAGAGGCAACTTGATCAGTCTATAACTACCTATGCAGGAAGGAGATATGACATTAGAGTGCTCTTTAATCTATTTAGAAGAGCCAGTAGCTCTAAGTTGAAGTAATTTAAGTTCAAAGTATAAATAAATGCAGATTTTTAACAGTGAGCATAATTAACAATTGGAAGTTTACCATGGGATATAATGGCTTTACAATCTGACTCCGACTCCAACAAGTTACTAGTTGGAAGGGCCAATGAGCCTCTGGCATCCATCCAGGAAAACCCTCAAATCAACAACTGAGTTAAAATAAACATACCATCAGCTGAAGACTAAAAGATCACTAGTTGGTCTGGTCTCCAAATAAATCCCACATAGTCCATAAAAGAACATCATGGATCACTGTTTTTCCTCTCCAGCTTTCTTCTAAGAAACAGCTAATATCTGAGACTCTTTCAGTAGTTAATTTACAATTGTTATTCCTTCTGAAATCCATTTATTATTTCTTTCCTTTATACAACACATCATCAACAATAAAAACTGTGGATTCAGAGCTTAACAGACAATTCTGTTTTATACATGCGGAGAAATAGACTACACCTTGTTTATCTGCAAGTGAACTTTATTCATCCCCTTACATACAGGACGTTTTTTGCCTAAGTAAAATAAAATATGATACACAAGAAACATATATACACATTATGAAGGTGCCATGTTTACAACCACATCTTAGACTACAACCAGGCTTTATTTTCTTTTTTAAACATTTCAGTCCACTTTTGAACTTAATGTTTTTGAGTGCCATAAAGTTCAACAAGATATGTTTATCCTGACTTTGCTGAAGTGTAAAACTTGCGGTACTGTCAAAACATCTTCTAACAGGTGTCTGTTTTTCCTTATTTATTTTAGGTTCTTGCCTACACAGAAGGCCTTCATGGAAAATGGATGTTCAGCGAGATTCGAGCTGTTTTTTCAAGACGTTATCTTCTCCAGAACACTGCTTTGGAAGTGTTTATGGCAAACAGAAGTATGTTGTTCATTTATTTGGTATAAGGTATCTGCTGGTAGTTTTTATGGATAGAAATTAAAACTCTGTATGTTGTCATGAAAAGTGCTATTTTCCTTCAGTAATCCCTCACACTTGTATTTACTACATCTAATATAGAAAGCATTTGCCAATGGGACATTTATATGGATTTTAATTTGGCACTCTGCCAGCAAGGTTGTTGAATAAAGACAACACAATGAAGCTGGGAAACGCTGCTAATATTTTCCATGCTGTAACAGAGCACAGTTCTATTCCTGTCTTCTTCCCTACAGAAACTACACAGTCCACATGAAATGTGTGCTCATGGGTGGTGGGTTTAATAGCTGAGAGTCTGCTGTAGATGCCAGCTGTGGGCTTGGCAGGGAAAGTTTTCGCTTATTAGGCTCCATGCAGGTTCTGGAGTGGCTAAGGAGGTGATATGTATTGCTCAGCTTCCTGGATTCATCAGTAATCTCATTGGACTCCACAGAAGTCTGGGAAGCTGAGTAATATATACCGCTGCCTCAGCCACTCTGAAACCTGCATGGTGCATATACAAAGCCCAGGTTCTTCTTAGGAAAGAAAAGAAACAAGAGCTTTTCCTGTGAAATAGCTTAGGCTCTGGGGAGGAACAGTGCATGGTGGGGGGGAGGGGGAATCTCTGAATAATCTGTGGTTCCCCTGGCTGCATGTGCAGTGGAGAAGGGGTAGAGGGCTCAGGGCTTCTCTGACCATGCTGTGGAGGGAGTCCTAGGTCTTCAGCTGGCCCAGGACTCCTATGACTTTGTTGGAGGAATGGGGCTCAGGGCTCTAGATGGTCCAAGGTTCATCCAGGAGGGGTGAATCAGGACTCATCTGGGCAGGAGGCGGGGACTCCTGGCCCTGGCTATAATGGGTGTGCAGGGACATTTTGGGGCATTGGTAGAAGGGGTGGCATTGAGAAATAGCATCCCCAAAGGGGATCACCACATGCTGCCCATGTGTGCACTCAGTATTGCTAAGTCCCTATACAACAATCTATGTACAATATCTACAGTGCTTTTGGCTTTCTCAGGATCTGAGAGGAACAGAAGTTTTCCTTCTCTAAGCTCTTTGGACTGGGTTTAACTAGCCCTGTTCCTTTCTTCTATCCCCTTTCTGTCTCTGTCTCTGTCTCTCTCTCTCTCTCTCTCTCTCTCCCTGGCACTTGCTTCCTGTGCCACTTTATCACACTTGAATATTTATCCCACATAGCCTGCCAGTCTGATTACATAATTACCCCAGGGTATGTCTACACTACTCTCCTAGTTCGAACTAGGAGGGTAATGTAGGCATACCGCACTTGCAAATGAAGCCCGGGATTTGAATTTCCCGGGCTTCATTTGCATAAGCGGGGAGCCTCCATTTTTAAAACCCCGCTGGTTCGAACCCCGTGTAGCGCGGCTACACGGGGCACGAACTAGGTAGTTCGAACTAGGCTTCCTAGTTCGAACTACCATTACTCCTCATTTCACGAGGATGGTGAGTGGGTGGGTATCAGGGAAAAAGAGGGCAAAGGAGGCAGGGGCAGTGAGGGAAGGGGGAGGCACCAGGCGGGTGCAAGTGCCAGGGGATTCTGGGGGTGAAGCAGAAGGGCAGACACCTGCAGGGGAGGGACCAGCACCAGAGGAGAGAGGCAGGGCAAGTGTGTAGAGGGAGGTGTTAGGAGAGGGGATGAGGAGGAGTAGCTCACATGATCAGAGTGGGGTTCTGGAGGAGTGGGCACAGCGGGGAGAGAAGGGCTGGTAGAGGGGGGCAGGTCTCAGGAAGGCTGAGGGCAGTGAGAAGGGCAGGAGTCAGGAAAGAAGAGCAGGGTGAGGGGTTGGGGGGCAGCAGGCACCAGGGGAGCTGATGGAGCAAGGGGAAGAGACATGGCAGCAGAGGGAAAAGGTAGAGGTTTATAAGATATTTATTAATAACTTATTAGTAATTACTGTTCTTATTCTTATTAGAAATTTATGCCATTAAAAAACACTTTTTGGGGGGGAGAGTGGCGAGTCCCTTTTTTTGTCTGGCCAGTAGGGTTTTCCATAATTTGTTGAGCCCTGTATATAAAGTGTTTTAACCCTTTTTATTGTACATATTGTATACAGTATACAGTAATGTTTTAGGTTTTTTAACCCTTTTTTACCCTTTTCACTCGGTTCAGCTGCTGCCACTGCTGCCCTGTGACTTGTTTTTTGCCGAAGCTCGCTCACTAGGCTCTTTTCATTTTGATGTCAGACTATCGGGAGTGCTGTACAATTGGATGCCGGACTATTGGAGTTTTACTGAATATAGCTTATATAGCTATTCAATAACAGCACAATTTTTGACCAGTGAACTGTTAATGAAAGATCTAATGAGTTAGAACTTATTTGTTGAAAACAACTTGAATAGTGAATAAATTTAAGAAATTTGTAGTTCTTGTTCATGAATAATTCAAACATGATACAAGAGCTGACATCTTCCAAACAATTGTTTGTTTTAAATTATCTGGCTAGGTTTGCTCCACACAGTCTCTAGCTTGCTGATAGACCCACAACTTTTATTGAAAAAAGTAATGGTGTTGTATTTCAGAAATTATTTAGAAGTAAAACACTTTTCATACCACTTCTGTGATGCTGCACATCAGGGATTTAAAATCCCATTTATTCAGTTAACTGTCAAAACATTATGTTTAACTGGTTAACTGCTTAAACAGGATCCCATGGGTGGGAAGCTGTTCCAGCCCAGCCAGGCCATTGGTTAACCAGTAACTGCTAAGTATCACATGATAAGCGATGGGTAACTGGTAAGTCAGTGGTTAACCAATTAACCAGTAAGAGCGGTGCCTACCTGTTGATTGGTTTATTACTGACATCCCTACTGCATACAGGCAGTCCCCGAGTTACGCGGATCCGACTTATGTCGGATCCGCAGTTACGAACGGGGATTTCTCGCCCCGGAGAACTAGAACAGCGGGACGCCTGGTCCCGCCGCCCGCCTTCTCCGGGGCGAGAAAAGCTGCTCCCCTTCTCCCTGGTCTGCTGGCGGAGCCAACAGACCAGGGAGACGGGAGCAAAGCGGCGGAGCACCGGGGGCTGGACCCGCGGCCGCTTCCAGATCAGCTGGAAGCGGCGCAGGTCCTGCCGGGTGCTCTGCCGCTTTGTTCAGCATCTCCCTGGTCTGCAGACCATGGAGATGCTGAACAAAGCGGCGGAGCACCCGGGGCCAGACCCGCGCCGCTTCCAGCTGATCTGGAAGCCGCGGGTCCGCCCGGGTCCTCTGTGGCTTTGCTCAGTGTCTCCCTGGTCTGCAGACCAGGGAGACGCTGAGCAAAGCCGTGGAGGACCCGGGCCGGACCGCGGCGCTGATCTGGAAGTGCCACGGTTCGGCCCGGGTCCTCCGCAGCTTTGCTCCACGTCTTCCTGGTCTGCTGGGGGGGGGGGGGGAGGGATGCAGCTAGTGCCCCCCCAGCAGACCAGGGAGACATGGAGCAAAGCCGGGGGCCTGTGGTAGAGCAGGTGGGGCACTGCCGGTTGGTCCCGCAGCACCGCTCCTTGGCGCTACTGGACCAACCCGGCAGCACCCCAGCTGCTCTGCCCCAGGCGTCCTGATTCAGCTGCTGATCAATTTCAGCAGTGGCTAAATCAGGATGCCTGGGGTAGAGCAGCTGGGGTGCTGCTGGGTTGGTCCAGTAGCTCCGAGGAGCGGCCGCACTTCTGGACCAAGCCAGCAGCACCCGAGCTGCTCTGCCCCAGGCGTCCCAAAGTCAGCCGCTGCTGAAACTGACCAGCGGCTGACTACAGGAAGCCCGAGGCAGAGTTGCTCTGCCCTGGGCTTCCTGGAATCAGCTGCTGATCAGTTTCAGCAGCAGCTGACTTGGGGACGCCTGGTGTTCTTACCTTGAAGCTGTATGTAAGTGGAACTGGTGTCCAGATTCAGCGGCTGTTGAAACTGATCAGTTTCAGCAGCGGCTGATGCCAGTTCCGACTTACATACAGATTCGACTTAAGAACAAACCTACAGTCCCTATCTTGTATGTAACCCGGGGACTGCCTGTATATTGATCTCCCAAGGCCCAAACTGATAGAAATCAACATGGAATTCAGCTCAATGGAAAGAAAAGGACCAAACTCTCCTAACCAACCAATTTCTGATGTGAAGAACTAAACTCAGATTTAGGAGTGATTTGAATTGTGCACAATAGTAAACTTGATCTGTACCTTAACACTAACTGCATACTATTGCTATCTCATTTTCATTTCTGGGCTCATGTTTGGGACACAGTACCTCCAATGGACCTCTGCCATTTTGAAAAACCAGAACAATATTTTCCCTTAAGTGAGTCTCCAAACATTCCCAAAATGCACATGGAGCAACCATATACCCTGATTTTATCACAAAAGTTTCATATAATCAATGGCATGTACCAGATTATCTATTGGAAAGTGTTAAAACACTACTGTCCCACTAGTCTGAGGGGGGAGTTTCCTTCATGCTGTACATAGCTAAGCTTGGGAAGATTAGAGTTTTATCAATAATTGGTAAACATTAATTTCCCTATACACACACAAATTGATGACAAAATATTTCCATAGGTGATCATCAGAATTTACATAGACAACGAAAGAACAGTTCAGTTTGAGAATTTATTAGACTTTGATTAAAGGATATTTACTTTCTGTATATTGACATATGATGTAGATAATTTGTATTTTAATGATTTACAAAGATTAACTTTCTTAATTTCAGTTTCTTCTGTCATTAAGTAATTTTCTCACTCACCCAATACTTTACCACAGCTGTGAAAATTTAAATAGATAAAAATAAAAAAATGCTTAATTTAATTTTGCATAATTGTGAAAATAATAAGTAGTGAAAAATTGATAATTGAAAAAAAAGAAATATTAACATATTATCTGTTGAAATTATTAAAAAAATATAATTCTGCCAAACATAAAAATGTGGGTTAGAAGCATGTCACGAGTACCTCTTCAACAGACAGCATACATGTGCCCAGTTTCCAGCAGTGGTAAATGCTACCTTGAAACTGACTCAATCACAGATTGTTGTTGAGGTGTGTCAACTCTCTCGTCCCGATGAGGGAGCAATAATGTAAGTTTTGTTCTTCAATTGTTAAGGGAAAGCAGTCAGTCGATCCCTGGCCTGGCAAGTTCTGAATGCGCCAGTCACTGCACTAAATTATACACAGTACATCGGGAGACTCTACAACCGAACAAAAGACTTGAATGTGTGACATACCACATTTCCCCTGGACTACAAAATCTATATTTCTTTCAAAATGGGGACACACGTTAATGCCAAAGAAGTTAATTAGTTTTACTCTGAGCACAGAATATTTTCAGAAATAACTGTTTTCCAGCCTTCAGAATACTAAAAGTTTTAAAGGCCCTTGTTTCACAGGACGATAAATGTGTAGCTAGATTACCTTTCCAAATAAATTCTGAGAAACCTTTTGAAAATATATTATCTGTTAGTGAAACAGATTTCTATACTATTTATGGTTTTTTAAGTTACATTTTTTTCTTTTTACCACAGCCTCAGTTATGTTTAATTTTCCGGACCAAGCAACAGTAAAAAAAGTTGTATACAGCTTACCTCGGGTTGGAGTGGGGACCAGCTATGGATTGCCACAAGCAAGGTAATGTCATTAAAGTATTTTATGTTATATAGTGTTTTTATGCTTGCAAACTCAGAAGGGTTGATATTTGTGAAAATTAAAGCATTACTACAACCAGAGGTCTAGATTTCCCAACATTTTAGTGTCTTGAACAGCAATATTTTTAACTTAATTAAGTGATAGGTTGTTTGTAATTTCAATGGTTAAATAACTATGTGTGTATTTGTTTTTGAGGTGCCATTTTTGCAAAGATTTTTGGTTTTGGTTTCACCATCCATCAATATAGAAAATATTTTGCATTTTCCAAGTTTCCCCATCTTATTCGGATTATACTAAATTATTTTTCTCCTGCTTCTGTGATTAAGAGGGGAATATATTTGAAAAATGCAAACTCAAGGCTTAGGTTTACAAATCTAAATACTATATAAAAATGTATTGTAAAATCAGCTTGAAGCATTAACAGGTTTCACATAGCTTTACAGCATTGTCAAAATACACAGAGGAGTCTTCCATTTTTACTACCAACATTATCTGAAGAGTTCCAATAAGCCCCTGAGATACTCTCCTTCAAAGCTCCCCATCACTCCTATCCGCCTTCTTACCTTCTGTGAGAAGATCATCTTGTGGTGCTGATTGCATTCATGCATCAACTCTCACACCAGGGTTTTTTGCCTTCGCATCTAGGCTCAGTTATATTGCCAGCTTGGGAATATTTAAAAAGCAGACACTCTGTAAGGATATTTAGTAAATCTCATACTTCTCTAAAATTTTCAAATATCTTACTATAGCCGTAGTCTGTCTGCACTCTGCACATTAAGGTCTTGATCTGCTGGGAATTTACTGTCTTCCAAAAAGCCAGTATAGCAGATCCATATAAACTTCTCCACGTTTGTGATAGCATGTCTGAAATAGGTGTAGTTTGATCAAAGCTTGCAGGATTAACAAAACCTACAGCAGTCCTGTGCTACCTGAAATAAGTAGGTATGGAATCAATTTATTGTGCATAATTTATTTTGGCCTTTGCTGAAATAACTTGAACGCTGAAATTCCTCAGATATATAGTCAATAGAGAGCTTTCTGGGCACATTTGCTTTCCTACATGTTTCAGTTAAATCAAATGTAGCATTTACGGACATTTTGTAAATTTGTGAGATTCCCTTTGGAGAATTTGGGTCAAACCTAAAATAAATTAGTATATTATACCAATCTTTTGTAGTAGTAGTAGCATTTTATTTATTTATTTGATTAATTAATGAATTTATGTATTTGTGTCCGATAGTACTCTCAACATCTTAGGGTCTTACAGTTACAAGAGATGGGTTCCTTTAAAATGAATTATTAAACTATTTATAACTTAATATAAGTTACTAAAATGTTAAATACATTCTTCACATTGTTTTAGAAGGCTGCGTGTGGGAACACACAACAGAATGGAAATCACTTGTAAAATAACATGACCGTTCTGTGTTGCATATTTGTCAGATCTGTTGTCCCGTTGGAGTCCCTTGATTTTGTAGAGAAATACAAAGATAAAAAATGGCAAAAAAACATTTGCAGCTACTGTAGAGAGATGGATGTTAAGATTTTCAAATAAGTGTGCATGTACTTCCAGAGGCAGGGCTGGTGAGAATCTACACCAGGCTCTCTGGAGAGCCAGCTCAGGCCCCCCAAAAGGGCAGGGCATCAGGCAGAAGGGGTGGGGCTGGGAGCTATTTTCCCCCAGGCCTTCAGTGCTACTGGAGCCACAGCATGCATGCTCCCAGGGGCTCCATCAGCGATTTAAAGGGCTGAGGTAGTGGTGACAGAGGCTGGCCATTTCAGGCACTTAAACTGCAAGGTCCCAGGGCTGCTGCCCCCTTGCTAACCCTGTCAACAGCACTATGGACAGGCATTTTTATGTCTAATTTGTATGTGTAAGAACCGCCATTTTTCACAAGTCACAGTTAATTTATACCCACCAATCAAGGTAATTGTATGTTCAAATTAAGCATACAAATGTTGATTCTCTGCTTTGTAAATTGGGTCTGCTATATATATGGTCCAATTCATAGTCATGAAAAATGCAGCATGGATCATGAAATCTGGTTTTCCCCTGTGAAATCAATGAAGGAAATCAGTTTTTCTCATATTGGGGGTCCTGATCCAAATGGGAGTTGCAGGGAGGTTATTTTAGGTGGGTCATGGTATTACCCCTCCCTTACTTCTGTGCTACCTTCAGAGCTGGGCAGCCAGGGATTGGCAGCCCTGTCAGCAGCAGTACAGTAGTAAGGGTGGCAATACCATACCATATCACTGTTACTTCTGCTCTGATGCTGCTGGCAGCAGCTCTGTCTTCTGAGAGTTGGGCTCCTGCGCAGCAGCTACCACTCACCAGATGCCCAGCTCTGAAGGCAGCGCTGCTACTTGCAGCAGTGCAGAATTAATGGGAGGCAGTACCACAATCTCCCTAAAATTACCTTGGGACTCCCCAACTTCTTTTGGAGTCAGGTTCCCTACAATTACAGCCCCATGAAATTTCAGATATAAATAGCTGAAATAATGGCATTTATGATTTTTAAAATCCTATGACAATGAAATTGACTAAAATGGACTGTAAATTTCGTAAGGCTGTAACTATATATGCAATTATATCAATGTCTCTGTGTGCAAATGTGTGCCTCACATTTTCAATAATGGCTAACGCTTTTGGGTGTGCTCAACTTGACACTTTTAAGGGAGCCTATATTAGAAAGTGTAGAGCACCTATCATTTGTAAACCATCCACTTTTAAGTGTGGCCACCCAGAAGTTGTGTCACCTCAGATGAGTAGTTGCTGTTGAAAATTTAGGTTGTAAATAATGAAATAAAATGTACACATCTCAAAGTTTTCAGACCCCCCCCCCCCCCATTTTAACTGCACAGTGCTTATTTTACTTATAGTAACTTTAAGTTTTATTACAACATTTTGTTATTTTTCACTAATAAAATGTGATTAAGAAACTTGTGGATTGGAGAAGAATAAGGCATATAGTAGACACTAAAAAAACCAAAAGTTTAATACTGTTTGGCAGAAAGGGAGATCTGAAACCTCAGCCACAGAAATTCAAAGAATAGATGGTTTGCTGATGCACCACTGATTTTTTCCTTTTATTCCTTTAAATGGGCAACATACACATAAGCCTGACTACACATGGCAGCTAAATTAACATCATTAGACCTGACTGGCTCCATTGAAGCCATTATGGACTATTATTTCAGCTATCTATAGACTGAGAAATCTCTAAGCAGGACTCTCTACAGTGGCAGAGATATTAGTGTTTGAGTTGACAATACATATACCAAACAGTGTCCAAAAAGGCCTAGATGTCACAAATTGTGATAATAAAGTCCCAAAGTATAAACTTACACAAACACCCATAAAGCCAGGGGCCAATATAGTTAAGGTTGAGGTCAGTAACATAAAATGGTCCATCATAAATGTGATCATACTGTATCTCTAAAAGGTATATTGTGTTAAATTGCAGGTATTGTCATTTTAGAGAGCTGTAAATAAATAAATATATTGTAACTTGTAAAATATATATACATAATATGTCCATCTGCCTAGGTATTGGTATGGGCCTTAGAACTGCAATAGCCAAACATTTCAAAGCATTTAAGAACAGAAGTAATCTCATTCTTTATTTCTAGCCTGTAGGAGACATAGCTGGCTTAATGTATAGGATTTATTTGTGTCTGTATGTAAGACAGAGTGTGTCTCTGTGTGTAAAGCACTTATTCAGGACAAACTAAGTGAAATAAAGGAGCACTGAATTAATTTTGAAAATGGTGAGGTAAACAGTCTCGCTTTTGTAGGATTAAGTTCCACAGACTAGATCAAGCTGCTGCAAAAGTTCTGTTTCCTGCACTCTCGAATCTCCCTTTATTAGTCAACAATTTTACTTTTCCATTAAAATGTAGCTGTTGTGGGTGTTGATGAACATGGAGAACAATACGTTATTCCTAGGGAAGGACAGAGATTTTATACTAGACAACCTGTAAGTGTTGCTAAGCACATGGTCTGCTATGGTTTATACCATTTAGGGTATGTCTCCTCTTGGAGGTGAGGGTGCAGTAACTTAGACAGCAGTGGAAGGGAGTAGAAACCTGTGCAGACCCTGTGGGTATGTACTTGGATGGCTAGCCCAAGCTGCTGCCTTTGCTGCCATGGCTACACTGCAGTTTTTGGCAGTGAGAGCTAGCATGTGTCTCCTCAAGATGGGAACCACACCAGACTTCCAACTGTAGACATACCAACAGAGCTTTATGAGGTGTAGCTTCATTATTAGATAGGAATCTCAGTAATAAAGTCTGGAAGTCGTAAGTATGGGAGTTATTATGGCTGTGCATTGGAGCTAAAATGTCTACTTTGGTAATTCTATTTGGGACAGTGAATGTGTCTAATTCTGTAAAATTTATTGTATAATAGGATCCTAATCCTGAATTGGATTATGATTGCTATCACAGCATAAAAATTTTAGCATTAGTATTACATGCTTGTTTTGAAGTTCAGTTCTCAGGCTTTGCAAGCAAACACCACTCTTATATTTGAATTCATTTAACTCCAGTAACTAAAGGGAATAATTCCTGCCCCCTTCCACAGCCCCCTGTTTTCTTTCCAAACAAACCCTGCCCCCATTACTGTAGTAAATAGAAGATAAAGTCTGTAGTGTTGTTGGAGCTCAGTGGGGCTGAAAGCAGAGATGGGCAAGCTGTAGGGACAGGATTCACTAACTGCATTGATGTATAAAATATCTTTCATCTGTGATTCTGGAATATATTGCATTCCCCTTAATGCATTTATCCTCAAAATATCCCTGTGATGTATGGAAATAGAAATAGTGTTATCCTATTGTAAAATTGGAAAACTACGGCACAAAGGATGGAGAGTACTTTTAGCAATGCTATAGCACTGATAAAATAAAATATATAGATAGATTTCTATATAAGAATTATTCAAAGAATATTAGTATTTTGCTGATTTCATTAAACAAAATAAAAAGGCTTTGAGAGAATGTCATGTAAATCATTCTAATAAGTTTGCTCTGCATTTTAAAGTTTAATAATGCTCTTAAAATAAACATGTTTTAAATTTAATTGCCAGGAGAATATCTCTGGCCACTCCCAGACAGCTTTATAAGTCCTCCAATATGACTCAGCGCTGGCAGCGACGGGAGATTTCTAACTTTGAATATTTGATGTTCCTCAATACTATAGCAGGTAAGGCTTCTAACTCTTTAATCCTTCATAATATGTTTATGTTTGTCAAAAGCTTGAGTACCGTGACTTGGTAGAATACATTTATCCCTTTGGAATTCAGCTGCAGTTTTATGATAGATTCTGAAATACTCACATTAAATTTTATCAGAAAATGCACATGCTATCACTGAGGCTTTAGATTCATTTATTGTTATGAAGGTTGTTCCCGGCTCTGCTTCTGCCATTTCCTCTGCTGACAGCTTTGTCTGAAGCTTTATTAGAGTCAACAAACCATTGCCAGAGAGTGTCTGGAAATAATAATGGGAAAATGTAATTTCACTACTTCGTCATTCTCAGCAACAGCAACTAGACAGCAGAATAACAACAGTATTCTGCCTAGTACAGATGTCACCTGGTTTGTGGTATGATTAGATTACAGCATCTTTTCTCTTTTAGTTCTTTGTACTGAAATATAATATCAGATTAGATATTTCAAATGAGAAATAACTTCCGTAGATGTCCATTCTTTATTAGAGTATGTCTACACTACTAAGTTTTGTCGACAAAACTAATTCATGGTGTAGACAAAGCCTTAGTAAAATAAAGAGGTTTTTTTCAGGTGTCACTAATTAAATAGTAATAGTGGCTATTAGTAATAGTACCTCTGTTTTCCTTTTTTCTATGTATTGATAATAAGAGTGAGTTGAAATGTAAAAAGATGCATCTTTCAGTATGAGGTATAAAACATTTATCTAGTGGTGGTTGCTATTATTTTCCCAGCAGCATAGCACATAAACTAATATATAAATGAATGAATCTCACCTTAGGAGAACTTTCTCATGTATCCCACACCAATGAGCTCTAATTCAGAATAAAATTAACTCCACTGAGCATATCGACATTGTATTCCAGTGTTGATACACCACTTAACTTGGCTTTCATTTTCATGGTTGAAATGGTCCTCCTAATATGTTCCTTAGGCCAGAGAGTGGAAGGAACTCCTGTATCTAAAACCATATTTAATGACTCATCTCTTCATTTATTCTGACTAGAGCTGGGTGAATTTTTTCATGCCAAGAAAGCAGACCAAAACTATTCACAAAGCCAACATTAATTCACCAGTTTTGGTTCAAAATTGGGGAGAGCTAGATTCACAAGCAGACATAGGTGTCCTAACTACCAGTCTTTAGAGTTATTCTCTCAGGGTATGTCTACACAGCAAAGTTATTTCGAAATAACAACCATTATTTCTAAATAACTTTCCTAGTGTCTATACAGCCAAATCGCTATTTCGAAATTAACTTGAAATAGCGGAGCACTTATTTCAAATTTGGTAAACCTCATTCTACGAGGAATAATGCAAAATTCAAAATAGCTAATTCGAAATAAGCGCTGTGTAGACTCTTATTTTGAACTAGGGGGCCTCCAGCCCTTCCCAGGGTGCCCTGGTGGCCACTCTGGGCCAAACCAGGAAAACTCCTCTCCTCCCCCTCAGCCCTTAAAGGGGTAGAGTCTGTTTGGCCACAGGGCCTGTGCCAGCTCCAAGCCTGCCAGCCCAGAGCCTTCAGGCGCTACCCCTGACCCAGTTGCCAGCATGAGCCAGCCAGCTAGTGCCAGCCAGCCCTCCACCGCTCCCAAGGAGCAGTCTGGCAGCTCCCAGGAGCCTGAAAAGGGCTGCAAAAAGCGGGCGCCTTCCTGGTCCAGTGCGGAGATCATGAACCTGATTGAGGTTTGGTGGGAGGCCTCCAATGCAGTGTTTCCCAAACTATGGGCCGCAGCCTGGTACCGGGCCATGGGAAAAAAATACCGGGCCTCAGCATGCCTGTTGGCTGCCAGCAGGGCCAGCCTTAGGCCGATTCGGGCCCCGTGCCTCTGAACCCGGAAGTGCCGGCGAGTTACAAAGCCAGGGCCCCTGCTCCACCGATATGTGGAGCTGGGTCTCTCCCCTGGCTCTGCCGGGCGCCGGTCCCCCACCCCGCGCATCCTCCCACCCCGCCCCCAGAGCATCCCCACCGTGCGCGGCTCCTCCTCACCGCCTGCTGCTGCCCATGTGCAGCATTGCATGTAGGCAGGGAGGACGCCCGGGCGTGATGTGACATCATGGCCCAGGATTTTAAAATCTTCGGAAGCACCTGGCAGGTCCACGCTGGCTCTGGCGGCCTCCAGCCCTGCAATGTGGAAGGCAGAAGGTAGGGAATGGACTTGGGCGGAGGCGGCAGTGGCTTGCATGGAGGGGGAGAAGTGGAAGGAGAAGGGGTTTGGGCGGGGGGAGGGGAAGGCACCAAGGGACAGGGTGCAGGAGAGAGAGACAAATGCCAGGGGGCCAAGTGCAGACAATGAGGGAAAGGACAGGAGGGGAGGTGTCAGTGGGAGGGGGGGACAGGGTGATGCTGGGAGAGGAGAGGGGAAGGGCATTGGGGGCTGGAGGAGGAGGTGCTGGGAGAAAGCTTGAAAGAAGGGGTGGGCATGAGAGAGGTGGGGATGGGCAAGTCATGTGTGAGGGCACAGAGGGGCAGGAGGGGATGGGGCAGAGAGTGCTGAGGGGGTGGGTATCAGGGAAAAAGAGGGCAAAGGGGGCAGGGGCAGTAAGGGAAGGGGAAGGCACCAGAAGGGTGCAGGGCTAAGGGAAGGTGCAGGTGCCAAGGGATTCTGGGGTGAGGAGGAGGGGAGAGCTGGCCACTGGAAGCAGCACTGGACTGGGGAATCAGGGCAGCCCCTGGGGAGTTTGGGGGGCTGGTGGAAGCAGGGCTGCCGGGGGGTGCAAGGTTGGGGGCAGGGAGCTGGCCGGGGAAGATGGGGGGAGAGAAGAAGCGGCCGCCGGAAGGAGGTCTGGATGCGGGCAGCGGGGCTGGCCAAGGGAGATTGGGAGGAGAAGCGGGGGGGACCTGGCTGCCCAGGAGGGAGTTGGGGGAAGTGGGGCTGGCCAGAGGCGCAGCAGGGGGAGCAGGGGGGAGGAATGAATCGGCCTGCGGGGAGTGGGACTAACCCGGCCATATGTAGATCTTGGGACGCTGCCCCAGTTCCCTCCTCCCCACCACAAAGCATGAGTTAGTCCAGCCCGGGGATTCTATTGTTCCCCCTCCACACATACACCCCTTGAGTAATTGCGAACTGTCTGGCTGGTAGACACACTCATGCAGCCTGAGCACATTTACCAGCCAGGCAGATCGAAACTACAAACTGATACATCTAGTAATAATACAACTTACCTAATGAGAAAATACCAGACATGTTATATGTCTGGTATTTTCTCAGTTTGTTTTTATGTGTTTATATTTTTGGGCTGCAAAAAGCAGTATTGGAAAAAAAAGGGTTCCAACTAAAGTAAAAAATTTGGGAAACCCTGGTCTAACCAGCTTTCTGTCTGTCTTACAGTCCATTTATCCAATTCATATTCCTTAACTTGCTGGCAAGAATATTGTGGGTGACCATATCAAAAGCTTTGCTAAAGCTGGCACTGGGAGTTTTGGGAGGACCAGAAACAACTTATTTTAATATTCATTATTTGATTAATGAATATGCAAATTAACATTACCGGTCCTCCAAAAGTTCGTGAATTGATTTACTGGTCCCCATGTCAAAAAGTTTGGGAACCCCTGCTCCAATGTCAATGATCTCTGCACTAGATGCAGGAATACAGCTGTCTACAGGCAGATGGCTGACAGCCTGGCCACCAAAGGCCACATGCACACCCAGGAATAGGTGCGCATGAAAATAAAGAAGCTGAGGCAGGCCTATGCCAGGGCCACGGGGCAGCTCCCAACCAGGGACAGACCCAGACCTCTTACCCTATTTTGACGCCCTGGACCGCATCCTGGGGGACCAGACAGTCCGTGCCCCCCAGTTGGTCATCGACTTTGGGACAGAGGGCCCTGACCGGGGCACAGAGGAGGAGGAGGACGACAGTCAGCAGTCGCAGGAGCCTGGAGGGAGCATGGCACTCGCCCAGGACCCCTGAGCTGTCACAGCAGCCATGTCACCGCTGTCTTCCGAGGCCAGGAAGGCCTCGACATGTGAGTGCTATCACTGTCCCCTTATGCGGGGCGGGGTGGGGGAGGGAACCCAGGGACCATGCATGTGGGCCTTGCTGACCATGGATCACGCAGCAACCTGTGCATGTGCCACGCCAGCCGGGGCATGTGGCTCCGGCTGGCAGCCACACAGGGACCCTGGCCTGTTATCCACACACATGTATGTATGAAAGCACATGACATGCTCCTGACCCCTGGGAGGGACACTGCACAATGCCCTCCCTCCAGAAGCCCCCTCTATGCAGAGGCAGGGCACATCTTCCTTTCCCCCCCACACACCCATACTATATACAGCACAGGGGCATGGGTGCATTCCTGGCCCAGCTCTCACTCCCAGGGATAGCAGGACATGATGGTGCAGAGACCTGCCATCCTCGCCTTGCAGAGAGAGGCTGGGCTTTGTTCCCAGGGATAACTGTCCTCTTCTCGTGTTTCTCCACAGCCACACCAGCTGCGAGTGCAGGGCGCACCACCCCGCCCGGGACATCCTCCCGCACCCAAGCCAGCAGGCTCACCCAGACCCAGGAGGAGTACCAGCGGCAGCACCTGGGGTTACTGCGAAGGCAGATCCGCAGCCAGGTGCACTGGGTGCATGAAGACCTGCAGCTGCGGCGGGAGAGCTTGCGGGAGCTGCTTGATCAGGGCTGTGCCATCCGTGACCACCTGCATACCCTGGTGCAGAGATTGCTGCCTGCTGCCGCTCCAGCCTCTGTAGCCACCCCAGCTATCGCTCCTCCTCCCACTCCTGCTCCCCCTCCTGCTTCTTTCTCTCCCCCCCTCACCTCACCCTCCATACCCCTCCCCCTGGGGATGCCAAGGACCCTGCACCTGCAGTGCTGGGAATCAGGTGGACCAGCAAGACCCCTAACCCTGAGCTTCTCCTCCCCCTTCCTCTCCTTGCCTCCCCCTTCCAGCTCCCTCCTCCCAGGTTTCCCCCTCCCCCACCCACCCTCATTCCTCCCTTACCCCAGTTATGGTCAATAAAGAGAGTTTGTTTTTGGCAACACGTGTTTTTATTTTACATCAGGAAGGGTGGTTAGGGAGGGGAAAATGGAAGGACATGAGGGTGGAATAAGGCACAAGGCCCCAGTGGGCCACGCCAGGGAGACTTCACTCCTCCTCTGGGTGGAAGCTCTCCTGCAGGGCCTCCTAGGCCTGAACAGCCCCCCGATGGTCCTCCTGGCTGACAGCCGTGCGGGGCTGCACGTAAAGGCCAGCCAAGTGGTTGGCCTCTGCCATCCAACCTGGCAGAAAAGCCTCCCCCTTCCTCTCTCACAAATTATGCAGCACACAACACACTGTCACCATGTGCGGAATATTCCACTTGGATAGATGGCAGGTGAGGAGGCATCTAAAACGGGCCTTCAACTGGCCAAATGCCCCCTCCACCATAGAATCATAGAACTGTAGAGCTGGAAGAGACTTCAGAAGGTCATCAAGTCCAGCCCCCTGCTTTAGGCGGGACCAATCACTATATGGGCCCTGCTGAGCTTGGCATTAAAGGCCTGCCGGGAGGGGTTGAGGTGTTCCGTGTAGGGCTTCATGGGCCAGGGTTGTAGTGGGTAGGCCGTATCCCCCACCAGGCACACAAGCATGTTCACGTCTCCGACCCTGATGTGACGGTCGGGGAAGAAAGTCCCAGTGTGCAGCCTTTAGCACATGGAGGAGTTGAAGTAAACCCACGTGTCGCGTGCTTTGCCGGACCAGCTCACGTTAATATCCATGAAATGGCCCCGGTGGTCAGACACAGCCTGCTTGATGACTGAGAAGTATCCCTTCCAATTGATGTAGAGGGAGGCCTGGTGTTCCAGGGCACAGATGGGGATGTGCATCCCGTTGATTGCCCCCCCCCTCAGTTGGGGAAACACCTTGATCACTGCGTCCACATCAGTAACATGGATGACTCTGCAGAGCAGCACTCTGTTGATGGCCTTGACCACCTGCAGAGGGACACACAAAACCATCAAGAGTCATTGGGGTGCCAGGATGGCTGACAGTGCTCCTCCCCCGCCACTGCCCCGAGCCCCCACTCCCAGGAGCAACCCCCCCTGCAATCCTGGCCACCCGCCATAGTGCGGGTGGGATAGACCAAATCCTTCCATGGAGGGGACTTGAACCCCTTCCCTCCAGTTTCCCTAGGGCAGCCCATCCTCTCCTCGCACCCCCCCTCCTGGCACAGTGGCCGGAGATTGCTATACCTGCATAAGCACTGCTCCAGTGGTGGATATCCCCACGCCGAATTGGTTTGCCACGGATCGGTAGGTATCCGGCATGGAGAGCTTCCAGAGGGTGATGGCCACATGCTTGTGGAGGGGAATGGTTGGCCTCATGTGCTTGTCCCATCGCCGCAGAGCAGGGGCGAGCCACTTACAGAGGTCGAGGAAGGTGTCCTTCTTCATCCTGAAGTTCTGGGTCTATTGTTGGTCTCCCCAGCGCTCGAGGATGATGTGGTCCCACCAGTCACTGCTGGTGTCCAGATGCCAGATGCGGCGGGGCACTCTCGCATCCCCAGGGAGGTCCGGAAGAGGGCCTGGGGCTTGGGCTGTAGCAGATGCTGCCAGGCAGTCTCCAGCAATTGCTGCCAGGCTTGCAGCAAGACCTCCAAAATGAGCACCAGAGTGCCCAGGGGCAGTTCTGGCTCCATGGTGCCGAGTGCTGTGATGTCCCGAGTCAGGGCAACCAAAGCAAGCAGAGGGGAAAAAATGCTTTGCTGTCCCTCAGCGAGGTAGGCAAGTAAGCAGGGAAAGCTGAGAACCGGCTGTCTGGGGGGGCGGGAGTGTCTCTTTAAGCACGAGCCTCAGATAGCCTCAGGCAGCAGCCACATAAAGCAACTACTGACCTGATGCCCTGCTGCATCTGGTTTCAGCTTGCCTTAAATGCGATTCAGCGTCCAATCAGTGTAGACGCGCTATTTCTAAATGCATTTTGTGTGTAGATGTGTTATTTCAAAATATCTTATTTCGAATTAACTATTTCAAAATAAGATATTTTGAAATAACACTGTTGTACAGACGTACCCTCCATTTTTCCATGATTCAGTAATGTTTTAAATATATATAGAAAGTAAGATAACTTCAGAAGAAGGGATTGAGAGGCCCCTGAGAGCTATTGAAGTGTTATCATGATATAGCTGGAAAATTGAGACACAGTGCGACTTGCTCTATGTCACACAGAAGGTCTGTTGTAGAACTGGGAATTTAACCCAGATCTCCTGAGTCCTAGTCCAGTACATTAACCACAAAACTTTCCTTCCTCCATAATTTCCTTCTTATGTTTTAGTATCACTCTTTAAATCACCCCTGAATGCTAGTAGGCACAATCCAAAGCTCCTTTTAAAACCATCTTCTTGATAAATTACATCAGTGCTTCTCAAACTTTAGCAACCAATTACCCCCATTTGGATTTAAAATTTTTCAGAGACCTCCAAGCCCTTCCCCTGCTCAGCCCCAAATCTCGTCCCATGCTGCCTCTTCCTCTACGGTCCCAACTCCTCCACCCCACCTCTTCCCAGCCCTGCTCCACCCTTGCCCGTTGTCTTTCCTGCTTCTTTTCTCCCCCCAGTGTGTACTGTCCCCGCTCCTCCTCCTTCCTCCCAGTTCCTGCTGCATGCCACTGAGGAGCAGTCCCCCAGCATACAGGAGGCACTGGGAAGGATGGAGAGAAGTTGAGGGAGGGAGGTGAGGGGAGTTGATCAGTGGAGGAGGTAGACCCCCTGGAATAGTCTTGCAGAGCAACAGGGTCCACTCATTTATGCCTAGTGGTATCTCCAACACATCCAGACATGGAAGACATGATTATGTTTGAAGTGATGTAGAAAATCAGTACACTGAGGTATTCCTTAGTAGACGAGCTCCAAACTTCAAAGACCACTTAAAATATCCCAAAGACCACTTAAAAGGTTTACAGTAATTTTTTTTTAACTTGTAGTAAAAAATGATGTCTCCTAGACAAGGTTTTTGATTAGTTATTTATTTGGGTGGGGACTTATGGCAGGTTTCACACCGTTGAACTCTCTTGTAACGCGGCGGCCATACATTTACACTTGGGATATACAGATGCTACTGAATGCAATGTTTGAAGTAATACTGGCTTGTTTGTTCTTATTCTTGCATGTCTGTGTGCTTCTGTTCTTTCTTTCCTTTTTTTACAGAATTGATCAGTATCTTGAGGGTGCTTTTAGTGACTTGACACACCTGTATTTACCCAACTGTGAATTCATCTGATTTCTGAAAGCTTGCAAATTCTGTCTGCCTCAGAGTCTCACATTGTAATACACACAGTGCTCCTGTTAAACCAAATGTTTCCCACATTTTGATGATTAATATTTAGATTTAATGAAGCCTTTCTGTAAGACACATTCAAGCCAAAATTTAGATAAGAGTTGTTTCATCTGCATGTAATATTGCTAACTTGGATAAAGATCTAGCTATTCAGAAGAAGATTAGCTATGTTTTGGTTTTGGTCAGTCTTAGTCTAATGTCTTTCTTAGTTCTTTCACTCTTACTGATGATGCTTTCATGCCACCACACATGTTAACATAATTTGTCTTTTCTATGAGGGGAGACGATGCGCTGATTATTAAAGGATTCAAAGAAGATTATAATGCATATTATGTTAAGTGAGTTCCCTTCATTAGCTCCTGTGCATGCTATCCAAAGTAGGATGTGAATAAAGTGTTAAGCAATTAATGTTTGAGGAGCTTTCCTGTATCATGCAGAACATTAATTAAAGAAGCTCCTTGTCTGAAACCTGTCTTCATTGCTTGGAACTACTGCTAGAGTCTTTCTTAATGATCTACAAATTCTCTAATCACTTTTCACTTTTCCAAGATGGGTAATGTTAGCCTTTGTGTTGGACTAGAAATGCGATACTACCATACTGTCTCCTAATCTCCCCCCATACTAAGTTACCTAAAAAAAGGCCAGATCCCTCCTTGGCTGCGAGCAAACCACTAGGGTTTTCTTTGTTGAAAATGGCTTATTCCAGCCCTCAGACATTTTAGGCCTATCACCATTTTTAACAATCCTATAATTCTTGCATCATGATAAATCTTATCTGCTTCTGTAGCAGGTGTCAAATAGTGCAATATTATTATGAAGCAGTTGTGGCTTTCCATGCAAAGTGCATATGAAAAAACACAAAAGCAGCTGAATCATTGTGAAATCATATTTATCTTGCTTTCTTACATTTTGAAAGTTCATTTAGAAAGTAACAAAACCGGGTATGTCTACAAAAAACATTATTTCAAAATAACCTAGTCTTTGTCTACACAGCCGGCAGTTATTTTGAAATAATGTTGAAATACTGTCAAGCTGGAGGACTTCTTACTCCGACTCCTGTAACCCTCATTATATGAGGAGTAAGGGAAGTCGGAGGAAGAGTACTCTATTTCTAAATAAGTGCTGTGTAGAGGCTCCCAATTTTGAAATAAGCTATTTCAAAATAAGGTGGTGTCTAGACTACATCCCTCTTTCTACAGAGGGATGTAAATTAGACACTTCGAAATTGCAAATGAAGTGGGGATTTAAATATCCCATGCTTCATTTGCATAATCACATCATGGCACTTTTTCAAAAAAGCGCCATTTCGAAAGTAAAACCGCGGACCAGACTCAGTTCTTTAAAAAATGGCAGGCTTTTTCGAAAGATCATGTACTCAAAAAATGAAGTTTACAGGATCTTTCAAAAACACCTGTTGTTTTCGAAAGAACTGCGTCTAGTCCGCGATTTTACTTTCGAAATGGCACTTTTTGGAAAGAGTGCCATGACACGATTATGTAAATGAAGTGTGGGATATTTAAATCCCCACTTCATTTGCACTTTTGAAAGGATGTAGTCTAGACATAGCCTAAGATACACAATTGATGTAGTTCAATTTGTGTAGCTTATTTTGAGTTAAACCCTGCTGTGTAGACACACCCTTAGTGTACAGAATACATTTCAGTTACAAAAGCTGCTGTATCCTCTGCTTTCTCTTCTGTTGCTCATAGAATGGTCTCAGTTTTCTTTTGAAAGGGAAAATAAAATTTATCCTTGACAGTCTAACCCAACTGCTCACTTCAAAAAGAAACTATATATTTAAAAGCATATGGGAATGCCCTTGCCTACAAAACATTTCCCCTATATTGAAAACAGCAGAGATGATAACTGTCCAAATGCACAAGTTTCAAGCCAAGGTATATCCTATGCTGGCAGGAGAATGTCGCCAACATGCTCTGTGAGTGAGACAATTGAAACAAAATGTGGCGTGTGCAATTTCATAGGCGACTTTGGAACATTTAATATAATTATAAAATCTGGTGGTAAAGATGATATCTTGCTAAATAGAGACATTGCATATTTTATTTGCTTTCTTCCTGGAAGTGTGATTTCTTACACACTCTTTTACTTTTCGATTTACAGCGCTTCACAGTGGGAATAAGTATGAAATATTTGCTTTAAAGGTGTATGCTTTTGTACCAAGAATGTTCATGCAGACAATGATGGGCTAGTTTTAGACATTTAGCTGTTTGTTTAAATGGCACCATCCTGTTTAATAGCCTCATCTTTAACCACTGAGCGAGATACCCCCTGTTAATTCTTTTTCTCTGTGACTGTTCATTTAATCTGAGTCACACTTAGCCACTTAAGTAGCATGGATGTTTGCCAAATTGTATCCTGGTAAACAGTGCACAGTTCTTTTGGTTATATTTCCTTTTCTCACAGATTTCAACTAGCAAATATTTTTGTTACTATTTTTGTCTGGTTTTTTTTGTTTGTTTTTGTTTTGTTTTGTAGCTTATTCTTCTTCCTGCCAATTTTGGCATCTCACACTTTATGAAACAGTAAAAAATCATCCACATGTTCTCATGTTATCCTTCATTGCAGTCATTCAAACACAGTAGCCTTGGGAACTGCTGGACACATTTACCAATGGGATTTCTGACATAAACCCATTTCCTTTCTCTTGACATCTGTGACTCTGTTCTTTCACATGAGCTCTCCTTTGCCCACTTGTAATACTGTTAGCTTTGGATAATTGGTTGCTGTCTCTGTAACAGAACCACTGAAGCAAACACCAAAACCTACAACTTTATCCTCAACTCTGTCCCTGATGAAAAACAATATCAATATGCCTGTCTTCACATTCTCAGTTCCTAAGTATTGTATCATTTCCTGATTGATCCTTCATATACTGATTACTCTTCATTGAAAAGTCTTCATTGTGTCACTTTATTTCTTACCTGAAAGTCTGCCTATCACCTTCTCTGAAACACTATCCACTTCATCTTTAACTCTGCTTCTGCTGCAGTTTTTACTCATACTTTAATAACTGTATCAACTATTTTGTTCTCTCTTTCTAAATCACTGTTCTCTAAGCAGTCCAGAACACTTGCATTCAAGGACGTGTTATTTCCATAACTTTTCCTGAGCTTCCTGTCCCTCTGGAAATTCAATTCAAAATGTCCCTGTTGATTTTCTAAAATCACCAAAGTCTTGTTTCAACCTGTCCTTATAACCTCCAAGCCACCTATTTTCCTGCCTTTTTATTCTATTTTTAAGATCTTCACCTCTTTCCTGCCCTTTCTCCTGACTTGAGCATATTTCATCATGCTTACAGCTCTGGTTTTTGTTTTTTTGTGGGAGTTTGGATTTTTTCCCAAAGATAAACACTGCACTCTGCTATTTATCAATCAGTCTCAGTTTTATTCTCGCTTTGCCCCTGGTTTTTGTCCTCATTTTGTAGACATAAGCCTTCCTGGCCAAACAATCTACCTCCCCCCTCTACACACGCACACCTACTGAAGAATTCCTTAGTTTTGAAGCAGTAGAAGGAGTAGTAACTATACTAATTGACTTGGTGTTCTTTCTCCCGACTCACAGAAAAAGGCCTTATGGTATATTAACAGAATGTGTGTAAATTAAACACCCTAGATGATTTTAAAAAATCAAGTATAATGGGGGGACCTTTAAAATCGTCCAACCCTCTCTCCCCCCCAGTAAGATACAAGACTCAGAATAGAGGGGAGGATATGATATCTGTACATTTGTGCTGAGGTCTCTCTGTGGTGCCAGGTTTTAAAGTGGTAGTTTTGAAATTTAATTCTCAGACTTTTAACTGATGATTGCTTTTTTAAGGTATGCAAATTACTTTAGATTAAATAAAAGAAAGAAAATCCCTTTTAACAATATGAGGAGTAATTATGTTGCCAGTTCCTTATAAATGAATTCCTGTGTGTTTGCGCGCGTGTGTGTGCGCGCGTGTGTGTGCGCGTGTGTGTGTGTGTTGCCAGTTCCTTATAAATGAATTCCTGTGTGTGTGTGTGTGTGTTGCCAGTTGCTTATAAATGAATTCCTGTGTGTGTGTGTGTGTGTGTGTGTGTGTGTGTGTGTGTGTGTGTGTGTGTGTGTGTGTGTGTGTGACAGCGGGGGAGGGAATAATACATTCAGGTAATGAATCTAGACCAACTTCTACTCCCTTCCTCTTTTTTTCTCCTGTTTAGCATTTTCCACTTTTCTATTCTGTGATGTACAAGCCATCACTGGTTAATTATGTATATATTTAGCTACTGCATGTGTTGGGCTTATTATTGTCATCTAATTAGATGTAACTCGAACTGCTTGCTTCTAGAAAAATCATTAAAAATTCTTTCCTAATGACCTAGAGATGACAAAATGTCTGTAAAGTGTGAAGAAGCAGACAAGCACAGGAACATCGCTCTTAAAGAGTGTTAATCCAGATGCTGCAATCATCTAATTAAACAATATTTTGCTGTCATTAACATTTTCACCACGGAATTGCAGTTATAATTTCTTTGTCAGCTGTCTCTAGATCACTTTACCTTCAAAACTAAAGTGCCATATAAAAACATTAAATTGGATGGTTTAATTAAAAAGTTTTTTGTAATGAAGAAACATAGCCAGTATTTCTGAGATCTCTTTTACTGTGCCTTAGTTTTATTGTTCTAGTAGATTAGTGTCATAGGCTTACAATATTTAATATTCAGCCTTTAACATTAATCTCTATAATCTTAGCTGGTGAAAAATCTTCAGCTACTGAAAAGGTACAATGTCTTCTAACAGCACTACAGGTTTATGTTTTATAATTATTCAACTAAGGAACAGTAGCAATTCTTGCATACAAGTACCAAACAAGTGGTATTATGATGAAATACTGTCTGCTCTTTACAGTCAGTAAAAATCAGAGCAGGATCAAAACCAATCCAAAGATTGTTCCTTATCATTGAAACAGTGATATTTATGCATGTTTAGAATTATGGATGCAGTAAATTACTGTTGTCCATCCAGATATCCATAAACACATTACTCCTATAACATCTTGTGAATAGTATATTTATATTCACAATGCACATTAACATTCATTTACCAAATTTATTTTATATTTGATAACAAAATTGTTGAATAAAGTAAAATAGTGAATAATCTTTTCTAATAAACATTTATTCGAGCCATGATTAATGTTTACTGTATATAGTATTTTATATATTCAACTACTTTACAAATATTAACTAATTAATACAACACACCGGGGAAGGGGGAGAGAAATATTATCCTCCCGTTTTTATAGATCAGAAACAATCAAAAATAGGTTAAGTGGCCTACCCAAAACCACACAGTAAATGTCACAACTCAGGTCTCCAGATTTACAATTGTTCGCTTAGTCCACTGGACCCTTCTGAGCGAACATTTATAAATAAATGTTAGAATAAATTATAAGAGTGATGTATATATTCAACAATTAAATTATTTTCTTATTTTAAATATATTACCCTTTATTTTTGTCTTGCTCCTTGAGTTGCTTTATGTTATGGTATTATTTTACTTCTCTTCATTTGTTAAAAACCCCCTGTAAAGTAGTACTGAAGTACAGAGGAAATCAGGGAGAAAGATTTCTGTGATAACCCAAAATCAGGCTCAAACTGCTAACTTTTTGCATGAAAAGTAGCTCCATGGGTTTCAGTCAAGATTCGGATAGGGGCGAACATCATCGGCACATTTATTTTATAATGGTAAAACTCTTTGAGATTCCACAGCACCTTTCATTTAAAACTATAACAGGTTTTTAAAAAGAACTAAAGTTCCTTGCCGATAAGTCCATCAGGAGCAACTCCATGCTCTGAGCATCCCTAGCCTCTGTTTGCCAATATCTGGGAGAGGACAACAAGGGACAGATTTCTCAATGATTGTTCAGTCCATTTCCTCTGAAACACCTGGCATTGACCCCTGTGGAAGAAAGGATACTGAGCTAGCTGGCCTATTGGTCTGGCCCAGTATGAAAGTTCTTATGTTCTCATTTGAGGATCTCCAAGATCTGTACAAATATTTATTAAACCCTTTTGAGAGGGCAAATTAATATCCTCAGTGTACAAATGGGGAAAATGATGGCATAGTAAAGTCAAGGAACTATACCAGGGTGTTGCTTCGAATCTTTGGCAAATGCAGGGATAAAAAACAGAACTATTAATATTCACTCCTATACTTTAGCCTACTGAACAATTTTTTCTTTTGTACTTTATGTTGATAAACTCTTGTATGCTCTTTGAATAATATTTTTGATAAATGTTCATCTGCTCTAGGTATCTTGTCTTATAGCATATATTCACTCCTGCAGTCATTGTTGAGATCGCATGAGAATTATATTTGCATTTATTTCTTGTTTTTTTTATTTGAACATTACACGTATACTGGTATTGGATCAATTTTCCCTTCCAAATTCTGTTTGTAGCCAATTTAATTTTATATTTTCTGAAAAAACACTGACTTATTAAAAGTACAACACAAAAAGTGTTAATAATACCTACTTTCACCAGTATCAATGAGACTGTATGTAAAAATAGAGAAGTGCTTGTTGTTCATCAACATTCATTGAAAAAATAGGGTGTTTGTGGAGCAATGAAAGTTTTATATTTCACTAACGCAGACATGATTTTTGTGTGGAATTGCCCAGAACAAGGAAGCCTGTGTTTCCCTTTGCCAGGTTTTGTACCCCAGGAATCTGTCCAGAATCTGGAAGGAAGCAGTTATTGCGACAGGGTTGTAAATCTGCAGCAGGGCTGGGAATTGTTAAAGTAGGTTATTTCAGTCTGTTAATTTAATACACACACACACACACACATGTATTTATTACATGATTTTTAAAAAAGAATCATGTTGCATATTGTGTGATTCTCAGTAAGTCAATATACTGGCTGGTTTAGGATTAAGGGACTTGTTTTTTTAATGTATCATATAATTGAGGGGTTTTTTTACTACTACTAGCTTCTAGTTGACATTGCAATAAAGTTCTTTCCTATTTACTGTCCACTAGTTGACAGTTCCTTCAGAATTTTCAGTTGATTGATTTTCAACTGCAAATTCTTTTTTATAAATTGGATCTGCAATTCGCTTTGCTCATTTGAACTGTTTACTTATTGTAATGGGGATCTGTTTACTTACATTTGGGGGAAATACCTTGGGGCTAGAATTAATTTCAGTCTTTTTAAGGAGACTTTTAATCTTGAGTGTAGTTAGGAAGTAACAGTAAAACAAATACCACCTGCCTATCGCAATGGATGGCAAAATTTATGGCTGGTGACTGAGACAGCCACAGATGATGGGAAGAGGAAAATATATGCAGAGGAGATATAGGGGCATTCCCTCTTTCTCCAGAGTCTCTAGCTCAGAGGATGGCAATCTGAGGGCCACATGTGGCCCATTAAGGTTCAATGTACAGGCCCGCAAGATATTTTGTTTACTATTGCTCATGCACAATGTTGCCAGATTCCGCTGGTTTCTGCCATGTTATTTTTTTTCCACACTGGTATTGCTAAAGTGACACACACATAAAGCAAGGGCCTGTGAAGTCAGGTGCATGCTGACTGCACGTAGGATTGTCGTGTGTCCCATATTCACTCAGTCCGGTATTTTTGCCTCCTGTCCGGTAAAAAAATTCAGAGAATACCGGACATCTAAAATGTCCGGCATTTCTGTTTTTTTTTTCTCCGGGCAGGAGGCGAAAATGCCGGGCACCTGGCAACCCTACAAACACTCAGTGCCTGGCCTCCCCCCCCCCCAACCTCCTCCGGCTCCCAACCCCAGCCCCCATGCTTACCTGGTTCCGCAAGGCTGTGTCAGCCAACGGTCAGGGCAGTATGTGTGTGTATGTTACACCCAAGTCTTCAACTGCTGGGACACAAGGCCCCATCGCAGCGGGCAGCCTGGGAGGCTGAAGGGCGCCCCGAGAAGTTTAATGTCCGTGTCTTTACCACTAGGACCGGGGTCCCGTCGCAGCGGGCAGCCAACAGGCTGACAGATGCCCCAGAGTTTATAGGAAGAGTTTATTACATCTCAGATTTCAACTTCTAGGATACAGGATCTCTTTGCAGCGGGCAGTTTAGGGAAGACTGAGAGATGCCCCCAATGGATCTGTCCTCTGGAAGTGACACAATCCAAAATGTCCAAGCTCTCCCTATACCTGTCCCTTATGACCGGCTGAAGTTCTTTTAAATTGTGCTTGGTTATGTTACAGCAACTGAAGGAGTCAGGTTAAAGCTTAAACAGTTACAGGTTTATTAAAGAAGCTTATAAATCATATAGTTACAATGGCTATTGCTCTATTTTCTTAACTGCTAGCAAATATAAATCTTAAAAATGGTTACAAAGAAAATAAAGATAGAAAATAGAAATAATGGTACCAAGTGTCAGCTTAATCTTTAAAGAGCTCTAAATCTATGTGTACACTTAAGACAAAGGACCACATCCAGGTATAATTTTTACCCCCTTCTGTGCCTCTCGGTCTCAGCGTGTCAAGCCAGGGCCAGTCCCTCAATTCCTAGGAAAGACTAATACGAGGTGGGCGTCCCCGTGGAACCTTGGGAGGTCAAACACCTAACCCAACCAGCAAATAGATGATAGATTGACACTCAGAGTAAGTGTGCTGCTGGACCATCTTTATACCCATAGGGGCCCGTATCCTCTTTCTTATCTAAGATGCCAAATTGTGTTGGTTCGTCTTTGTGACGCCAGTTCTTACAAGCAAGTTTCAACTTAATTTATACTTGCAAGAGAGATAACTAAATTGTGAGTACTGGACATTTTTTACTGGGCAAGAGATTCCTCCCCCCACGGATGGCTGTGTGTTCGTATCAATATGGGTTTCAGTCAAGGGCACTCCTCGGCAGTCTCTAGATCAGCAATTGGCGTATCTCTGTTTACAGCCATCTGGGGTCACAGCAGCCTGCATATCCGGGCCTTTTGTTCAAGGCTTACTGCTCTGTGTGCCCTGTGTGCTCCAGGCAAGTAAAAATGGATGTTATAGGGGGGTTGCTGTCTGGCTACAGGCTGCTGGAACAAAATGGCTGCCGACCAAGGCAACTGCTCCCCTGTTCCTATCCCTGCACTCACTCTTAAAAGGGACATGCTGCGTTTTTTTTTTCTTTTTTTGCTCAACAATTTTGGTCCCTCCCTCCTCCCTCCTTTTTTTCCCCCTTCAACAGAATTTTTTCCCGGTGTTTTTTTTTTGGGGGGGGGGGGGTGTTCTGTATTTTTGTTTAAATCATCTGGCAACTCTAACTGCACACAATGTTGACTATAAAAACTGTATGCTCCATCTGCATCTACTACTATGGTTCAATTGGCACACCTGACAAATTGTAAGTATACAAGTGCAATTAGCAAAATTACCCTATCCCAGGAGGCCATCTTGGTCACAACAATCTTGTGGTCCACTCATTAGCCTAGGCTGTCCATTTCTGCTTTAGCTATTCATTGAGCAGCTGGGAGAGAAAGGGAATTGACTGGCCTGTCACCTTCGTCTTTCAGTAATTTAAACCCTAATCCTGGTCATGTGAAGTTTCTTTTTGCTGTTTCAGAAACCCTGCTTCTCCAACCTATATTGCTAGCTTTGAGCTGTGTTTTGTGGATGCCAATCACCTGTGCTTGAGTCAGAAAGGAGTTTTTCTTCCCATAGGAGCTAACTTGGCATAGGCCTAGGGAATTTTTTGCTTTGCCTCCAGCATCCTGAATGCACAGTTAAGTTAAATAGGTGTAAAGATTTAGTAATTCAGTATAGCAATGTTCCATCACAGTTTGTGGTTGGTTTTCAATGTGGTTTAAAGGATTAAAAGGAATGATTCCCTGTGCTCATGGTAAAACCTTGATATTCACAAGCCTAGATCCCAACTTAGTGCAGTTCGTCCTGCTTATCAGGGTGGGAGGACACAGTTGAGCAAGCTGAGCCTTGGGATAGGCAGATGAGAAACTACTCTGAGTTATGGGTGATTCAATAGGAGCCTGTCACAGGGCGGTTTCACACCATGATGCCTCCTGGGAATTAGCTCATATCTGTCCACCGGACACCTCCCTCTGGCTGGTGTCTTCCGCATTAGTTCCGGACCCGTTTTGCTCGCAGACTACGGTGTCCTCTTCAGGATACTGCCCACTGGCAGTGCCCACGCCAGTGTCTCTCGGCCCTCTTCCCAGGGGGGGATTGCTTATCAGTCTCTGTACTCTGGGGTCCTCCCCTCCCAGGGAACTCCCAATTCCTCTATACCTACCTTGCCTCAGTGACCCACTGCCAGTCTTCATCTAGTCCCTTATCTCAGGGGCAAACTGCAGTCTGAAATGGCCACTCATCATTGGTAAAGGGGTAGACTTGCTGCCTTAGCCTCTATTAGCTGCCTCCCCACAGCCCTAGCACTCTGAGGCTTTGCCTCAGGCCCTGCAGCCTGGAGTGAGGCCAAGCCAGAGCTCCCCAGCTCTGTCTGCCTTTCCCCAGCACTGCTCTTTTCCAGGAAGCCCCCAGCTTTCCTGGCAGCCAAGTCTCTCCTGCTCCCCAGCTAGAGCAAGAGTTCTCCCTCTTCTTCCCTTCTGGAGACCTTAGTTATACAGCTCACAGCTGAGCCCTAATTGACAATATCAACCTCAGCTGTGGACTTTGCTCTCAGCCCTTTCCCAGGGCTGGGTTTTAGCCTTAAAGGACCAGTGTGGGGTAGATGCTCCATCACAAAGCCCTACGACTCCTACACGGGAACCATTTAAAGTGCCTTATTATGTGAGAGTACGTGTGACAGGGCAGATAGGGCTCCTCCCCGCCTTATGTTCAATGAAGTTTTGTTCTGCTACATAAAGTCCATTTCTGTGTCCACATTTGCCACCCCACCTTTATCAACATTGAACTTGGTCAATATCTTGGGTTAGAACACACATAGCTGCACACCCATAAACACCCTCTCTTTTTCCTTTCTTCCCTTCTTCCATTCAGTACTTGCGATTAAATTACACTTTGTGATATTGGCATTGTCTTGTCTATGCAATCTAGATAGATCTCGAAAATGTTCCTCCATGTTTTTAAGTCCATGGCATAGAAGGTAATACATACTTTAACAAGACCCAGGTCATGAGCCTGAGTAGATGGGCTGAATGTATTGAGGGCAAGGAGTTGAGTGTCGTTGTCCCTGACCTGAGAAACAGGTACAGAGCTGCCTTGCAGCAGCTATTTCAGCCTGCTGGGTGCACAAATCTTTATGGGGTTTAGATATACACTTTGTAGCAGGGAGGTGAGAGAGTCTGCATAATAGCAGATCCTCCTGGCTTTTTGCAAATTTCCCACTCCTTCTGTGCTACAATGTTTAAAAAAAGGGGGGGGGGGAGCAGGGCTTCATGATGGGTAGGCAGCGTGTGCCACACTTACTTCGAGTCCCATTCTCACCACTGAGTGGAATTTCACTTTTTCCTCTGGAAAGGTATCCTCCATCATCATGGGAGATGGAAAGCAATTCACTCTAGGATAATGCAGTATTAGCAGAGATGGGCCCAAATCTCAGATTCAAGCTTCCAAATTTAGAAAGAGACTAGAACCGGTTCTGAGCTTTGTAACTTGGATCCCTTTCTTTTATTTGTTACTTACCTTCTGTATCAGAGTTGTCACAGCTGGTACACTTACAGGAAAAGAAAAATGATTTTTCCCAACTTCAAAATATAACAGATGTTTAAGAATGTTCTTTAGTGTCATTAACAGAGGGTATTAAATAGGATTACATGGTTTCTGGTCCTTTTGCTACCTCTAAACATTATTCTCCTCTTCTTACACATAACATATGTTGCTACTGTCTTCTGAATTTTCATTCAGATACATGGAAACAGAGCATGTTTTTGTCTGCAGGTGATAAATGCATTAGTATAATAGCAGGTAAATGAGAACATAAGATAAAACAAATATAAAGATAAGTTGCTAATAAATTGCTTATCAGTGGCACAAATGGACAATATTTCATAAATTTTATAAGATTGTTTTTCTTCATTAGGACGAACGTACAACGATCTAAACCAATACCCTGTATTTCCGTGGGTATTAACGAACTACGAATCAGAAGAGTTGGATCTGACCTTACCAGGCAACTTCAGGGATCTTTCAAAGGTATTTTTCAGACATTTATGTTACAGAAATCTAACCAACCTTCTTAATGAAACAGTGTATTTTTAATTTTTATTACTAAATGAATGGAATTAATAAGTTTAGCAGGAAAAGATTTTTATTTTACAAAGCCTTATGAGGTTATATTTTTCATATGGAAGATTGGTTTTGATTTGTTATATCAAATAAGTTTTAAAGGGATTTTCTTTAAGGTGCCTGATATATTTCATGAGAGCACTTTATTTGTTTAGGATGTCGCCTAGATAAGACTTTTTTTCTTTTATACTTAATATTTTTATTATAGTGTTTATGTCCTTTATTGGTTAGCTATAGGAGAGTAGCTCTGTATATTCCTTGATATCAAGATCTCATACAAATACTTGTAAACAAAAGACACTTTATTAGCAATTTTACAAAACATAGCTAGACACATGCAGTTACATAGATTTCATTTCTATGTGTCTCTGAATTTCCCTGATATGGTGGGGACTAGAAGCGTAAGTGCTGGAAGAGCTTTCCTTGCAGTATCTATAGAAGCCAGAAGTACTGTAATCATGTTGAAAACCTGCTCTGCCAAGACTTGAAGACTAATTTTGCACTTGGCGTATATGGATAATATTTGGATAGTTAAAGCTGCTGGAAGGACTGACTGGCTGGTAAACACACATATCATCCCATTTTGGTTGAGGCCTAGTCTCAGGTTATGCAGGGCACTTTGCCCTTTCACAATATTATTTAACATTTTCCAAAGTTCGGGGTTGGACTCGACGACCTCCTGAGGTCTCTTCCAGCCCTAGGATTCTATGATTCTGTGAAAGTAATATTTTACAGGTATATAATGAGATTATAATCTATATCATAAGTGACAACAAAATCCACAATAGGAGGCTATTGACATTGCTAGTAACAGTATGAGGAAATTCTCAAGCAATACTTCGCAGTATTGTTTATGATAATGATAAAATATATAAATAAGAATCTTTGTCTCTTCAAAATCTCAAAGATTTGCTTTCCTAATATTTGCAGTGGCATGGGGCAGTTTGCATAGCACAATGTATTGTGGTTACTCCAGAGTGTGGCTTCATGAGATTTTATAAGCAATTTCAGTCTCACTGACGCCATACTTGGACTCCATCAAGGAACACAGGTGCTAAAGGGAGTAGCTTAGGGTATGTCTACAGTACCACCCTAGTTCGAACTAGGGTGGTTAATGTAGGCAACCAAAGTTGCAAATGAAGCTCAGGATTTAAATATCCTGGGCTTCATTTGCATCTTGCCGGGCGCCGCCATTTTTAAAGCCCTGGTAGTTCGGACTCCGTGCCCGCAGCTACATGCGGCACGGAGTAGGTAGTTTGGATTAGGCTCTCTAATTAGGCTCTGGAACGAGCCTAATCCATTCCTACCTACTGCGTGCCGCGTGTAGCCGCGGGCACAGAGTCCGAAATACCGGGGCTTTAAAAATGGCGGCGCCCGGCAAGATGCAAATGAAGCCCGGGATATTTAAATCCTGGGCTTCATTTGCAACTTCGGTTGCCTACATTAACCACCCTAGTTCGAACTAGGGTGGTATTGTAGACATACTCTTACTGATTTAGTAGGTTCCTTTTTTTCCCCCAATCTTCTAATTTGTCCAGGTCACTCTGGACCCTATCCCTACCCACCAGCGTATTTACCTCTCCCCTTAGCTTAGTGTCATCTGAAAACTTGCTGAAGGTGCAGTCAGTCACCTCATCCAGGTTATTAATAAAGATGTTGAACAAATCCATCCCCAGAACTGACCCTTGGAGCACTCTGCTTGATATGGATCACCAACCAGACATCGAGCCATTGATCACAACCCATTGAACCCAATAATTTAGCCAGCTTTCTATCCCCCTTACAGTCCATTTATCCAGTTCATATTTCTTTAACTTGCTGGCAAGAATACTGTGGGAGACCGTATCAAAAGCTTTACTAAAGTCAAGCTATATTTTGTCCGCCAACTTGCCCATATCCACAGAGCCAGTTTCCTTGTCATAGAAGGCAGTCAGGTGAGTCAGGCATGACTTTGCTCTTGGTGAATCCATGTTGACAATTCCTGATCACTTTTCTCTCTTGCAAGTGCTTCAAAATGGATTCCCTAAGGATCCTTTCCATGGTTTTTTTGGGAACTGAGGTGAGGCTGACCAGTCTCTAGTTCCCTGGATTGTCCTCCTTCCATTATTTCCCAGTCATCTCTCTCAATCTCTACAATTTTTCAGAGATAATGGCCATTGGCTCTGCAATCACATCAGCCAATTCCCTCAGCACCCTCGGATGCATTAGATACAGTCCTATGGATTTGTTATGTCCCGCTTTTCTAAATAGTTCTTAACTGTTCTTTCTGCAGTGAGGGCTTCCCATACTGTGCCTCCTAGAGCAGTCGTCTGGGAGCTGACTTTATCTGTGAAAACAGACAAAAATGCATTGAGTATTTCAGCTTTTTCCCACATCATCTGTCACTAGGTTGCTTCTTTCCTTCAGCAAGGGTCCTACAACTTCCCTGGCCACACTCTTATTGTTAACATGCCTGTACAAACCTTTCTTGTTACCCTTCACATGCCTTGCTGGCTTTAATTCCAATTGTGCATTAGACAATTTTCATAATACTTTACCCCAGAATCCTATATTGCCGAATTGGGTAATTATATCCTGTTAATCTAAAATTACCATATAGTTCAAACTGGAAAAGATAAGAGTGTACAGCAGTTCCTCTCTTGAAATCCATTGTGTGCAATGTTGCTGAAGGAGAATGACTGCTACATTACAATCAAATTGTGGGGTACATTTAATGGTGGATAAGTCATCCCTATATGTAATTTGCAAATTATGTTGGGGTTTGTGGCGGGGTCACTGGCCCCGCCCCCTCCAATCTCCAAGGCCTGGTCCTTTAAACACAGGCCCAGCTGCCCAGTCCTTTAAACGCAGGCCCAGTGGCCTTGTCCTTTACATGCAGACCCAGCAACCTAGTCCTTTATGGGATCCCCTCTGGGAGGAAGGGGTAGGGGAACCCAGGCCCTCCCTCTCCACTGGGCCCCAACCCAGGGTCCTATCAGTGGCAGGTGGTTCCCACCACTGGCTCAGTGGGAAGTTCTCCCCAAAACTCGCTGAGCCTGCTAGATACTTTCCTGGTCCTCACCCTGGGTTGCTTCCTACCCCCTCATCCTGGCCGACAGCGGTCCCACCTGTGGATGCGGGTCTGGCTACAGCAGCAATGTTGGCAGGCGTGGCCTTGAAGATAGCAGTGGCTGGGGCAGCAACAGCTTCTAGGGGGGCTGCACAGCGCAGCCGGCGTTGCGGTCTGGCTTGTCCCGGGGACAACAGCGGCAGGGGTAACTGGTCCGGTGCCTCTTGTTCCAGCTGTGGCTTCTGTGTCTGGACGGGAGCTCCTTCCCCTCCGGTGGCCAGCCCCAACTGAGCAGACCTGTAGCCTTTTATACCTGGGCTGCACCGCGAGCATGTCCAGCAGGGCTGTGGGGGAGAGGCATACCCAAAAGGCGGGCTCTCTGTCCCCTTGTTCAGTGTGGGGCTGGCCAGCTGCGTCACAGGGTTCTTCTGGAAAAGTGGAAATAATTATAAACTTTAATTAATACAGTAATCTAGTGGTGCTTAGCAGCAGCTACAGAGGTTTCATTACAAAATTATCTTAAAGTGGCGCACAGATTTTTGTTTGTCTCTGAGGGCATGTCTACACTAGGAAATTATTTCGAAATAACTACATTCAAAATAATAACTTCTGAAATAACAAAATCAAAATAACATGTGCCCCACTATAGAGAAACCTCAAAATTAGTCCGAGGTAGGCTCCATTTTTGTGGACTCACTACCTCAGCTTAGAGCCCCAGGAAACACTAGGGAGTAATTACTTCGAATTACTCTGGGGAGTAGTTATTTTGGAATAGCAGTAGCAGAGCATCCACACTAATGCTATTTCAAAATAACTATTTTGAAATAACCATCGTTCCCCGAGGAAAACAGGAATACAAATTCCAAAATAACCACTCCATTATTTTGAAATAACGGGATTGGAAGTGTGGATGCTTCACTTATTATTTCGAAATAAGGCATGTTATTTCAAAATAACTCCCTAGTGTAGACCAGGGCTGAAAGTTGTTGACTAGCCAATGTGAATATTCTATTTAGTTTTTGTCTGGATACTCTTTGTACATTTTCAATAGGAAGTCTTTGTAATTGAACTGTGGCTAAATTTTTTTCTTCACATTCCTCCTTTCATTGTCTCCAAAAAATTGGATGGATACTGAGAAGGTCTAGTCAGTTCATTGGGAAGGGTTTAAAAACAGAGTTCCTGATTTTTAGTCATTATTCACATTACAGCTGAAAGGTTATGTGCTATGCACATAGATCAGATTGATGGGGAGCTGGGCACACACAAAATCTTCTCCATCAGGAGCTATCCTTTTCTGTCAGATTTTACTCTACAATCAAAAAGTGTTCCTGCATTGCTGCTGGCACATAAGGACTTCCTGCATAGCCACTGATGAATAAAATCTTCTGTCAGCTGCTGCATTTCTATTCCTCACAGGTCTGCCCTCAACTCCCTTGCCCCAATCCTCATCCTTAAAAAAAGAAGAAAAAAAAGAAAGAAGTACACAAAAATTTCTTCTGGAAGTAGTTCTGCATTACTCAGGTCGCTATATTTAGTAATGCTAATATTATAGCATCTTCATTCATTTAAAGAACTGTTTGTCCAGTCATGAAGAGTTAAATACTAGTTGAAAAATAGTCATATTCTTCCTTCATAGTATTTTGTCAAATATTTCTAGCCCTTGTTTTTTTCCTTATACATTTAATTGGAGATTTATAAAAATGGGCATGGGGCCAATCAAGGTGCTGTAGCTTAAGATATAATGTACCCCTCATTTGGATAGACATTGTAGGCTCAAATTTTATTCATTACATATAAAAGGTTAAAGGTTATATTTATTGTGTGACAGAATGAAAAGTTAATGAAAGAGGCTGTCATAGATACATAGATTATCTTTTCACTGCTGAACCATCAAGTGATCTCTTTATTCTCTGCTTTATTGATATTTTTCATACAAAAATTCAGATGTTGTTGAGTGTTCACATTACAAATGTGTTTATCATATTGTACACTGAATGCTTTAAGGATAGCACTTAGAATTTAATGTGATTTGTTATAGACGATGTTTATTCCTAAATTACAGTGATTGCATTAGTTTGACATGCTACATTGTTCCTGCTTATTAAAGTATAAATGGGAATTTTTCCTCATTTACTTCCACTCATGCATCCTGCTAAATCAAATAGTTTCTTTGTAAAGCAAAGTCCTACTAATATTGACATGTGTATGAGCCTTCACACACACCCATTCATTGAGTGGAAAAATTAAATTTTGTTAATGCGGAAGGCATTTGATTGACAGATGATGATAAGCATAACCACTTTCCCATATTATTGTGCCACTTTAAGAAAAGGAAGTGATAGTGCCTCAAGGCTTCTAAATGTAATAATGCAAATGAACACACCAACGTGTGAGTATTTCAAGACAAACCACTCTTAATACTGCCAAATGTCTGTATAATGTTTAATGGAGTTTATGTGGTTAGCAAAAGCCTCTCTAACCAGAATTAAGCTACAGAAATTTCTTCAGTTTATTTTTAACTTTCCCTTTACAAAATGTAAATCTTTTACCATCAGGGAAATGAATTACATTCATTCTGGTGTTATTAAACATTTCTTTTTCTAATATGGAAAGTTAATGTATTGAACAAAACTCCAGTACTTCCGAATCTGAATTAGCTGTTTATGCTGTAAGAAAAAGTACACATTAATTTACTAAACATAAAACTTTTACATTTTTGGGATAAATTTACAGTATTTTTTAGCATTTCAGGTCTTCAGTTAAGTTTTAACATTTCCTGTTTAAAAATATTGTTTTACAACAATTAAAAAATCAACTGTTTAGACAGAGCCAAATTAAATCTACACATAATATTATTTTCTTGCAAACAAATATCAGATTGTTGAATGTATTAGCATTACAGATAGATAAATAAGATAGACATTGTGTTGGTCAGGACCATTTAATTGCAGTATTTTAGTGAACAAACCTATAGGAGGGCAAAGTTGGCACTACTGTAGTGAGGAATGCACTTCTACAAATACATCCAGTAAAATGGCAAACACCACATGAGCTAACATAACATGTCCAGTGGATAAAAGCACTAAGTTTATCAGCAATACACTGTTTGAGAGACTGGAAGCCAAAAAGAGATTAGCCAGTTATCCAGGTAACATGCCAATGAGCAAATAGCAGCAATTTTCTGATGTTCAATCAAATCAAATTCTTTCTTTTTCATGGGGAAAAATTCAGCACATATTGTGTTGACTAAAATAGGTTGTACTTGTAGCAACCAGCTTTTTGTGCAGTATTGTACCTCAAAAGAAAAACAGTTAGACAGCAGTTGCATATAGCATCTGTTATTTTATAAACTTTCAAAGAGAAGCATTTAGCTGTAGTAAAATAGTGGATTACTTTGTGGGTAGTTTTTAGAAATGCTTCCTGCAGAGTGACTAGTTAGATATTATTCGTCTGAACCTATGTGAAAGAGGTGTTTTAACAATACAAAGTTTAAAGAAATATAAATATGGTATTTTTATAAAACAAAGGAAACTGTATATTTAGATCAAATGGCTTTATTGATATAGTTTTGTAACAACTTCTATGATACATTTTTAACATGAAGTGCCAGAGCAATGAATTAGCCTCAGGTATATTAGACTGCTGGTCTAGGCTTGCATCTAAGGCTCTGGACTTGGACTTAAGATATATGGCTTCACTTACAAGCTTTGCCTCTCACTAGGAAAGTCACTTAATTCCTTTTTTCTCAGTGACCTGTATTTGAAAGGGAGATAATACTTCCCTGACTTACAGGGACAGTATTGCAGATACATTCATTAAATGCTGCCAGCTACTCACCTGCTGTGATAATGGGGGCTGTATAAGTACCTCAGAGAAACAGATACTCTGTATGAAATCTGGGATGAGAACAATATGCAGGAAGTTCTTGAGCCCATTCAGTTTTTCTTTTGTGTGGAGGGGGAGATCCAAGAATGGAGGACCTCTCCACGTAAACAGCTGTGGGTGTAATCTCGCTCTGCATATCTCTTACACATGGGGGCAGAGAAGGGAGGGGACTAAGCATAGAAGTGGTGTTAAATCATATTTTTATTGCTTTATTAAGTGTTCTGCAGATTCATCTGGAAATATTAACTTGTGTTAGCAAAATCAAGACTCTTTCTTCAAGAGAAACTTTGTTTAAATAAATGGCAGATATCTTTTAATCTCGAGCAAATTCCAAGATGATTCCAAATTGTTCCCTTTGGAAAGATCATCTAGGCTAGTAATTATCCAATTATACTCAACAAGCATTAGAACATCTCTAGGCTAATGTCCACAGCAGTGGTAGCACCCCCAGGGAGGTGTATGAGCAGGACTATGCCCTCACTGTGCCTTCACCACTGGTCAGCAGAGTGGCCCAGTGAGTCAGAAGCTTATTCTACACTCATTCAACGTGTATAGGGGTATGTGGCCACATTCCCCAGAGCTTATGGACACATTGCAAACATACAAAGTGAACTATCAGTTGGCCCCTATTGCTGCAAAATTGGTACAATTCCGAAGTATTTATGCACTTGACTTTGCACTACCACCTGAGGTAGGAAAGTACTATCCCCATTTTACAGATGGAGAATAGAGACAAAGGTAGACACTGAGGGTGTGTCTAGACTACAGGGTTTTATCGACAAAAGTGAACTTTCGTCGACAAAACTATACTTGCATCTACACTGCCGCTGAATTCTGTCATCATAACATTGACAGAACTCAGCAGTTTTTTCGACAACTGTAAATCTCATTCTACGAGGAATAACGCCTTTTGTTGACAGAGTTCTGTCAACAGAAGGCGTTATTGCATCTACACTGTCCTTTGCGTCTACACTGTCATGTCGACAAAGTGGCTGTAGTCTAGATGCTCTTTGTCGACAGAAGCTTTGTCAACAGTATCTGCCAACAAAACTTCTGTCAACAAAAGCCTGTAGTCTAGAGGTACCCTGCGGCTGCTTCCAAACCACACTCCTTTGTCGGCAGAGGGATGTAAATTAGACGTATTGAAAGTGCAAATGAAGCGTGGGCTTTAAATATCCTGTGCTTCATTTGCATAATGGCGGCTGTTGCTTTTTTTGAAACGGGGCTTTTTGAAAAAAAAACCCGGCAATTTAGATGGGGCATTTTCCTCATTTTGTCCATTTTATTCAGCAAGCACATTGTGTGATTCCGATCCTCCCTCCCTGATGAATTCTAAGCTAATTGAAAGAAAACTGAAATCTAAATCTAAAAAGAATATCAATGAGAATAAGTATAGCCTTTAGAACACAGCTTTTAGTTTAAGTAAATTGAACATGCATTTTCTAGAAAAATTAGCTTGTCTCTTTATGACATAAAAGAAATAGTATATAACCTTATATCTAATATCGGACTGCTAAATTAAAATTTCACTTCTTCATCCTCAGAAGACCTCAGAAGCACAGAGGTGTTTGCATCGATGTTTTGTATGATTCTTGGAAATTATATTGTCAGCTACCTGAGAGAAATGGAAGCATCAGTATATTTTACATTAAATGTGGCAAAAATAGATAACCTCACATCAAAAATATATTTTTGATATATAGCTATAAATCATCATTAAAGGCAATAACATCTTCCTAGTATATAACTTATTCAGTTAAAAATATTTCAAAATACTTTTCAAGCATCACTTAAGCCTCACAAAAATCCTTATGTTTACACCCATCTTGCAGAGGGAGAAATTGAATATTGTGATTCTTTTGTTGAAGGCCTTGCAACTGCAAATCAGTTTTTAAATACATGATTACAGCTCTAGAGTTTTGATTCCAAACCTGCTCTGTTCATTAGAGACATATTCACTCCCAAGTAGGCCATCATGCAAGTATTTATAATAAAACTTTGATAGGTCACATCTTTGTCATTTGCAGCTCCCAATGTTTTTGCATTGCTATTACAGTGAACTAAACTCTCACTGACATTTACATTGTGGGAAATACAAAATCATGTTACACTAACTCATTCTGGATTTGCTTCTCAGAAGGAGTGAGCATTGTTTGTTAACAAGCATAATCATCTATTCTGTTGTCACTGAAAATAGAGCTTTTAAAACTTTCAAATAGCCATTGGGTCTTGGGAAGTGAACCCTAAATGACAGCAGTGAGATTGCTGCTAATCTCAGTCAGTTAATTTTTCTTTCATTTAAAGTTTTGCAGAATATATCAGTTAATCATAAAGAGAACCCAGATATTAGTGTGAATTAGTAAAGTTCTTTTGTAAGAGGACGTGTATTTGTATAGTATGTCAAATAAATAGGAAAAAGAAAATAGTCATTTAACAAGTCAATCTTTCTAGAAGTTTTTTCAGCAAATATTTTTACAAATTTCTACTGCTACAATATATAAGCATTTCATAATAAATGATCCTCACTTATTATGAAATGCTCATACATTGTATCAGTATATACTGAATTATAATTATAAGTATAAATTATATACTGGTACAATGTATGAGCATTTCCAGTAAATCTAAACTGTAAAAGACTGAAGAGATTGAATAACTGATGACACATGAGTAAAATAAAAAATGTAAATATTTATTTTATTCTTTTTTCAGTAGTTGAGAAGATGCCTGGAAGAGATTAGGGAATGGGTCATGCTTCTCTTTCAAGAATGTTTTGTGAGGCCTTGCAGTGCAATCTGTATCAGATAAAGCTGATCCTTAGGGATTACTCAGACATTTTACACATATGAGAAAGCTGTTCACATACCCATGACACAGCAAAGTTATTAAGCACTAAGAATGTTTAGGGTAAACCAAAATTCTGGTATAGCATTGACTTAAAGTATAATTATTCACAGAATAAAACAATATGAACTATCTTAGAAGTTAGATACATTATTTAAATTGTGAAATTAATGTGCTGTACTTCAATTTTATTAATGCACAGACATCTCAAAAGCCCAGGGAAATCCAGAAACATTCAATACTTAATTAAGCCTCTTCTAGTAATATCTTTTAGTGATATACACAGTATAATGATGATGGCATTCATATTGGATTGATAGTCCTCTAGTTTCATGTAAAATGAGTTTAAACTAATCTTCAAAAATATGCTCCGGAATGAAATATGTAGAAAATACTTGTAATTTTTCTAATGGACAGACCAATTTTCTATTAAAGATACAAGTGTAATAATAAAGTAAAATATTTTTGAAGTTATATTGGATATGTAGTATATATTGAACTGTGCTGATTAGTTCAAAATATTGTTGAACAACTTCTAATATTTTGAGAAAATATTACAAAATACATTCAACTTAAAATACCTAATTAATAGGGATTTATTATAAAAATGCCCAACCCTTAACTATTTATATAATCATAATATATAAGAAGTAGTCTTTTGGAATTCTAATAAATAAACATTAATACTTTTTTGAACTATTCATCCTAGTATGGAGTAATGTGTGTTCCTCTGATTGTGAAATCACATTTTATCAATTTTAATACAAAAATTCATCCTTGCTGGGTTTTAGCAGATTACTATTGCTTCTGTTGTTACAGTTATTACCAAATAATAATTTAGTAACATCTTACATGAAAATGCATAGTTAAGATCACTTTACATGTATTATCTCTCAGTTTTTGTATGTTCCCACGTTAGCTTCATAGTAGACAGGAAGCCATAACTAGTACCCTTTTACAGAGGATTATGACAGAAATTAACACTCACATTGTATTAATATGAAATGTAGTAATACGGATCTAAGCAAATACAATACAACTAAGAGTTTCTACCTGCCCCTTTAATTTCTAGTGAACTTATATTTAACTTCTATGGTCTGTGTGCAAGGGAGACACAGATTATATAGAGAATTATTGAATAACTTTCCATTCCTGGTATTTCTTTCAAGTTAGAAGATTGTTCCTTTCTTTCTGTGAAACCTGGTTTTGTTCAGTCAGTGTTGTAGATGCTGTCTTGCAGGCTATGAATGTTTTCAAGTATTTCTGCTTAAGATCACCAAACACCACCACCAGTTCTGCGTGAAATCTTTTCATCATGAAATGTGCATTACAAAGTATCCTGTGTGAGCAAAAGTCACTTTTCATTAGCTGTATCATTATGGTGAATGACAACCACAGAAATATTAGTTTGGTCTTAATGCATTTTAAATGCAGTTTGGGAGTGTATTTCCAGAACAATGTTACTGAATTAATTGGGAAACAACTTTGACTTCAAGAAAGTCTTTGAAATTTTGCAGATGTGGATATCATATATTTGTCAATTAAAGAAAGGAAAAGAAAAGAAAAGTTGAGAGATTTAGTAGATCCAGTCTTTGAAATAAAATTTCAAATCCATCTCAGTAATCCAAATGGATTAGCGCAATGTGGAATAAGTTATCTGCAGTTGGCTGCTGAATTTCATATCTAGTGAGTCTTAGCTAATATATGCAGAATAAAAGTGACGCAGAGATCCAAAGCATATTACCCGTCATCTGTTATAATTATTAATCTTTTCATTTTTTTGCAGCCCATTGGTGCTTTGAACCCAAAGAGAGCAGTATTCTATGCTGAGCGCTATGAAACTTGGGAAGATGATCAAACGCCACCTTATCATTATAACACCCATTATTCAACATCTACTTCTACCCTATCCTGGCTTGTTCGTATTGTAAGTATGAGTCTAAAGAATTCCAGATAGGTGTAAATGCTGTGGGAGATTGGGCAGCATAAGAGTGACTGAAGTTCAAATTAGATAAATGTGAAGAAATGCACTTTAGTAAAAATACTTAATACTTTCTATAGCAAAAATACTTAATACTTTCTATTTTTTTCCTCTCTCTCCCTCCATATATATGGAGATCATCCAAGGAAAAAATATAGAAGTCAATAGGTATCACTCAGTGAAACACTGTATCCAATGTTCATTAGCAGTGAATAAAGCAAATAGAATGGGCAGTGAATAGAAAAGGGAACCATGAAATTCTGCTAGATAATTGCATGCTGCTTTCAGTAGCTCTTGTCTAGTTTTGGTCGTTTGGCCCAGAGAAAACTCTCTTCCGTAAGTAAAATGTTGAATACGGGTATATCAGGAATAAAATATGGCAGCTTTAAATCCAGAATTTTCTAGTTCTCCAGTCCAGTGATATTATCAGCATATTACTCAGTGAAATTAACAGCGTGCAAATTTAGAACAAATAAATGCTATTTGACATAGCACATAGTTAGCCTGTGAGATTAAATGCCCCTCTCAGTGAAATTTTTCCTGGTTAATTTTATGAGTATAACGTGTAATTATGTAAAATATTCAAATTCTGAAGGGGTCAGAAAATATATTATTCCTTCCCTTCCATTACCCTATGTATAATATAGCATAATTGACTTGATGCCATGTGGGGAAATTGCACCTTGTTCGGAAATTTTGGATGCTACATGGATCTCTTTGTCATAATCAGGACATAGGATGTGATCAACCAACGATCCTAAGATGTGTAGTCAATTTTATATCATCTCCAAACAATCACATGAGGACTTGGCTTGTCTGACAGCTTCTGTCCAATGAGTGTGAAGATGAGAACAGTGTTTCATGTTAAGACTGAGGTGCATTGGCAAAGCTGTCTGAGAAACTTGCATTGGCATGTCTGCTCTATGTTCTGTTTTAATTGATGCAGTTACTCCTGCACACATCCACACAGTCATAAACATCCAGTGCACATATACTATTTTATGTAAAACCAAACACACATTTTCCTGTGCCATTTTAACATTAAATTATTAATTAATTGTAGAACTTTTAATATACACTCTTAGCATACAATCTCAGCCCACAATGGGAAAAATGAAAGCTATATTTTTCTCAAGATGAATACTAACATACTTTTTTTTAATATACAACCATTGAAAAATTACCTTTCTCCTTATATTTCTACTTTTTTTTAAAACATCATTTTTGTGCTATAGGGAGTTAAAATGAGAGCAAATAATTATTAAATGCAGTGATCAGAAAATAATAAATATTTTATTGTATATTTTCTTCATTTGCTTGTGAGGACAAGGTTTTCTGAAAATATTTCTTTCTTCATTTATCATTATAATCAAGAGTGGCCTTCAGCATAGGCTAATGAGTCTGATACATGTCTGAGGAAGAATCACTAGAATAGTGCTAGACATTGGGCATTCACAAGTAGTCTAGCTCCAAAATACTCTTTGTTCCACCAACTCCCTTCTAAAAAGTGTTACCCTGTTTCTGCTTAGTCATGAGCAAAGGGTACCCACCTTTCATATGCCCAAGAATCTTTTGTATTCTGAAGTGTGTTCAAGAACTTTGAGTACCTCTTACACATGATCAGAAACTGAGATATTGTTCTTAAAAGGAAATGAAGAGAGGGCACTTCATGAGTTTGAGTGAGTTGGTTGGAAAAGGAGGTCAGAGAGCCATTAGTAAGAAAAATACCAAAATCTATCTTTGCTTAGGGCAAAATAATGTACCTGCCAGTCTTGAATGAATTTTTACCAAATAATTTCTTTACTATATCTTAAATTTAAATTCTAATATATTTTAGTTCAGAGAGTTCATCTCATTACCAATTGAGGGTGTGGTTTTCCCAAACTTCAGGGAAAGAATGTGTTGATATTGCTGTATTTGATGATCACAATCCCACTATCACCAGCTAAAGCTGAGCTCTCTCAAAAACTGAGAGCTAAAGTTAAAATTATTTTTCTCCAAGAGGTTCCCATGGATGCTCCGCGCTGGGTCTTGGTGCTGTCCTGACGGCTGGATCAGAGATTTGAAGCAGTCTCTGAAGGGGCCGCGCATGCACAGCACCAACCAGCACATGCTTTCCAGTAGGCACCGCACATGCGCAGCCAGCGCCCTCCAGTTCCTTCTCAACTGCCCTTGGCCTGAGATGGAGCTCTGCAGTTCCCTGCTTTTTTGATGATTCTGCAATAGTTTAGATAGTTTATAGTTAGTGTCTTGTTATTGTTAGTGTAATTTAGCGAATTAGTTGTTAATAGTTTTTAAAAAAAACCCGTTTTTATTATATCATGCGGGGTTCGCCAGGCTTCAAATGCTGTGCCTCCTGCAGAGAGGCAGTGCCCATTTCTGACAGATACTCGCAATGCCTCAGATGCCTGGGGAACAGCACTTAACTCAGAGTTGCCCTCACTGCACCAAACTTACAGCTAGGACCTGCAAAGACAGAGTTCTCCAACTAAAGCTGATTTTAATGGAGAAGAACCTCCATCCTGCCTCAGATCCGGGAGTACAACCACGATCATCCCAGGCTCCCCTCCCAGCAAGCAGGCACCAAAGTGGAGAAGTTCCTCAGTGCCTCAGCAGGAGACTGGTGGCAAGAAACAGTCCCCCTCCAGGCAGTCTCTTCATAGGTCTCATGTCAGCACCTATGACGCCCCAGGCACCTCAGGCATCGTGGTACTGCTGGCCATTGCCACCTCTAAACACAAAGGATGCCTTAGTGCCATACCGATAATCTCTGAGGTACCAATGAATGCCCAGCACTGTAGGCTACGCCACAGGTGTCAGTTACGGCACCGATACAGAAAACCGTGGTACTGCCACCATCAGCACTGATGGCGTCGCCTGCGACCTCAGTACCAACAGCACCATCTTCCATCTTGGCACCAACAGCATCTGTCTCGATACCGCCAGCACCAGCCCACACTTCGGCACCACCAGCACCAACCAGACTAGCAGCACCAATTATATACTTGGTACCGCCAACATATCAACGGTCTCTATCATCCACACTGACCACGCCATTGGCACCACACAAGCTGACATTGCAGATTCAAGCACCGATCCTGGCAGCGCCACTCCCATATATGTGCAATGTGGATCTGGCAGTCATATCTGCACTTTAGTCGCCTCTGTTCAGTACAGATACATCGCCAAGACCAGCCATTCCTGAGACACTGTCTCCGGTACCATTGTAATTTCCCATCAATGAAGACAACGGAGTACAGGCATCCTTTTTGCCACAATGCAGCTCCCTACAAGTTGTATTATGACTCACATGCAGCTCCTTCGTGCTATGGACACCAATGGATGCCTCTCCTGATGCCACACCCTTCTCAATGGCCTCACTGGAGCCCTTGGGATTCCTATAGGAGACACCACAGCATCCAGCCCAGCCCTTACAAACTTCCTACTTCCTATACACTGCACACAACCTCATCAGTACAACATCCTCTCATACCAGGTCCTGCAACTTTACAGTTTAGGATCTCAAATTACTCAGCCATGCTGGCAAAGTATGATTTTAGGAATTATTCTAAACTGTTGGACTTTGTAGACAACATTCTGGAGGCAAAGAGACCCCAATTTATGGCCATTGGGACTGAGGGGGACACTATTTCTCAGGCAGCCCTCCAGGCTGTGCTTGATGTGGCGCACACAGCAGCTAGAACCACTGTCGTTGCGGTTGTGATGCGCAGGGTATCACGGTTTCCCCCCCCCCCCCCCCACACACACACACCATGTTCCCTCGTGAAATACAAGCCACCATTGAGGATTTGTCCTTTGACGGGCAAAAACTCTTTGCCAGCAAAATCAATGAGGTCCTTAATACAATGAAGGACACACATGCCACCCTCCACATCCTGGGCATTCATGCACCCACTGACAGACATAGGCAGTAACACTGCCAACCTTATTAATGACCTCAGTACCCTGCTTAGTTAAATCAACATTCGCACTTCAATCTGAATAGAAACCGATCTTGTCCCCAGAGATGCCGACAGTCATCAGGTTCAGCCCCCTCAACTGCCATCGGCCAACAAGCAAATTTGAGGCCTTGATTGAAGGCCTCGAAGACCTCCCAGAAGTTTCAATGCCACCAGTGACCACGCACACATTCCAAAACCCTTTCCACCCATTCTGTCACCAATGAGCCTATCAGGATATAACATTCCCTTCCTCTCCAAGCATCCTACCCACCTTCCCATCCCATCTCTCTTCATGGACCCCTGTCATGAGAATCTTTTACATCAAGAGGTGATACATTTGCTAGACCTCAGAGTTACAGAACTGGTCCCAGAACAACACAGTGGACCAGGTTTTGATTCCCGTTACTTCCTAACTCAAAAGAAGTTAGGGCGGTTACTAATCTTAGATCTCTGCAACCTCAACAAATTTGTCAAGATGCAACACTTACATGGTCACTCTAACCATGATTATCCTGGCACTGCAACGAGGGGACTGGTTTTCAGCCCTCAACCTCCATGACACATTTCCATATTCCCTGGCTTACAGAAGGTTCTTAAGGTTCACCGTAGGCCCACATCACTACCAATATCGGGTCCTTCCATTTGGCCTGTCTACGGCCCCTCAGGTTTTCTCCAAGGTGCTCTATGTCACCACAGCACACTTTCACTCATTGCGAATAATCGTATTTCCTTATCCCAACAATTACCTCCTCAAACCACATCACACCCCAAGGCAGTCCTTGTCAGAGCAACAACTATCCATTGTTTTCAAAAGCTGGCCCTTTGCATAAATTGGGAAAAGTCATATATCACCCTTCCCAGACCATTCAATTCATTGGAGCCTGCATAGATTCCACGGCAGCAAGAGCCTGCCTGCCTCATGACAGATTCCTTGACATATAGTCAGTCTCTAGCCACAATGCAGTACTTTTCTCCAAACACTACAGCCAAGCAGCCTATAACTTCTAGGGCACATGGAGGCTACAACTTTTTTAGTATCGCATGCCTGATTGCCCATGTGCTGAATATAGATTTGGTTTTCTGCAGTATATAAGCCTCTAAAACATTCCATGTCACTTCGGCTTACAGTACCACACAAGGTAAAGACATCCCTTCTATGGTGGACCAAGCTGTCCAATTTTTGCATGGGAATCCAGTTGCCTTCCACCCCCACTACACAATTATCACAGATACTTCGTACACGGGTTGGAGGGAAAGGAGACCTCTTCTGCGACCAGACCACTCAAGGACTCTGTTCAATCCAAGAGATGATCTTGCACATAAACCTGGTCGAACTACGTATGGTACAGAACACCTGCAGACATTTCTGGACCTCCATCACCGGCAGACACATACGCATCCTTATGGACAACATTGCCTGTGTATTCTACATCAACAGACAAGGGGATGCCAGGTCCCAGTCCCCATGCACCAAGGCCATAAAGTTGTGGAATTTTTGCATCAACCACAACATACACCTTTCTGCAGTTCACATACTAGGGTCACCAATGTAACCATGGAACCTCTCAGCAGACATTACCCTCAACATCACAAATGAGTACTCAATTCCTCCATACTACATCTTTTGTTCTCCAAATGGGGTCACCCATCAACAGATCTGTTCGCTGCACCTTACAATACCAACTGCACACACTTTTGCTCCAGAGTTCACATCAGGAAGGGATCCATCAGAGGCGCCTTTCTCATCCCATGGAAGCATGACCTCTATTATGCTTTTCCCCCATACCACTCTGCGCCAAATTATTCCACAAGATCAGGACAGATGGGGCCACAGTCATACTAATAACCCCCTCAAGGCTGAGACAGCCTTTGTATCCCTTCCCGCTCAGGATGTCAATTTGCTCTCCCATCATTCTCCCACTCCAGTGCAATCTCATCCCACTGGGCCAGAAAACACAAACCTGCCCAGACCTACACAAACTGCATCTAACAGCATATCTAGGAGATGTAGCCCTTTAAGGAACCTCTTGAGTCTGGGGTGAGTAAAGACAAATCACCCCTCAATTTTGTGATGAAAGGCCATAATGGCTGCTAGGTATGCTTTAATGGAGCTGAACGAGAGCAATAGCTGTTTCAGAATGAGCAGGTAATACAAGATGAGCAACAAGGGTACTGATATTGGATCGTGTCCTTTGGAAGTGCACCATGCTGAAAAGTGTTTCCATTTATATTTGTAGGAAGAGCGCATAGAATCTTTACGACTGTGAATGAGGATTGTGCATATCTGCTCAGGAAGCCCCAGTTCAGATTGAGAGAGCCACAGAAGAGCCTTGTCTATTCCCCATCCCAAAGCTTCTTCCCTGTCTCTCTTCAGGGATCCTTCTCACAAGAACCTACTGCATCAGGAAATAGATCATTTGTTATGCCTAGGCCATAGAACCAATTCTGTTTCAACTCATGAATAAGGGTCTTATTCCCATTATTTCCTAATCCCCAAGATGAAGGAAGTTTGGAGGCCCATTCTGGATCTCAGATTATTAAATACAGGAAGGTGCAGATGCTCAAGATGGTCAAGCTAGAAGCCATTATTCCACCTTTAGAGACTGATTTCCAGGCTTGTACCTACAAGATATCTACTTCCTTATCTCAATATAACCATTGTACGGAAGATTCCTACAGTTTGCCTTTGCAGGGGACTATTATCAGTGCAGACTGCTCCAGCCAAGATATTCTCCAGTGTTCTCTCCATCATAATGGTGCACTAACCATGGTGCAGTGACTGTATCCGTGGGATGATGAAAAAGCCTGCCCCAGTTCTTTCTCTTCTTTGTTTCTTCATCCCTGGAAATTGTGCAAGTACATGCAACATGGGATGGGGCACTGGGTCCAGGGAAGTGGGGATATTATTGAAGGAAGCTCATCCTTACTCTTTTTCCCCTAAAACACCATATCACAGCTGTTCAGACAACTCCAAGGTATACAATATGCAGTATTGCAATGTTCAGTGATTTTGGCAGGTTGTCAAAATTGTTCTGAGAAACACAAGTGAGGAAATAGAGATTTGTAACAGTTCAAAACTCAGCTAAATTGGATTGGATTTTGATGGGACAAAGAAAAGGCACTCCAATAACCCTAGGTGGTTCTCTCTACTGAATATCAATGACCATCTCCAAGCAATGGAGTTGCTAACATTTCTCAAATGAATAAGTCTCTGTAATACTTTTTAATGGAAAATGTTAAACAGCCTAAAATATAATTGTTGCTGACAGCTATCGCTATAATCAACCAGACTTAACCCAAAATCACTTTTCTAGATTGTTTTGGGAAAGCAATAAATCCCAGTGGCCACTGACAACCTGCAGTAAGGAAAAATCTATTTTCAACCCCCATAGGTAATCCATTGATTGGCTCTCAAAGCCTGGCCAGTTTTTTTCCCAAAACCACCAATGAGCAATGGAGCAGATGATATCCAATGACATACATTAGGAAGAGAGCTGGGAATTAGTGATGATGTTGGGCCTGTTTCCAAACTAAATTTGTCCAGAGTGAAATTCTGTCAACACCTAAGGTTAACAACAAAACTCCCAATTACTTCAGGGGGACAAGATTGCACCTTTTCCCTTCTCTTTCCTTCCCTTGTATGACCCAGACCCCAACATCTGTCCAATGGAGGGGAATGGGCATGCTCAAAATACTCCACCTTGAACTTCTGGAGGGAAAAGAGCGTAGTTTGCATGGTGGCAGAAATCTCCATGCCTCAGAAGTCTTTTATCCCAGTGCCAGAAAACAAGGTCTGAATTTTATTCAGAATATATGAACAACTGAAAGGGGCTTTTAATGAAATACATTTTGTAGCTCTGCAGACAGAAAACCTTTAAATAAAATAGCAGTAATACATAGCACAGAACAAAATATAAATGAACATACTCTATACAGATATGAACTATATTTAATTATATTGTGTTACCACATACATTTTCGGATAATAAAGATCACCTTAACATAAAATGAAGTATCTGAGATAAACCTAGGAAAAGCTCTGAATTCCAGTTAAGAATTAAAAATCCCCAAAATAGGCACAACAGGTCATAGCGGGATAACATAATAGGGCACCCTATAGTGCTCAACTATTACAGGTTTAATCCTTGACTGTGAATTTTCTTGCTTTTGTATATTTGTCTCAGATGCTTAAAATAATGTTGTCATGGAATTTTGGATTAATGTTTTTACATAATTTACTGTAACTACATCATATTTCTGGCTTCTGCTTTCTTTTTAATCCATCAACTGTTTCTGATTTCAACATCCATCGGTAAACCATTCCTCAATGGTCTTCAAATCAAATTAAAGTATAAATGTTAAAAAAATGATAGGCTGGGGCTTTTAGAAAGCAGAGCTAATAAGATCTAAAGTTCACAGGGTCAATAGGATGGAAAGTGGCATAGTTTGTAAAACTTGCCACTTTAAGTATTATAGAATGCTTTTTCAATTGTGAACCGAGATAGGAATTTTCTTTAATTAAAACATGTAATGTGAATCTACTGGGTACTTATTTCATATATGAAGTTCACCAAGTGAAGCAATCCAAGGTGCATTGGACACATCAAAATTAAAGTTGCCCTCCCAAACTTAACTATGTTTCTTTCTGCATTCTAATTCAGTGTGGAGTTATGACAATGCTTAGCAAATGTGTAGCAATGATTAATATTTCTTATCCTCTCTTTAATATGATAGAGTCAATTTTGCAGTGGTCTAGACTTTTTGGTCAAGATGTAATCAAGATCCTGACTCTAGAGAAAACACAAAAATCATGATAAGTAAACCATGGGGCTGCACCACCTGCTCAGTATGCTTACTACCACCACCACCACCCCCTGAGATAGGCAGCCCCGGATCTCCCCCCAGCTACTGGGGAGGGCAGGCCAAGGCATGACAGCCCTGGCCTGCCCTCTTCCCTTCCCCTCCCCCGAGGCTGGCCCAGCCCCAGCTCTCCCCTCCCCGTCCCTCCCCTCACCCCAGCCACCAGGAAGGACTGATGCATGCCAGTCCTGGCTCTTTCCCCTGGCTGCCAAGGGTAGCCAAGTGAAGGCTGAGCCAGCCCTGGCTCTCCCCAATCCCTGTGGCCACCAAGGAGGACTGAGGCTGCACCAGCTCCGGCTCTGCCCCCACCCCCAGCTGTTTAGCAGGGCCAAGGCTAGGCCATCCCTGTCTCTCCCCTCCCTCCCAGCTGCCAGGCAGGGATGAGTCCATGCCAGCCATGGCTCTCCTCCCTTCCTCCCTCCAGCTGCGCCAGCACTGGCTTTCTCTTCCCCTGTGCTCTCCCCCGGCCACCGGCAGGGGGGCCTCGCCAAGGCCTCGCCAGGCTCTGCACTGTCCTTCTGGTCACCTTGCCAGGCCCTGTGCTCTCTCCCCCTGGGTGCCAGACAGGTAGGGAGGCCAGGCCAAGGCCTCGCCAGGTCCTGTGCTCTCTCACTGCTGGCAGGAGCAGCAGGCCAAGGCCTCACCAGGCTCCGTACTTTCTCCCCCCAGCCACCAGGGGCTGGGGAGGTGAGGGGCGGGCTGAGGCTTTGCCAGGCCCCGTGCTGTCTCCCTCCAGCTGCCAGAAAGAGGGGGGCCAGGCCAAGGCCTTAGCAGCCCCAGTTCTCTCCCTCCAACTGCCAGCAGGGCCAAGGCCGTGACTCAGCAGTCCCCCCCCCCCCCCCAGCACTAGTAAAAGGGGAGAGGTGTAGGAGGAGGCAGGTGGGACATAGAGTGATGTGATGATGTCACTCTGTCATCCTGCAGGAAAAGGTTTTTTTAGATAAATATTAAAATAAAAAGATTTTGGGATCCATTTAAAGCCATCTGACAGTCTGTATTTGGCCCACAGTCTGCCTGTTGACTCCCCTTGCTTTAATATATGGATTTCTGCCTCACTTGCTGCATGCTGTCTGATTCCCACAACAACCATGTGGGGAATCTTCTGGACTCCTGTGCAACATGTATTAGTGTCCTGCAAACAAAACAGGATGTAATTATTTTAATCCAACATTTACTGAGAGCATCAAGGTGCATGGACAAAGATGCTTGAGGAAACTTGCTGTTACTAAGTTTTAGAGTGCCTTCATTTTGTAACTGGCATTTTAAATGTATTTTTAATATATATTTGTTGTGCATAATTTCATAGGCATTAAAAAAAGAAAAAGGCAGAATAAAAGATCCAGCATTTGGAATTATGTACTAGACAGTAGCAAGAATATCATATCCTATATAATAGAATGTGTTAATTTCATACTCATCTTAACAGACACTGAGGAATAAGACAAGGCTCCTAAGCTGAGAACAAATAAGGAAATCTTTGCCTTTCTAGTTGTGGCATCGCACTGGGTTGTCATGTTCAGTTGTGACCCCTATCACTTATCTGCTGTCACATCTTTTGAGAATTAGTGGTTTCTGGGATACAGTACTTTTTTGTAAAAATGTTTAAATACATACTTGCTATTTGATCTAATGGTTGATATGATACAAATCAGAGGCACAAACGATAAGTAGGGAATTAGAGAGATGTGTATATAGGTTACACAGTGATTGGGTTGTACACAAGTCTTGTTCTGATGTATGTTACACAGCGTAGATAGCTTGCTGAAACAAATACAATTAACCCTTAAAGATACAGAATCCTGATTTGTTATAAATAAGCAACTTTGAAATAATATCGAAAAAAGATAAACAATGTGCATAGCCCAAATTGTGTGTCTTATTTTAAGTTATGGTGCAGTACAGATGCATCCTTAGAGTATATCATAGCTATTCAGAATAGAACAATATAAAATAAAATGTCCTTTATTTATTTTGATTTTTAGTGTCTTTCCTAGACTCTGAGTTATTTATCTTTATATTTCACTCATTACCATGAACAAAGAATCAATATTACATAGAACAAAATCAAATCTGTACCTCATTCTATCATCTGCCCCCAAAATAACAATAAAGTCAGCCTCCTCTCCCCCATTTTAGTAACCTGTCAAAACAGTCACCATATCTCAACCCAATCCGATCAGCTAAGAAGAAAACAGGACTAGACTGCAGCATTATATTAAAATAAAAACTTTGTAAGTGCTTTCACATGATCTAATTTGAATGCACAGTCTTGTGCTGATCAGACTAGGCATAGTGTTATATGTAAGAAAGAGAGTGTTTATAATGACTTCAATAGAAGTAGTGCCAGAGTATGCCTGCTTACCAATTATCATGGAAATACTAGTCTTATGACAGAGGATGCAATTTTGTATTCTTCCTTTGCAGCAGTCCGTTTTGTACGGTACAGAATTCATTATCAAAGTGTTTGTGTGTGTATGGTGTGTGCACATGCACGTGTGTGTAAAATTAAATCCCAAATAGTTCTTTATTCTAGTCATTTTAAACTTAAACATTTCTCATATTTTATCAGGAAACTGATGTGTGATCTGTTCTGCTGTATTCTTCTTACTTGCATATTCATTTGTTTGATCATAGGAGCCCTTCACAACATTCTTTCTTAATGCAAATGATGCAAAATTTGACCATCCAGATCGAACCTTCTCTTCAGTGGCAAGATCTTGGAGAAATAGCCAAAGAGACACCTCAGATGTGAAGGTAGGTTTAATTTAACATATATTAATTAATTTAATGTGTTGTGTTACATAACAAGATGCTGTAGTTTATGAAATTTTCATTTCTGATATTTTATTTTACGTAGGCTCAGAGGCTTTTTGGATTTAGTACCCTGACATAAAAACCCAGTATATCAGACACACTTTAAATAGAAGATGACTTTCAGAAAATACTGTTGCTAAAACAGAAAACATAAAAACAGATTCTAGCATGTTAAGGGTTTAAAACATGCTTTGTTTCTGCAAAAAAATCTGATCTAATTTATATCAGTTAATCAGAAGATGAAGAAAAGCCCAATAAATTGTTCTTTCCTGCTGTTAACTCAATATTTGGCCCAGTCCATAAAATGCAGCAGAAATTGGATTTGACCTTAAAGTGTCATATTGTTATAGCTTGCCTAGCTGTGAGTTGCATTGCCTGAGGCAATTAATAAAGCATTAATGACAATACCCATTTAAAATGTAGGCTTTTTTGTACAGCTTTAGCTTTTACTTGACTGTGCCTGGGGATATTATGCAACAATACACATTAGATTAAACCAACATCTACACAATATACAGAAACAGCTGGAGAGCAGGGTAATTTTACTGTTGTTATTACTTACCTATTGTTAAATACAAAGGGTTTATTGTATATATGTGTGGAACCTTGTCAAAAAGAAGCCCATATCTTCCAATATTTTGAACAATAAGATTTTTTCCTGATTCTCATTTTCTCAATTAATAAAGCTGTAGTGAAAGGTTGGAGTATCCATATTCATTGCAAATGCTTTTCTTTTTAAAGCAATTTTAAAGAGGTTTTATTGTTCCATTACTGCCAATCAGATTATTAAGTATAAACAGCAAGATTACATTAACATTGAGTGTCTCAATTGACCTAACAAAGAAAAAAACTATAGAGTTGCTATTCTCTGTTTATTTTGGACCTCTTCTGTGAGAACATTACAAGAGTCTCAGATGAGAGTGTGATCTTGTATACCAAATGTTTAGCACAACTGGGTACAACAACATTCTTTATTAATTTGATTTATCTCTTAAGTGGAGAAAATAAATATACAGTGAGGTGTAAGAGGCTTAATTTATTTGTCTATGTTCCATTGCATATTGGTGATGTTTTACATACTATTCATATGCATATAGTACATAGCGAGGGACACAGTGCCTGTTGGGTTGGTATCGCCAATGACCACCTTCTGTATAAAAAATGTGCAGTAGTTTCTTCAGTTTTCAAGTGTGTTTTGCTTTTGTCTTTTCAACTAAGCCTAACCTAAGTTGATAAAGTCCTCAAATATTTCACTTTACACACAGTTATGTTTCTTGTTCTTTGTGTGCAATCTTGGGCAAGTTATTTTCACTGTCTCCATTTTCCTGTCTGTGATTGGTGACAGAGATTTGAAACATGTTGAAGTCAAAAACACTTCAAAACATCTTTTACAGTAATTTCCTGAAGCATGAGTTTATATTTGATTAGCTTTGATAGTAACTTAAATTAATAAACGGATGTTTTCATCCCTGAAAAGAGCAGAAACAGTGTACATAATGTATATAGAACTTCCAATTTCATACACCAATGCATTGGGGCACTCTAATTAGTTCTCGTCTCAGGAAATGCAAGGAATAACATTTGCTTTGCTATGACATTCAGGTTACCTACAAGAGTTCAGCATGTCAGCCTAAACTAATGAGTTTGGCCAGCACAAATGATTCAGTCTTGACCCCAGCAATTTGGCTTTCTTTGTGCTATGGAGGAATCCATCTCACTAGAGCACTGTAGAAGGAATGCTTCTCATAAGATCATCTTAGTAACGCTAAAGTATTTGATAGTGCTTGGACTTCTTTGGATTGCTCATCCATGACGCATTATGGTAGATCACAAACTATCAAGTGACCTTGGCTAAATATAATTTCATAAACTACTATAAATGTACTGCTTTTCCTGATCATCTTCCACAAGAGCAGAGAGAACAATTTCAGACCATTATCACTGAGTTACCAGCTAGGTCATTTCTTCAGGCATCTTTAGATACCACATATATTGCAGTCTGATCCATTTCTATGTGTTAGTTACATGCAGTGAATCATGACTCCAGCTTTCAGGGCTTCTGAGAGAAGTTCAGAACACTCCCATTAGATGGTCTGAAGCTGTTTTGCACATTAAAAGCTACTATCTCTGGTTATCTACATATGTAAGAATAAAAGAGTTAGTAGGTCACAAACTGCCCAGATATTTTGCTTCTTTTAATTCTCCAAGTTTCCAAAAACATACCCATCCACCCCAATCCCTCAATAAGAGACATTTGTTGGAAAGAGAGAGAGCTGCCCATTCTCCTCCTGCAAGTGCACATTCATCATCAAAAAGTTTTATCATTCAAGGGTTCAAATCTATCCACGTTATGTCCCTTTCTCCATTCCATCTGTCCTCCCCACTCCTCTTCGAGGACCTTTCTCATGATCTTTTACTGAGACAAGAAATAGACTCCTTCAATTAGGGCCATTAGAGCTAATCCCAGCGCTTTAGGTATCCTATACAAGGTATTTTTTTTGCCAAAAAAAAAAAATAGATGACAGAAGACCAATTTTGAATTGAAGACTATTAAACAAATGTATAAAGTCTCAACAGTTCAGGATGGCAACTTTGGCACCTATAATCCCTTCACTAGAGGCAAGAAGTTGGCTCTGTTTCCATATTCATTATAGGTTAAGATTATTTTCAATATTGAATACTTTGCTTCAGCTTTTCCTCAATTCCAGGGGTATTGTCAAAGGTCCTAGCAGTAGTAGCTATTTTCCTTTGTCAGGAGGCAATTTTTGTTTTCTCATATTTTGATGAATGGTTGATCAGGGGCCCATCACATGAAGAATATGGTCATCTGCTCATATGGCTCCTTCTCCTTTCCTGAAATTGGGTTTTCAATTCAAAGTAAAAAAATCCATGTTAAGTCCTGTATAGAAAATATAGTTCAGAAGGGTATCCTCGGCATGAATGAAAATAACCTAAATTTATTACAGGAACTGTCCAATCACAACCCCCACCCCTTGAGGAAGGGTCAGAGCAGGGGCTCAGGGGTACAGGACAGTACCTGAAAAACATTTAAGTATGGGATGAAGTGACTCAGGGCAGGCAGCTGGGGTACATGGGGGTTTGAGGGCAGTCAGGGCAGGGTTTTGGGTTTGGGGGAATGCAGGAGTCAGGGCGGAGGGTCGGGATGTGTGGAGGACTCAGGGTTTAGGAAATAGGAGTCAAGGCAAGCATGAGGGGTGAGAAGGGTCATGAGTTTGGAGGATGCGAAAGTGCAGTTAATGGTAGATCATCTTAATGACGTTCTTCATAGACAACATTTCTTTACAATCACATCCTGAATGCTTGCCTAAGGTATTCTCAGGCTTTCATCTTAGCCAAATCATTCATCCACCAGTGTTTTTCCCAAAGCTACATAAGTCTCAACAGGAGACCTCTTTTCATACCTTAGCAATCATACGCTCCTCAGTCTTCTGTCTAGATATAACTAAGCAATTTTGGAAGTCATCTAGACTGTTGTTGCTTTCAGCCCTCCAATAGGATGATAGTGTACTACACCAGCTTGCAAGCAACATCCATGGCATCTTAGATGTTAGAATTTTTTGAATAATATGTAAGGGCACTACATGAGCTTCAATAAATACTTTTTCTAAGCACTGTGCCTTGATTCATGTTTCTAGATCTTATGAGGCACTAGGTAATGTGGTCCTGTTATCAGTTCTGTACTGAATTCTGAAGCTTCCTCAACCTCCCTGTGAGGATATTGATTAGGAGTCATCTGGAGTAGAGTGCTCATTAGGGAAACCCCTCAAGGAATAAAAGCTTCTTCCCCCATGTAGTAACTATTTTTCTTCAAGATGTATCTCTCCTCTATCTGCCATCCTTTCCCTTTGGTTTGGACTGTTCTCCGTAGGAGGTTTGGATAGAGAAAACATTCAGGGCAGTTCACTTTTGCAGCCCTATATAATGTCACTGTATAGCATGTGAAGGTAGCAGGAAAGGGAAAAAGGGCCTCTGCGGGCCGGATCTGGCCTGCCAAGTGGGTTGATCCAGCCCATGGAGGCCCTGCCGCTCCCCTGCTCCCAGGCCAAACAGGGCCTGGGGGTGGGGGAAAGCGCACAAAGTTTCCTCCTCCCTGCCCCCGCTGTGCAAGGAATATGCTGCGCTTAGAAGCTCCATGTGCTCCTGGTAGGAGGAGACTTCCGTGCTCCTCTGCCTCCAGGCCAATCAGGGCTTGGGGGTGGAGTGAAATGCACATAGTTTCCTCTGCCCTGCCCCTTCCTGCCAGGAGTGAGCAGTGCTTAGAAGTGCCACATGCTCCTGGCAGGGTGGGAGGAGACTTTGCGTGCTCCCCCACCCCCAGGCCAATTAGGGTTTTGGGGGAAGCGCATGAAGTTTCCTCCTGCCCTGCCAGGAGCACGCGGCGCTTACAAGTGCCATGCGCCCCTGGCCGGGTGGGAGGAAATTTTGCACGCTCCGACCACCCCCAAGCCCTGATTGGCCTGGGGGCAGAAAGGGGAGCATGCAAAGTCTCTGCCCACCACCAGGGGCATGGGTGCCTAGGGGGAACCTCTGGGGCAGAGCAAAGACTTCATTCACTCCCTCCACCGCCAGACCAATCATGGTCTGTGGGGAGAGGGGAAAGCAGGGAAGTAACCTGGCCCCATCCCTTCCGGTAAAAAATGATTGCCCATCCCTGGTGTATAGGATGCATGTGCTGGCCCAGTACACATTGAACAAAAAATCTGTGATCAAAGGCTCAAGAAGGGCATCTGCACCTGAAGTTGAGCTCAAATAAAGAGACACATTTCAAAGAATCTACAGTTTCAGCACAGGTTCCTCCACAGATACTGCACAGATAAATATGCTTTGAAAATTTAATATTTAGTATTCCCTTTTTTCTTTTTCTACTGAATCTGCTGTAGTTTCTAGTAACTTTATGGTTAAACTACTACTGCTATCATATGCTTAAGAAAATATGCTATCAATACTTATGTCTACTATTTCCTACACACACAAACTACAGTTTGGGAACCCTATTTATATACTTCAAAGAAGAGGTGGGCATGTAAGTTGCAAAGTTTGTATTTAGACTCAAAATAAAATTTCTCGCACAGTTTGGGAAGGAGGAGAGAGTAGGCCCTGGGAGTCAGGTTTTCAGATCTGGAATTCTGATTTTTCCTATCTTAAGTTTAAGTAGAATTGACCAGTAATTATATTAAAAGTACGTATTGATATGAGGTATTTTTCATGTAGTTTGTGAATATGATGATTCTTTAGCAAGGAGCATATTTGGTAATGAACAATACTCTAATTTGATAGTGTAGTGATAAAATGCTTTTACAGTTAGATTAGAAATGCTTTGGGCCAAACTTGCCGTCATATTTGGTACCACTATTCAATATACTACTAAAGTGTTGAAAGCGGTTTTTTCGGCATCTCCTCCCCCTTTTTCAAAAAGCTGCGTAAACCTCATTTTTTGAGGAAAAGCGGCTTTTCAAAAAAGGGGAGGAGGGTTGCCAAAAAAAAGTGTCCAGACTACTTTCACTTTTGAAAGCTCCGCTTCTGAAAGTGAGATTGGAAGAAGATATGCAAATTCCCGTAGAATTTGCATATCCTCTTTCGACACTTTAGCATAGTCTAAATGAGCTCTTAGGGAAAACAATGTGTATGAATACCTTGTTATATGATATTGCCCTTCCTCATCTGAAGACTTTGTCCAGTTCAATAGAAGGGCTTTCACTGAAGCCAAGTTATAAGTCTAATTACTGTATCAGAGTTCAATCTAAAGTAGTTGTTTTTTCTTTCAGTTCTGTTACATAGACCTGGAGTTTCTGGAGAAAAGGGTTTTTTATGCATTCCAAGTAAAGCAGCTGTTTACTGCTTGCATTGCTGGACAACTCATTTCTTTAAATATGTAGACAAACTTACGGGGGTACTAAGAAAAGCAGTGAAATGATTAAGGAGCTAGACAAATTAAGTTATAGAGAAAAATTTTAAAAAATGTATATGGTTTGGATAAGTGATATCAAACTGTAGTTGAAGAGTAGAAACTTTGCAGAAGATAAGGATTATGAAATCTCTTCAACAAAGAGAAATAACAAAGAGCAATGGGATGAAATTTATAAAAGAAATACTTGGCAACATAATACGAAAACTTGCTGACAGTGAAATTTATTTTATTGTGCCACAGACTCTCAGTGGAAGAAGTGCAAGGCCCTATCTCTCAAGAGACTGGGGGAAGCACTAGAAAATATATTCTAAAACAATCATGAATTGGCAAGAGAGTAGACCCTCTAGGACCTTTCCATCTCTGAAGTCTGTTTCTTAGTCATAAATCAAAACTGAATTTAGCAGCTAATTGTTGCTATTGTGTATGGCTTAAGATCTTAATGAGCTGCATTTCTCAATGTTGTGACATCAGGATGAATTTCTCCTGAGGACTATGAAAGGAAAGGAAGCTGCACCATTTTTAATTCTAGATATGTCTCATTTCCTGTGGTCTGTTAGTTACTGTTTGGATCTCTGTGCATACTTTTGGCCCATTTTGGTCAAGTACTCTTGCAGAATTTTTATTCTTTAATGTCACTGGAGATATTTAAGAACAGGTTAGACAGACATCTTTCAGGGATGATACAGACTGTGCTTGATCCTGCCATGAGGGCAGGGCACTGGACTTGATGATCTCTCAAGGTCCCTTCCAGTTCTAATATTCTATGATTCTGTGATTAGCCTGCTCTATTTTTCCACCTTCAGCTTCAGTAATTTTAATCTCTTTTTTAAAATATAGTTCTTAAATCACAGCAAATAGGCATCAGACATTTATTTACCTGTCAGTGTATTTATTTTAAAATCTGCAGTTATGATGCACTTTCTTTCTGGCAGCTTCCTAAAGAGCTAAATTGTTTCCCATTGAGATAATAAAAATAAGCCTGTGGTAGTTTGATGAGTTTGTAAAAAGCAAACAGTAATTTGTGCATATTACTGCCTTATCAATTAGGTGCAATACCTTTTAAAAACCTATTTAAAAATCATATTGTAGAATTATGTGAAATACAGGATTAAAGATTTATTTACACATTTTTGCTCCATGTATTTGCACTATTTGGGTTCATTTTCAATGAGACTCATTTACCTGACTTGACTAGAACAGAATTAATACAGTATGTGCTATATTAGCATAACAACACACAAGGGAAAAACCTGGATTAAAGAGTGTGTTTTATTGTGTCTCTCTTTATTAATGTTGACCTTCTCCTGTGGTAATCCGTACAAGCTGGAAGAACAATGAATGTTAGTCGAATGACCTTTCATCAAACAAGTCACCCAGAAATGACCATAAGTTGTCCAGTCAGCTTTTTTTCTTCCTCTTCTCCTCCTCTACTCCAGTTTTTCGTAACACTCACATTCAAATAACTTTCTGGTCAAGCACTAATATATCCTCCTACGTCTCAACTTGTTATATTTCCTTTGGAATAGAGTATGTACATATCAGGAAAGGTAGCTATGACAAAATGTCATTAAGGTGACATAGTGTAAATTAGCACAGTTAATGGAGGCATTCCTGACTGACTCATTGACCCAGTGTGAGGCTGTTGTGGAATTAATGGATGATGGGATCAACTGTTTAGGTGGAAAGAAAAGAGAGAAAGAAAGAGAAAGAAATGGCAGCTTAAAATCTTGTAGTGAATTATATTAGAAAAGTGAAAACGTCTGTGTTGGATTTTATTTTACTGGTAGGCCATAAAATAGAATACTCTTAGCAAAAGTATATTAAACTGAAATGTTACATTTGATGCATGTGGTATACAATTATGATAGTGTTAATAGTTGTCTTCTATCACCCCAAGACATACTTTGAAGTTTAATTCCTAAGCACCTCAGATTTGCCACAAACTAGTAAATTACAAAATGTGTTTGGGGATGTTTTCTCATACAAAGACACATGGCATATAATACTATTAAATATACCTTGAGGTTTTAGTATAGCTATTAAAATAAACTAGAGAATACATTTACAGACATAAAATGTCTGTAATAATATTCATTTTACCATTTTTTACACTCCTTCATGGTTTTACTGCATCATTATTCATTTGAAAAAATCTAAGCTACTAGAGCTGTTTGAAAAGTAGCTGGCTATTAAGTGATAGAAAGCTACCCTGCCTTATTAGGTGTGTGAATGAAAAGGGAGCACAGGAGGTTGCCAGTTTCTGAAACGACAAGGTGTACGAGATAGATTTAGATCACTGGAATATCCCTAGTTTTATTAACTCTTTGAAATCTAGATATTTAGTTCTGGTAAGAAGTAATACATGACAACATATGCCATCTAAACATTTGTTTGGAGTCTTTGTTACATTTTGGCAATAATCAAGAAGCCGGTAACTCTCCTGCATGTGTTAGTCTATGTAAAAATACACTTCAGTTGAACAAAATACAATAAAGAACATATTTGTAAATTAAATCCATTAGTATAGAGATATTTTAAGTCAATTTTAATATAATATTCATGATTGGGTGAATATTTCCTCCCATTCTTCTTCGAGTGGCCCCGTGTGTGCTCCACTCCAGGTGTCGGGTCCGTCCCGGCGCCACTGATCGGAAGATTTCATAGCCATACCGGGCTGGGCCGCGCATGCTCCCTGCGCCACTGGTCGTTCGTGCCCTTTCTAACGTGCGCGGCTCGGCCCCCCCGCCAGTTCCTCTCAACCGTCCTCGGTTGCTGACGGAAACTGCGATCTCTCTTCGGTTACTTGCCTTTCTCTGGGAAAAAAAAAAAAGAAGCTAGTTGTGTAAATAGTTGACCTTTACTGTTAGTTAGTTAGTTAGTTATTAGCCTTTGTTTAATTAGTTTTAAAAAAAAAGAAAACTAAAGAAGATCATTTTAGTCAGTTACGCGCGGGAGTGCTTTCCTTGTCAGTTTCACCGCCATGTCTGGCTCACCCAGCTTTAAGCGGTGCGGGCAATGTAAAGATGCAATGCTGCTTCTGATGGGCATACTCTATGTATTCGTTGCCTAGGGGAGTCTCATGTCACAAGCAAATGTGCCCACTGCTCTAAACTGACTCCGAGGGCAAGAAGAGACAGAGACCTCCGCCTCAAACTCCTGCTTTGTGGTAAGGCTCTTCAGCCATCAAACCCTCTGCAGCAGGAGTCCCCTCAAACCCCGAAAAGAAGGGTATTATCCCCTGCAGCAGCCGGAGCTAAAACGAAAAAAGCCTCCCCTGCCCACTCCCTGCCAGCGGTCCCTCTCCCTCCGGTGAATTAGAGAGACCGGGGATCGGACAACAGCTGCTCCGCGGCTAAGTCAGTTTCGCAGCCACGATCCTCGAAACTGGGCAAGCAACGCACTGCTTCTGCCCCACCGCCAGCCTCCCCTCTCCATAAGGAGCACGAGTGGGCTCCAACCCTTCAGGGAGCAAGCGGCCACGGCTAACGGCGCCGCTGGAGAAATCATCGTCCCCGGAACGGCGGGACATGCAGGGGTCGGCACCAGAGTCGGCTGTCCAAGCAGTCATGGAAGCGGTGCCGCTTACGGCTCCGCGAGACAGGGCGCCTTTGGCACCAGACAGACGTCACCGGGAGAGCCCGGCACTGCAAATGAGGACCCGGAACCGTCAATGCAGCCGGCGCCGGCAGCTATCGGCTGTTCCGCAGCACACCCGGTGCCACGGGAATTACCTGCATCGGCACCGAGAAAGTCTTTGCAATCTGCTCAGCATCCTACGTCCCGACTGCAAACAGGCTCTCCCTCCTCCCATGAATCAGGCTCCCCATCTGTCAAAGAGATTTATCGCAGCACAGCAGGGCACTCTTCAAGTGTTAAAGGGCACTCATCATCAGCCCATACAAAGGCATCTGGGAAGTCGATCCCTAGGGATCATTCACTGTCTCCCTCTACTGTGCTTTCAACATACCCTTCCCCACCCCATTATTCGGGATCGGGAAAGGAACCTTACTATCCAAGGCATAGGTCTTCGCGTTCCCCGCAACGGAGATCTCGCCATTATTACAGACACACATCTCGCCCTCCGAGTTACTCTCCTCCAAGATCTCACCATACTAGACATGGCAGTAGATATGCGTCCAGAAGACCATCTCCTGATTCGGACTACCGTTACCACAGGAGTTATTACACGGGGAGGCAGGGCAGATCACCGTTCCACTCGTATTCGTGTTGTTGCCGTCAGTCATCTTACAGACGCCACTCACCAGCAGTCTCTGATCATCGACTGTTGCAGTCACCCAGACCACCTCCTAGTGCCCCCTCAATTTCGGTCCTGTCGGAGCCTGAAGAGGGCAAGATATCGGACACAGATGAGCGGGCGTCACAAGCTTCCCCACAGGATGCTCAATCATCTTCCCCCGATGACGCAGTTTTTGCAATGGGCTCCTCACCACCAGATGACATCAGAGAATTTCAAGACCTCTTTAAGAGGGTAGCACAATCACAGGAGGTTCAGTTAGCGGAGGTGAAAGCGAAGCAATATAAGTTACTGAAGAATTTACACCCTAGACAGCAATCTAAGGTGGCTCTACCGCTGGATGAGGCGATCCTGGAGCCAGCCACAGAAATTTGGAATACGCCGGCTTCCACTACTCCATCGTGCAAGCGAGCAGAGAAGAGATACTTTATATCTTCAAAGGGTGCTGAGTTCCTTTTTACTCACCCTCAGCCAAACTCGTTGGTTGTGGATGCAGCTCTGGAAAGAGCAAAGAACCCGCAAGTAAGAAACTCGGCAGCAGACAAGGATGCAAAGAGACTGGACATATTCGGGAGGAAAGTGTACTCCTCTTCAACACTTCTCCTCCGAATCGCAAATTACTCAGCATTACTTTCCAATCATAGTTTTGACAACATTGTGAAATTATCGGAAATTGCTCAGAGAATTTCCGAAACCGACAAAGTACTTCTCCGATCTATACTGCAGGAGGGCTATGCATGTGCCAGATCAGGTTTGCAAATCGCCATGGATGTGGCAGACACAGCTGCTCGAACAATTGCAACAGCAGTTTCCATGAGAAGAGCTTCATGGCTTGCGACCGCTGCCGTACCGAAAGAGTTGCAATCTAAGGTAGAGGATCTTCCATTTGACAGAATCAAGTTGTTTGCGGAGAAGACGGACGAGGTGCTCCACACGGGTAAAGATTCCCGGGCTACCTTACGTACCCTCGGGATGTATGTTCCGCCTTTCTGTCGTAAGTGTTATTTCCCATTCCAAAGACATTACGATTACCAGTTTCGCAGACAACAAAACCGTCCATATGATCAGAACCGGTCCAAGCAGAGGACACAGTGCAGACGCCCTCAGACATCTAGGGCGAATAACGCAGTAGCACCCAAGCAGCAAGTTTGACTTTCAGGTCGAGGGCACGCCGGACATTCCGGTATTAGTCAGAGACACCACTCCCATTTTCAAACATCGGTTGCGACCCTACTATCATCAGTGGCTGGCCATATCATCAGACAGATGGGTGTTGGAAGTGATAAAATCTGGACTCACCATTCCATTCACATCCCTTCCTCCCCCTACCTCTCCCACCCCGTCCCTTTTCAGGGACCCTTCTCACGAGACCCTCCTAAAACAGGAGGCCTATCGCCTGTTGGAAATCGGAGCGATAGAAAGGGTCCCAGACTGCTTCAGGGGAAAAGGATTTTATTCAAGGTACTTCCTGACTCAAAAGAAAACAGGGGGTTGGAGACCCATACTCGATCTAAGGGAGTTAAACAGTTATCTGCGAAAGCAGCGATTCAAGATGGTGACTCTGACTACAATAATCCCTTCTCTTGACACCGACGACTGGTTCGCGGCCCTCGACCTCCAAGATGCTTACTTTCATGTGGCTGTACATCCGGCACACAGACGTTTCATAGAATCATAGGACTGGAAGGGACCTCGAGAGGTCATCGAGTCCAGCCCCCCGCCCTCAAGGCAGGACCAAGCTCCGTCCTGCGATTTGTTATAAACAACGAGCACTTTCAATATTGCGTCCTTCTGTTCGGGCTGGCTTAAGCTCCAAGAGTTTTTTCAAAGACCCTTGCCGTTGTCGCCGCCCACCTTCGTCGTCTCGGAGTCATCATATTCCCTTATCTAGACGACTGTCTCATAAAGGGAAGGACAGGACAGGAGATGACTCGGATGCTTTCAACAGTCAGAGAGACTTTCAACTCACTCGGGCTGATAGTAAATGAACAAAAGTCCACGTTAATTCCAACACAAAACATAAAGTTCATAGGAGCGGTTCTCGACTCCTGTACGGCGAGAGCATATCTGCCCATGGACAGATTCCAGGCAATAAAAGACCTGGTCAAATTTCTCCAAAAAACCACAACAATCTCAGCACATACTTGCCTGCAATTGCTCAGCCACATGGCGGCGGCCACCTTTATTGTCCCGCACTCACGTCTCCATTTGAGAAATTTACAGCACTGGCTGTCAACGGTGTGTGTCCCCATGAGACACGACATACGCAAGTTGGTTACTCCTCCATCCCATGTGCACAGGTCCCTCCGGTGGTGGATGAACCCATTAAATATTCTCACGGGAGTACCATTTCACCAACCTCAGCCATCGGTTCAATTAACATCAGACGCTTCACTCATCGGATGGGGTGCTCACATGGGTGGGGAGCGCATCCAGGGACGATGGTCTCACACCGAGAGACGCCTTCACATCAACCAGCTAGAGTTGCGAGCGATCTTTCTAGCATGCAAACACTTCCTCCCCAGTCTGAGAGGCAAAACAGTCAGGGTGTTGACAGACAATGTAGCGGCGATGTATTATATAAACAGGCAGGGAGGAGCAAGATCACGCTCCCTATGCGCCGAAGCGGTACGGTACTAGAATTGGTGCATACAGAACAACATAATCATAACAGCATCGTACTTACCTGGCATAGCCAATGTCATTGCCGATTCCCTCAGCAGACGCTTCCCCACGGACCACGAGTGGGAGGTGAGGCTGGACGTACTTCAGAGGATCTTCCATAGATGGGGAACGCCCCTGGTAGACCTCTTTGCAACGTCCATCAACAAAAAGTGCCGCCTTTTTGGCTCCAGAGCAGGGATCGGCAAAGGATCTCTAGGCGATGCACTCCTGACCAATTGGAAAAAGTCGCTACTGTACGCTTTTCCACCAACAGTCCTCATTCCCAGAATAATAGAGAAAATCAGGACGGAGAGAGCGACAGTAATTTTAATAGCACCAGCTTGGCCGAGGCAAGCATGGTACCCGTTCTTACACAAGATGTCACTTCGACCACCATGGCCTCTGCCCTTGTATCGAGATCTCCTCTCTCAAGACCGGGGGTCTCTCCTTCACCCCAAACTAGAAGCATTGCACTTGACAGCGTGGCTCCTGACTGGCTTACACTAGATGAAAAGCTTTGTTCACGTCAGGTCAGGTCAGGTCCATATTGATACATAGTAGAAAGACATCTACGCGAAATACTTAACGGGCTAAATGGCGCAGATACTCCTGCTGGTGCCTCCAGAATAACGTTCAACCGTTGACTTCTCCTGCACACCAAATTCTCGATTACATTCTTCATCTGCGAAATGCGAAGCTTTCTCTGGCATCCCTCAGAGTTCACCTGGCAGCCATCAGTGCCTTCCATTACCCAATACAGGGTTATTCGGTGTTCTCTCACCCGATGTTGAAACGATTCCTGAAAGGTCTGACCAATATGAGCCCACCTCGAAGGCCGCCTCCTCCGTCGTGGAACCTCGACCTGGTACTCGATACAATTATGCATCCCCCATTCGAGACTCTAGCATCTGTACCTTTACAGATGTAACCATGAAGACCGTCTTCTTGCTCGCAATTACATCAGCTCGTAGAGTTAGCGAGTTAGGGGCGATAATGGCAAACCCCCCCTTTACTTCTTTCTCGAAGGACTTGGTAACGTTACGATTACACCCAGCGTTCATACCCAAAGTATCTTCATCATTTTATATCAATGAACCGATCATCCTTCCTTCCTTTTACCCTAAGCCACACGCCTCAACGAGGGAGGCCCTGCTACATATGCTGGACGTTAGGCGGGCTCTTTCCTTTTATATAGACAGAACCCGCCAGTGGAGACGAACAGATAGACTTCTGATATCGACAGTGAACCGATCTAAGGGTGCTGCACTCGCCACTCAGCGCATTGCCAAGCTTATCACCTTATGCATTACCACATGCCATTCCATTCGGGATAGACCCTTGTCTTCTCAGCCGCGAGCGCACTCGACTAGAGCAGTGGCGACATCTACCGCCTTTGCCAGAGGAGTTCCTTTAGCCGATATTTGCAGGGCAGCCACTTGGGCTTCCAGCTCTACATTTATGAAGCATTACACTATAGTGCAGAAGTGGGAGGCAGACCATTCAGTGGCTTCTGCAGTCCTTTCGACAGTAAAACCTAATTAACCCAGAGCGCTCTTTGTTCCGACTACTGCTATATAGTCACCTGGAGTGGAGCACCCACGGGGCCACTCGGAGACGAAGGGGAAGTTACTCACCTTGTGTAGTAACGATGGTTCTTCGAGATGTGCCCCGTGGGTGTTCCACGTCCCGCCCTCCTCCCTGCTCCGGGTAGTTTTCTTTCTTTCCCTTCCAGAGACCGAGCGGTGAGAGGAACTGGCGGGGGGGGGGGGGGGGAGGGCCGAGCCGTGCACGTTAGAAAGGGCGCGAACGACCAGCGGCGCAGGGAGCATGCGCGGCCCGGCCCGGTATGGCTATGAAATCTTCCGATCAGTGGCGCCGGGACGGACCCGACACCTGGAGTGGAGCACCCATGGGGCACATCTCAAAGAGCCATCGTTACTACACAAGGTGAGTAACTTCCCCTTTCCCCATTTGATAGCGACAAGCTGGCATAGATTTTAGGGGAGCTTTTTGTGTTAGAATAGATCATGTTGGCCATTTCATCCCAATCTATATAGTCTCAGGGTATGTCTACACTACCACCCTAGTTTGAACTAGGGTGGTTAATGTAGTCAATCGAAGTTGCAAATGAAGCCCGGGATCTAAATATCCCGGGCTTCATTTGCATCTTGCCGGGTGCCGCCATTTTTAAAGCCCCGGTAGTTCGGACTCCGTGCCCGCGGCTACACGCGTCACGGAGTAGGTAGTTCGAATTAGGCTTTCTAATTTGAACTACTGTTATACCTCGTATAGGGTGTCACAAGGAGGAAGGAGAAAATTTGTTCCTCTTGGTTTCTGAGGACAGGACAAGGAGTAATGGGCTTAAAGTGCAGCAGGGGAGGTTTAGATTGGACATTAGGAAAAAATTCCTAACTGTCAGGGTGGTCAAATATTGGAATAAATTGCCAAGGGAGGTGGTGGAATCTCCCTCTCTGGAGATATTTAAGAACAGGTTAGATAGACATCTGTCAGGGATGGTGTAGACGGAGCTTGATCCTGCCTTGAGGGCGGGGGGCTGGACTCGATGACCTCTCGAGGTCCCTTCCAGTCCTATTATTCTATGATTCTATGATTCTATATTTGACAAAATATATCAGTTCTCAATAGGGTTGAACCATGTGATTGTAAAGTTTGATGTGCACATTTTGAAATAATCTGATTACTGCTTCACATGTAATATCATGTATCCACATGTAATAAACTAAAAGACTATATCCTGGTCTGACACTAACTGATGTAGATAGTTCTCTGTACAACCACATGCAAGATTTGGGTTTAGTTACTCATCAATTGCTCTCCAGCCTAGCAGATTAATGCATTTACCTCATGGTGACGTGTTCACCTTAATTGAATGGTAACATTTCATTTTGCTTTCTGACCATGATCTTTTTTAATCTTGAAAGACTCCAAATAGAAATTCTATATAATCTGAATAAGCAGAATTTTCAGCTCATATGGGGAAGGACAATTTAAAGCTTTTAAACAAGTGTGGCAATTAAAACCTCATGTTGAATGGATACAATATAAAACAGAAGAATATTGAATTAAAATGGAACATATGATTGGGCCAGAACTGAGAAGCTTCTCTGAGTTCCACATTGTTCTGTCCTTACAAATTTTACCCGTATCAATAAACGAAAAGTATTTGAAAATTTGCAATGAAGCATTTGATAAGGTAAGCTAGGTTTTGTCTTTAGCTGCTATGGTAGACAATATGGAAAGCAATTATTACAAAGGATAGAAGACTTTAGAATATATCTGTTATCCAATAACAAAGAACTGGACACAAGTGTAAAAAATGTTGTATTTGTCATTAAAAAAAATTGACAACCACATGCAAGATTTGGGTTTAGTGGTTGTTTAGAGTGACTTTGGGAATTATCAACGAAACTTTTTATATTTGGAAAATTGGTTGAAAAACATTTTAAACTGGAATTATAAAACATAGATGAACATGAGGACAATCTAGCATGACGTCTGTAAAGAAAAGATCTTACCTCTATAATCTACTAGAATTCTATAACCATGTCAAGAAATAGTGAAAAAGGAATACCAGCTAGCATTCATTTTGCCTTTTAAAGAATCTTTGATAAGGTTCCTCAGAAGATGCTTTGAAGGAATGTAAATAGTCATATGCTGAGAAGAAAAATACTGCCCTAAATTAGAAACTGACAAAGAATTCAAAAACCCATGAGTAGGAATAAATATCAGATTTCAGAATGTCTGAAAGATAAGAGTGGGTTGTTTCAATGAAGTGGTCAAGAAAGCAAACAAAATGTTAGGCTAAATAAAGAACAGATTTTTACGTAAATGGATATTATTCCTTTACCTGAAATATTGTGATCAGTCTGCTCACTTTGTTTTAAAAAAGGATTTATCAGGAATACATGATGTTCAGGAGAGACCAACAGAAAAGGATTAGCAGCCTGGAGAGAGTGCCATATGAGGAATTAAAAAAACTGGGATTGCTTAGTTTCCAAAGAAAATAAATAAGAGTGGTAATGCTAAATTACTACAAAATAGGAAATGCCATAAAGGATAAATTAAGTGCTCCTGTTGATTCATTCTCACACTACCAGAATAAGAAGACATTGAATTAATGTGAATGGGATCACATTTTAAATTGGTAATTTTTTATTACAAAATTCTGTAGAGCTCTTTGCCACATGATATCATTGAGGAGAGTTCAAAAAAATAAAAAGATTGGACATGTATCTGGATAATGCAAAATGTACAGTTACATTAGCTGCAAGAGTTTCATAGTCAGGCCCTACAACTGAAGAGCTGAGAAGCTGCAGAGACTCTGTCTTCTCACATAAGGTAATAGAACAGCCAGCTAGATAGGTTTGATAGCCAGTCAAAAAATCAGCAATATGCACTGCATGGATTTTGTTATTTAAATAACGATTTTTTGTAAATTAGAAGTCAGATTTTCCATTGTTTTATTCAATTTAAATAAAAATTATTTTGACATGACATACTTTCACCACTCTTAGGCCAGCAGTCATCTGGAGGACCATCATTTTCACTGAAGCATGTGTTGTTTTGCAGTAACTCCTTAGTCCACAGTTAGGAGTGGTTTTGCTGAGCTCTGGAAAGATAATTAGGCCCAGTGCTGCCCCTGTGAGAATAGACAAGAAGAGGTTCTTCAAAAGTCTAAGAAGTCATAAAATGAGAGTGAGAAGGAGGATGAACAATTTGTTTTCAGCTGTATCAGAGTGAATTTGTAGAAAACTCTTCTAGTAAAAAAACTAGAGATGGTAATATAACAAGTTTGGATTCCCAGCCAAGTAGACTATGTTTAACCCAATACAGTATATGATATCAGGGGTTTTATCCTTTTTATGTTATATTGTTTTACTCATTACTGTGTGAAATATTTTTAAAATGTTATTATTATATATAATTACAAGCTATATAATACACATGTTCAGGCATGTCTCATTTAATTACTGTCTTATAATAGACAAAATATTAATTAATGTTGTATTTTTAATGTAATTTGAATCACAGTGTTTGTCATGCAGCATGAATGGCATAAAAAAAAACAATAAATTGTTCCATTAAAAATATTTAAAAATTTTATGTAAATATTCATATATTTGTTTTTAATGGTAAAACTTGAAATGGCCTTCTGTACTTTAACTGTTCTATTCTTTGTAGTGTTGTGGATCAGATTTATTTAGATACTGTAGTGGCTGCAGTGATTATTTTTATGATCTCTACCTGTAGCCTTTGAAAAGACCATAAAGAGATTAAGGTTTCAGGTGCTGTGTCATCAGTTTTGATCGTGTTACACAAATGAATATCCCAATGCTTTTAATAATCTAGATAGGGATTAAATTCACTAAATTACATATTAGAGAAAAAGCAATGGGCTTTAAAACTGTAGCTTTTTCTAGTACTGCAATTCAATTCCATCTGTTTAAAAAATAGGCACCTACACACTGACTTTTTTTTTTTTTTTTTTTGGCATCAAAATCACTAATTTCAGCCTAGGACTTCCTTCGAAGTGTGATAAATTTCATAGTGGGCACTGCCTAAATATTACTATCAGCTCAGATTTATTTCCTGATTACTGAGACTTCATAATGCAAGTTGCATGTAATAATATTTTAAAGATATTTTGTCATATTTGAACATTGCTGAGTATAGTAAAATACTATCACCTGAAATTTTTTGTTTATCCCCTTATAGTGATGCCATCTTTTTATTCATAAAATGTTATATTATGTCTGCTAATGCAATATTATACACACACACACACACACACACACAGTACATAATATGAAAAAAGCAAAGAAAAATTAGGATTAAAATATAACCTTTTCCATGAAGATTTCACAGATTTTTCCTTTTTCAAATAATTTTGTTAAACAATAATGGAAGATCTCTGATTACTTTTAAACATATTTAATTTAACAAAGGGTGAGAAGGTAGTGCTGTTCCGAAGTCCTATGATTTATTGAAACAAGATTGAGAAAGACAAAAGCTGTTCAATATAATATAACAAAATGTCTGCTCAAAGTTAAGTACAAGAAAAAGGTTATAAAAAGTCTTCCTTAAACATTTATTTTTCACATAAATTAAACAATGCAAAAAAGATTTTATGCAAATGGAAATGATTATTTTTCTTGTAAGGTTATTGTATGAGAGATAAATTCTGAAAACTATAATGCAGCTGTTTTGTACATATCCAAGTAACACACTATGCTTTCCTTCTGACAGGAGTTAATTCCAGAGTTTTACTACCTACCAGAGATGTTTGTCAACAGTAACGGATATAATCTAGGAGTCAGAGAGGATGAAGTTGTTGTAAATGATGTTGAGCTTCCCCCTTGGGCAAAGAAGCCTGAAGACTTTGTTCGGATCAACAGGATGGTAAGAGAAATTTTAGTTAAGATTTAGTAACAAGTTCAGTGTTTTAACAAGCTAATATAGAGAGAAAGGCTTCTCACTTCTGCAGAATTAAGGTTAAAAAGAAAAAGGGCCATGGGGAGTTTCCATTCAACTCTTATTGAACAGGAATGTTTACTGTGCAGTATTTCTTTATCAAGGACCAATAATGAAAATTTAAATTTAGTTTATTTGCTCCCTCTGGAGAAGGCAATTTGATGAGCCTCTGTTGGCCAATGTAAAAGATCTTGAAGAAATAAGATCCCAATCCTGCAAAATACTTAGCGTTTACTGCAAATAATGACAAAAGGAGTTGAAGGTGGATCTTGCAGGAAGTACTCATGTCAGGGGTGCTATTTGAGATTTTTGTCGGGAGGCAAACCTGTGCATGCTGCGATAGGAGAGGAAGAAGAGAGTAAGAGGACAGAGGCTTCAATCGTGTTACTGAACATGCTCAGTACAAGCCAAGCAACAAATGGGGAGGGGAAACCAACCCCATCCGTCCTCCCTTAGTAGCCCTTGGATAGTAACTCTATCCAAGGGCTACTAAGACACTGGAAAACTCTACTTTTTTTGGCAGACAACTTACCAGTCAGCTGACAGGAGCACTGTATCTAATTCCTATCTAAAAGAAAGAAAATTTAATCAGTACTAGAGGGCTATGCACACTACTTGCTACACTCACCAAACCCATCCCCTCTCTTTGGCCAGAGAACCTGATGATGTCATTCTGTTGCATGGCAGGAAACGCTTTTTCTAGAGAGAGATTAGACTGCACAGCTCTAACACTAATATATTCTAACAAAGAATGTAGGTGGTATCATGAACTTTCATGGGCACAACCCACTTCTTCAGATGAATGGAGCAAGGGGCCCAGTGGTACAAATAAAGAGCAGAAAATGAGGGGATGGGGAGGGAAAGAGAAGGAAAAAAAATCTTGTCAATTAGAGCAGTGGTCCCCAACCTTTCAAGGTTGCCGGGCGCCAGGGGGCGGGGCTGTTCGCCCGCCGGGCGCCAGGGGGCGGGGACACTTGCGCCCCGGGGGCGGCCCCCCCCATAGCCGCATGCCCCCCCATAGCTGCATGCCCGGGGCCGGCACTCCCCCCGCCAGCACCGCGCGCCCGGGGCCGGCACTCCCCCCGCCATGTGCCGCGCGCCCGGGGCCGGCACTCCCCCCGCCCAGCGCCGCGCACCCGGGGCCGGCGCTCCCCCCGCCCAGCGTCGCGCGCCCGGGGCCGGCGCTCCCCCCGCCCAGCGTCGCGCGCCCGGGGCCGGCGCTCCCCCTGCCCAGCGTCGCGCGCCCGGGGCCGGCGCTCCCCCCGCCATGCGCCGTGCGCCCGTGGCCGGTACTCCCCCCGCCATGCGCCCGGTGCCAGGCCAGCCCCGAGCACCTGGCGAGCACATGGAAATGCCCCCGCGGGCGCCATGGCACCCGCGGGCACCGTGTTGGGGACCACGGAATTAGTGTCCTTGCTAAATGAGGCTAATGGACCATTCACTGTTTTTTAAGTTACAGATTAACATGGCCCCTCTGAGATTAACATATTCTGACATTTTGTTGCAAGTCACTTAAGGGACACTGGTTAGCCTTAAAAATGTAGTGTATATTATTACTGTGTTACTAACTCTGTGGAGCACAACAGCAGCACAACAATCATTGCTACTTTTTTCCCTCCCTATCTTTCAAATACCATGCAATATTTTCATGATGATCTAATGATCCTTCAGTTACTGGAATGCCCAGCCTTTTGTTATTCTTAATCACCCTGCCTCCCTCTGTTTATAACAAACTTCCTGCCCCAAAGGCAAAGTTGCAAACAGCTCAAACTCTGTTGCAGTTAAGAGCTGCCTTTGGAGCCAGTATATGCAGCTTTAAGCAGATCTCAAGCATGAAATCCAGGGGGTTCAATCTTGGGAGAGGGCTACTGCCCTCCAGCCCTCCATAAATGGCATCTTTGACTCAGGTCCTTGTATGATTGGATGCTGTTCGGTTTCCATTCAAAAGGAATTAATTGTTTGTGTAGGGATACTGAACAACCATGCCAACTATTGTATTTGCTTAACAGATTTTGCAAAAGTAACCTTCCATCACAAATCATTACCAAGTGTTCAGAATTGTACCTATGAAACACCTTAGTCTATAATATATACTTTTTTGCATAAATAAAGTATTTTCAATAAATTAACATATTTGCAAGAAAAAATATAGGGCTTTTAAGAGGAGACTGTTTATTCTTAGCTGTTTTCAGCCTTGACATGTCACCTTCTCGTGGGCTGTCATATTATGCAAGTGACAAAGTGTCTTGATTAGTAGTATTGCTATGTGTATTTGTGCTTTTTCATCCCTTTCTCTCTCTCTATAAAAAAAAGTTTCCTGCAGGACAGAGTGACGTCATCACGTCATCTGCGTCCTCATATCACCGCTGCCATCCACCTCCATCCTCAGCTGCTTGCTGTGGCCAGCCTCAGTGCCATCCCCTCCGGACATAGGCTTCATGCGCTGCCAGGGAGGAGCTGCTGGGGCCGGGTCCCCTCCGCCATCCAAGCCCAACCCTTCCTCCCAGGTCCCCTCCACCATCTGAGCCCACCCCACACTCCTCTGGACCTCACCAGGTCCCCTCTGCCATCCGAACCCAATCCCTCTCTCCACACAGGTTGCACCAGGTCCTCTCCAACATCCGAGCCCAACCTTCTCCCCTGAGCCACACTGGGTCCACTCTGCCGTCCAAGCCCAATCCTTCCCCCCCCAACCTCCTCACCTCTTCTGCCGAGACCCTACATCCCCAGCCCATTCCTGTCCCCTCCCCCCAGGCCAGACACCTACCCCCTGCCTACTCCTTTCCCCTGGCCAGACAACCTGCCCCCAGGGAACTTGGAATAATGGTGTTGATTTTCAAAAGGGAAAAAAGATGGATTTATCAGAAATGCTTGATATTGAAATCTATCAGATTATGGAGTAGATTTCTAATGCCCTGTCACTTGGCACTTCTAAAAGTAGATTAGACAATATACAAGAAAATGTTCTGTAGAAAACATTTGTGATTTATCAGAGGAATGGAAGAAGATGCTGTAATAGACGATCTTACTCGTCTTTATTGTCTGATTCTACATGTATTTGGACTTTCAGCAGATTTCTTATTCAAATTGCCCATCACTAGCCCAAACCTTTTTGCTTGTCTCACAAAATTCTGTCTAATGAATAATGTAGCATGAGGGTGATACTGAAATAAGGCGAACTTGCCCCCAGTAGCTGAAATTCATTCATCAGGCTTAGCAAAATAGGTACTGTACATATATACAGGGAAGCCACAGAAATCTATTTCAGGGCACTATGTACCTGATCCAAAGCCCATTGAAGTCAGTTGGAGTCTTTCCATTATAGGGGATTGAGCCTTATTGTGATACCACAAACCATAGTGTGGATATTCAGTATTTTCTAGTTAACAGTATTATAGATATTCATACACATCTTTCTCACCATACCTATATATAAATTATAATTCTATGTATGTGGACAGGAACATTTATCTATAACCTGCTTAAGCATTCATAGATTATTAAAATTAATAAAAATAAACAAATCAAGAGTTTCTGTATCACACACAGAATTACGGCTCCCATGTAATCTATTGGTTAATAGGCTTTTTAGAGTTGTGAAATGAGGAGTGTTTGGAGAAGTTTTTTCATACTTAATACAAATATGAACTGTGGTGGAAATGGCTTCCCATTGAAACAAATGCCATTAAACTTGTTAAAATTGGTCTTATTAGAAAGCTTGAAAAAGTGATTGTCAAGTTACTTTTAAAGCTGTTATGGTACACTCTAAAAGCACTCAATTTATACATCAGGGATTGTTGTACCAGTTTAATTTATCCATACATAGCTAGACTGATTACTGCTGACTTACTCATGAAACATTAATAAAGCATTGTGTTCAATGCTAACATGATTATGGTGTGACCTCAGTGATGTCACAGAGGACAGAAGCAGTAAGTGTCCCTGATAACATTACCCTAATGCTGGGTTCATCAATCATAATCTACCAGTTTAAAAAAAAAAGAAACTTCCACAGATGTGCATCTGTAGTCTTACTCAGCCTCTCAGTCCCAGCAGATTTATGAGGGTTCTGAGAGCCAGAAATAGAATATATTCAGCTAGTAAATCAGGCATGTTAAATTGAGGCAAGGAACTCTACTGTGAAACATTGAAGCAAAGCAAAATAACCATTTCATAGTTTAAAAAATGAGATCTGCTGTAATTTGCATCACTTATAATGATATTTTGATAGGTGAACATGCAAGTATGATATTACAAATTATAATGTTGTATACAATGCATTTAGTATAAATGACATTTTTAGAAAGACCACTTGGTATCTGTTTTTTCTAAGTCCTATTTTGTTACTGTTATGTACCTGTTATGAATAATCAATTTTCATCCTCTTTGTAGAATGATTTATATACACACTTTTTGGCTAATATTTCCATTTCTGAACTATTTCATGGTTAACAAACATTTAATATATAAGTTGAAAACTTGGAGCACTAAGGTTTTGGTAGACAGTGGACTTCAATGCCTATTTTTACTTATTGATAGGCGCTGACTATACTTTGTACTACGTAAATAGAACATGAAAAATTTCATTTTACATTGTCAGTGGCAATTTTTTGTTTGATTTTATTTGTTTTCATTGTTAGGTTTCTTACTTACCGGAAAATAAACACTTCTAATTTAGAGTGATTTAAATCTAAATTTGACTGCTACATTCGTGCACAACTTACTATTGAGAGAACATATTTAACATAGCAAAAGTAACCTAATTAGCTTAATATACAGAAAAACCCATTTTGGAAACATCCTCCTGAGGAAAGTGATGACCCCAAGATATTCCAAATACATTAAATACAATTCTGCTCATTATTGGACAATCACCTTCCTTAAACAAATAGTTCTTTTCAAAATATTTTTTTTTTGTTTTAAGGTTATAGAATATGAGTTTACTGTAGTACAGGTTGGACTTCCCTGGCCCGGCACACTCAGGACCTGACCAGTCCCAGTTGAGGGATTTTGCTGGACCTCGAGAGGTCATATCTGGCCCCCAACCCCAGCCCTGGATTGGCTGCTGGCCTCCTGCCTTCCTACCCCCCACCAACATGACTGTCCTGCCAGCCCGCCCTTCCCTGCTAAGCCAGGCAACCCAGCACCCTGTGCACCAGGCTCCTGGCCATACCTGGCACCCCACTGCAGTGCACCAGGCTCCTGGTCCCCACCGGGCAGCTCCACTGCAGTGTGCTGGGCTCCTGGATGCACCGGGCAGTCCTGCTGCAGTGAGCCGGGCTCCTGGACATGCCAGGCAGCAATGCTGCGGCATGCTGGGCTCCTGGCCGCACAGAGCAGGTCACTGGATTTTACCTGGCAACCTACTGGATTGTATCTATCAGCCTAGAGGCAGTGCTCCAGGCAGCCCAGCTACATGGAGCCCAGCTGCCAGCCTTCTACCAGGACTTTCTAGTCCTGGAACAGCTGTGGTCCGGTGTAGTCAAAACAGAAAATGTTGGTGGGGGAGGGAAGGGGAGGAGAGGGTCTGAGCCTGTCTTGACACAGAGAAAAATTTGGATCTTAGAAATAATGAAAAGGAGGAATCAGCACAATGTGTATGCCATTTGATTGTGCCACCTTAAAAAATAAAAATGTTTTACCAAAAAGAACAGAACATGATGACACAAAATGTGACTTGGAAATAGAATGCCTTGATTTGAAGATGAAGATTTCATCTGGTGTAGTAATACCCCAAACAAATTTAATTGAAAGGCCCCCTCAAATGGAATCTGAGTTTGCTTCTGTGTATTTTTGAATTATGGACTGAGAACACTCTGAGTAATAGTTAATTGTCATTTAAGAGTAAAAATCTATAATAGTTTTTATCATTGCTATGTTCCCATTACACAAAAATCATTAAAAAATTAATTTTTAATATGCCATCTCAAAAATATCTAAAAGAGCTATTGTATGCAAGTGCTGATTCTTAGGGCACTGAAGTGTTAAAATATTTCATACTGATAATGTCTTGTATTTGAATTAATCACTATATATACTTTTATCAATTTCCCAGAAATTCCATTTTCAGGTTGTCAAAATGTTTGAAAGCTCAGGTTCCAAGTCAGCAGATAGTTTCATCTGAATAAAAAAAAAATGGGGAGGAGAGGTAATCTGAAAAAACCTAGCAATGTTTCATTTTTAAAAATTAGCTATTTTGGATCAACACAATATTTTTCTGATTTATCAGGTTAGCCACCAAACCTTCTCCGCCCCACCCCCACAAAAAATCAGTGTTTTTCCCTTCTCTAATTAGTTGTAGAATTATATTAATATAAGGTGCTGTAATGTAGGGATATAAATGTATCCAGTGACAACAATGTGAGCAGTTGGTTGACAATTTATAATCCTTTATAAACTCTTACGTCTCTAATTCAAAATAATGAAAGATTCAAGTCTTCACAAATCTTTCACAAGTTCCTACTATGTTTAGTCTGTATACCTTTTCCAATTTTAATATAGCTTTTTTTCAGGTAGGGTGACCAGAATTGCACTTAGTATTCAAGGTGTAGGTGTACCATGAATTTATAGTGGCTTTATATTTTCTGCCATATTATTTATCCCTGTCCTTATGGTGCCTAACATTCCTTTATTTAGTTTGTTTGTTAATTTTTGCTGCATATTGTGTTGATTTATTTAGAGGACTATCCACAGTGACACCAAGATCTCTTTCCTGAATGGTAACAGCTAATTTAGAGCCCATCATTTTGTAGGTAGAGTTGGAGTTATGTTTTCCAGTGTGACTTGGCACTTACCAACACTGCATTTCATCTGCTATTTTCTACACCAATCACCAAGTTTTGTGAGATCCCTGTGTAATTCGTTCTAATCTGATTTGGATTTGGCTATTTTGAGTAATTTTGTAATAGCTTCAATTTTTGCCACCTCATTGTTTACCCTCTTTTTCAGAGTATTTATGAATATGTTGAACCTCATTGAGTACCAGTCTCTGGGACTCATCACTATTTATGTCTCTCCATTCTGAAAACTACACCTGAACCTCTGCACTCCATACAGGGAACACCTGCAGTACGGACCCTGGCAATGATAGGAGGAAGCAGCTCTGCACATTTCCCTTCTCCCCCAGCTGGGGGAATGGCAGTACAGTGACATACTTCTCTTGAGGCTTTTCCCCTGTGCTCCCATAGTGGTGGGGGGCAATGCCTGGGAGAAGAGATTCAAGTATATTTATTCCTATCATTTTTCTATCAGTTACTGATCCAAGAGAAGACCGTCGTTCTTATCCCTTGACAACCACTTTGCTTAAGAGCCTTTGGTAGGGGACCTTGTCAAAGGCTTTGCGAAAATAACAGTACACTGTATCCATATGCTTGTTGATCCTCCTCAAGGAAGTCTAGTAAATTTGAGAGTCATCATGTGCCTTTAGTCCCTTGATACTTCTCCAGCAAATCCTATTCATCTTTATGTCTGATTGTTCTGTTCTTTACTATATTTTCAACACATATGTCTGGTACTGAAGTTAGGCTTACTAG